>NC_084618.1:19148328-19393328 GCF_033978795.1 Nerophis ophidion | reverse complement strand
AGAGTTTTAAAAAAGTGGTGCCTGGTCCTGCTTCTTCTTCGTTTTTGTAGTTCTTGGGTCAGACAATATCTTTCTGTTGATTACAATACATGAAAGAAACAGACCCCCCTTCATGTTAATTCCCTCCCCACACAGTGGAGCTTTACAAGCCTTCTTCTTGGTAGGTTCAAAGACATGATTTTGTGCAAAAACTTGGAATTCTTGGTAGCTCACAACTTATGGAGCCAAAACCTTACCCATAAGATTTGGTATCTTGAAAAAATTGACATTTTAGAAACAAATTTTGGCAACTAACAAATACAAACATTGAAAACATTGTGATAGTAGGCTAATATAGCTAAAATATACACATTGTGTGTTGTCTTCATTATAACACCTTATATAAGACTTTTAAAGTCATTTTGATAGTAGGCTAATATAGCTATCAGACACATGTGCTGTCCTCATTATAACACTATTATAAGACTTTTAAAGTCATTTTGATAGTAGGCTAATATAGCTATCAGACACATGTGCTGTCTTCATTATAACACTTTTAGGACTTTTAATGTCATTTTGATAGTAGGCTACTATAGACACTTACATCATGTGTTGTCTTCATTATAACACTTATACAAGACGTTTAAAGTATTTTTAATGGTAGGCTAATATAGACACACCATGTGTTGTCGTCATTATAACACTTATACAAGACGTTTAAAGTCATTTTGATAGTAGGCTAATAAAGCTAACAGACACATGTTTTGTCTTCATTATTTTGATAGTAGGCTAATATAGACACTTATATTATGTGTTGTCTTCATTATAACACTTATAAAAGACATTTAAAGTACTTTAGTGGTAGGCTAATATAGACACATCATGTGTTGTCTTCATTACAAAACTTACATAAGACTTTTAATGTCATTTTGATAGTAGGCTACTATAGACACTTACATCATGTGTTGTCTTCATTATAACACTTATACAAGACGTTTAAAGTATTTTTAATGGTAGGCTAATATAGACACACCATGTGTTGTCGTCATTATAACACTTATACAAGACGTTTAAAGTCATTTTGATAGTAGGCTAATAAAGCTAACAGACGCATGTGTTGTCTTCATTATTTTGATAGTAGGCTAATATAGACACTTATATTATGTGTTGTCTTCATTATAACACTTATAAAAGACATTTAAAGTACTTTAGTGGTAGGCTAATATAGACACATCATGTGTTGTCTTCATTACAAAACTTACATAAGACTTTTAAGGTATTTTTGATAGTAGGCTAATATAGCTAAAATAGACACATTGTGTGTTGTCTTCATTGTAACACCTTATATAAGACTTTTAAAGTCATTTTGATAGTAGGCTAATATAGCTAACCGACACATGTGCTGTCTTCATTACAACACTTATATAAGACTTTTAGTGTCATTTTGATAGTAGGCTAATATAGACCCTTGTATTATGTGTTGTCTTCATTATAACACTTATGTAAGACATTTAAAGTATTTTTAATGGGAGGCTAATATAGCTAATATAGACATATCATGTGTTGTCTTCATTACAACACTTATATAAGACTTTTAAGGTATTTTTGATAGTAGGCTAATATAGACACTTACATCATGTGTTGTCTTCATTATAAAACTTACATAAGACATTTACAGTCATTTTGATAGAAGGCTAAAATAACTCATATAGACACATGTGTTTACTAAATTGGCCCTAGTGTGTGAATGTGAGTGTGAATGTTGTCTGTCTATCTGTGTTGGCCCTGCGATGAGGTGGCGACTTGTCCAGGGTGTACCCCGCCTTCCGCCCGATTGTAGCTGAGATAGGCGCCAGCGCCCCCCGCGACCCCGAAAGGGAATAAGCGGTAGGAAATGGAGAATATGCAAACTCCACACAGAAAGATCCCGAGCCCGGGTGTGAATCCAGGACTACTCAGGACCTTCGTATTGTGAGGCACATGTACTAACCCCTGCAACACCGTGCTGCCTGTGTTTTTTCAGTGTTTTTATTTATTTCTTGCTGAAACTTATTTCCATGCCTATACATATTTGTCGACAATGTCATTTTTTTACCCGATTCCAAATCATACTGGCAGTGTTTTGGCTCCCAGCTTACTTGTATCTTGTTAAAGTTCAGAGAATAACCAAAGGCTGTTCTTTTCATCCTACAAACCCCGTTTCCATACGAGTTGGGAAATTGTGTTAGATGTAAATATAAATGGAATACAATGATTTGCAAATAATTTTCAACCCAAATTCAGTTGAATATGCTACAAAGACAACATATTTGATGGTCAAACTGATAAACATTTTTTTTTTTTTTTGCAAATAATCATTAACTTTAGAATTTGATGCCAGCAGCACGTGACCAAGATGTTGGGAAAGGTGGCAATAAATACTGATAAAGTTGAAGAATGCTCATCAAACACTTATTTGGAACATCCCACAGGTGTGCAGGCTAATTGGGAACAGGTGGGTGCCATGATTGGGTATAAAAACAGCTTCCCAAAAAATGCTCAGTCTTTCACAAGAAAGGATGGGGCGAGGTACACCCCTTTGTCCACAACTGCGTGAGTAAATAGTCAAACAGTTTAAGAACGTTTCTCAAAGTGCAATTGCAAGAAATTTAGGGATTTCAACATCTACGGTTCATAATATCATTAAAAGGTTCAGAGAATCTGGAGAAATCACTCCACGTAAGCGGCATGGCCGGAAACCAACATTGAATGACCGTGACCTTCGATCCCTCAGACTGTATCAAAAACCGACAGCAATCTCTAAAGGATATCACCACATGGGCTCAGGAACACTTCAGAAAACCACTGTCACTAAATACAGTTCGTCGCTACATCTCTAAGTACAAGTTAAAGCTCTACTATGCAAAGTGAAAGCCATTTATCAACAACATCCAGAAACGCCGCCAGCTTCTCTGGGCCCGAGAACATCTAAGATGGACTGATGCAAAGTGGAAAAGTGTTCTGTGGTCTGACGAGTCCACATTTCAAATTGTTTTTGGAAATATTCAACATCGTGTCATCCAGACCAAAGGGGAAGCGAACCATCCATACTGTTATCGACGCAAAGTTCAAAAGCCAGCATCTGTGATGGTATGCGGGTGCATTAGTGCCCAGGGTATGGGTAACTTACACATCTGTGAAGGCACCATTAATGCTGAAAGGTACACACAGCTTTGGGAACAACATATGCTGCCATCTAAGCACCGTCTTTTTAATGGACGCCCCTGCTTATTACAGCAAGACAATGCCAAGCCACATTCAGCACGTGTAACAACAACGTGGCTTTGTAAAAAGAGTGTGGGTACTTTTCTGGCCTGCCTGCAGTCCAGACCTGTCTCCCATCTAAAATGTGTGGCGCATTAAGAAGCGTAAAATACGACAGCGGAGACCCCGGACTGTTGAACGACTGAAGCTCTACATAAAACAAGAATGGGAAAGAATTCCACTTTCAAAGCTTCAACAATTAGTTTCCTCAGTTCCCAAACGTTTATTGAGTGTTGTTAAAAGAAAAGGTGATGTAACACAGTGGTGAACATGCCCTTTCCCAACTACTTTGGCACGTGTTGCAGCCATGAAATTCTAAGTTAATTATTTTTTGCAAAAAAAAAAAAAAAAAAGTTTATGAGTTTGAACATCCAATATGTTGTCTTTGTAGTGCATTCAATTGAATATGGGTTGAAAAGGATTTGCAAATCATTGTATTCCGTTTATATTTACATCTAACACAATTTCCCAACTCATATGGAAACGGGGTTTGTATTTTTATTGATATTCCATCCATCCATCCATCCATTTTCTACCGCTTATTCCCTTTTGGGGTCGCGGGGGGTGCTGGCGCCTATCTCAGCTACCATGAAGTGATATTTTGACGGGCGACTGACTGTTTAAAAAGGCGGACTCGCACACGTAAGACGCGAAATCTCACCTAGAATCCTGATTTGAGGTGGAAGATGCTCGTTGATCTTGTCCAAGATGTCGTCAATGAGTCGCACCTTCAGAGACACCACTTGGCCGGCCGCAGACACGCCCTAAGCGGTCCTCACGTTAGTGCTTGTGCCGGGGCGAAGGTCCGAAGGCAACGTACCTTATCAGTGCGGGCACATCTTTGGAAGGACATCTTCTTCATCTCGTCTCCGTGGTTTTCGGGGATGCAGCCGGAACTGACGAGAGCTGTGACAAGATCGTCTTCTATTGTCCTGAACTGAGTGTTCCCTGAATTCCTCTACAAACAACACCATACTTAAGTAAACACATAAAAAAGTACTGGTAATGTGCTTATGTACCTGCATCCCGTAGTAGCCCTTCCCACAGTACGCCATGAGGAGGGCCACTTTCTTTTTGGGGTATCGCTTTTCATCTTCGCCCAGTTCTCCCTCCGTTTTTCTTCTTTTGTTGGCTTCGCCGCCCTCGTTCTCCTCTTTGGACCTTTTCAATAAATTGTCAGCCGCTTCCTTCCGGGACGCCTCGCTCATGTTGCAACGGAAAGTAGGAAAAAGACCCCCTGGGAGAAGAATACATCAGGTTCGCTGACTACTTGGCTCTATTGCTGCGGGAAAAATCAACATGCCGAATTTTACGACACAAGACGGTCAGGAAGATAAGTTCATATCACTTTACTCATATACACTAGGTCAGGGGTCACCAACGCGGTGCCCGCGAGCACCAGGTTGTCCGTAAGGACCAGATGAATCACCCGCTGGACTGTTCTAAAAATAGCTCAAACAGCAGCATTTACCAGTGAGCTGCCTCTTTTTTTTAAATTGTATTTATTTACTAGCAAGCTGATCTCGCTAAGAGAGACAAAACTCAGATACAATTTGAAAATCCAAGAAACTATTTTAAAAACCTGGTCTTCACTTGTTTAAATAAATTCTTTTTTTTTTTTACTTTGCTTCTTATAACTTTCAGAAAGAGAATTTTAGAGAAAAAATACAACCTTAAAAAAGGTTTTAGGATTTTTAAACACATATGCCTTTTTACCTTTTAAATTCCGTCCTCCTCTTTCCTGACAATTTAAATCAATGTTCAAGTATTTTCTATTTTTTTTTTATTGTAAAGAATAATAAATACATTTTAATTTAATTCTTTATTTTAGCTTCTGTTTTTTCGACGAAGAATATTTGTGAAATATTTCTTCAAAGGTACTCTGATTAAAATTTTAAAAAAATTATTCTGGCAAATCTAGAAAATCTGTAGAATCAAATTCAAATCTTATTTCAAATTATTTTGAATTTCTTTGAAAATTTTTCTTCTGGAAAATCTAGAAGAAATAATGATTTGGCTTTGTTAGAAATATAGCTTGGTCCAATTTGTTATATATTCTAATTAAGTGCAGATTGGATTTCAACTTATTTAAAACATGTCATCAAAATTCTAAAATTAATCTTAATCAGGAAAAATTACTAACGATGTTCCATAAATTATTTTTTTAATTTTTTCAAAAAGATTAAAATTAGTTAGTTTTTTTCTTCTTTTTTTCGGTTGAATTTTGAATTTTAAAAAGTCAAATTTGAAGATAAACTATGTTTCAAAATGTTATTTATTTTTTTCGTGTTTTCTCCTCTTTTAAAACGTTCAAATAAGTGTTTTTTCATCACTTATTCTCTACAAAAAACCTTCCGTAGAAGGAAAAAATATGTACGACGGAATGACAGACAGAAATACCCTTTTTTTTTTTATATTTATCTGTTTCTATATATATTTATTGTGAGAAATCATTAAGATGATCAGTGTTTCCACACAGATAAATATCATTAATTATTAACAATAACAGAGTTAAAGGTAAATTGAGCTAATTGGCTATTTCTGGCAATTTATTTAATTTTGTATCAAACTGGTAGCCTTTCGCATTAATCAGTAACCCAAAAAGTAGCTCTTGGTTTCAAAAAGGTGGATGACCCCTGCCCTAGCGTTTGTGTACCGTATATTCCGGACTCTAGGGCACACCGGATTATAAGGTTCACTATTGCAACAACAACGCTGGAAATATGTCCTGTGAAAAACCCTCCAACCGGAACTCTCAATAACTAAAGTTCCTTGGGTGAATAATGTAAGCTCACTACACCGGTGTGTTTTAGCGCTTTCATGGCGAGTTTTCTGACAGATATAAGTTAGAACTTTACACTACTTTATATTAGAAACAGCAACAGTGGAGGGTGAATGTCCCATAACGAGAAGATAGAGAAAAATAAGAAGCTTATCGACTATTTTCAGGACTTATGCAGATCCCAAATATAGATCAGCAGGTACCAGAAGGTAAGAAATGTTGCTTAAGCATAATATTCTTAATAATAATCTTTCCTTATCTCTAAACTAAAAATGAGGAAATGCCTAGAGGGTTCTGGGCTTCAGTACAGTGTTGATCTCCTGAAGACATGATTTTATTTCACAATTCCATGGGAGAAAAAAAATGCCTGGTTAGGCGTGTGTATAGCACTATGTGTGCGGTCTATATTGCAATGACATATAATCATGTCATGTGTGCCTTCCTTGGGTGAAGCCAGGTTTACAGCTATGTTTTGACACGTTGTTACTATGCGGTTTGTTACTTATGCATGTTATGTTACAGCTATTTAAAATAGTTTTGTCAATTTGTTACGGCCCAAAATTAATTGGCCCTTTGAAACATATCTTTGTCTTTGTGTGTTGTATGTAGACCACATTGCTTCACAGAGTTCAGTGATGCAAATACATTTGCAGGTTGTATTATTTTCCAGGAGCCTTAAAAAAAATTTTTTAAATAAGTAACTAAATAGTTACTTTTCACAGTAAAGTATTACTTTTCGGTGAAAGTAACTGAGTTACTTTTGAAATAAAGTAACTAGTAACTTGAACTAGTAACTGGTTTTTAGTAACTAACTTAACACTGCATATACGTTGTATTGCTACTAGGGTACATTTTAGTCCAATTTATACCTTTTGTTTTTGCCCTCTTTTTGTGCCCTTGTGTGCATTACCGTTTCCATCATTTGTAACTGAACTACTGTGTGGAGCAATTTCCCTTGTGGATCAATACAGCTTGTCTAAATGTATTTTGCAGTATATATAATATGTAAATATTACATATATGTTATATTGCTACTACAGTACATTTTAGTCCACTTTATACCTTTTTTATTTTGCCCTCTTTTTGTGCCCTTGTGTGCATTATCGTTTCCATCCTTTGTAACTGAACTACTGTGTGGAGCAACTTCCCTTGTGGATCAATACACAGGTTTTCCCTCAGCGCTTTGTTCAGGCGGCCGCCTAAACAACAAACTAAAATCTTAAAAAATAAGAATAAAAAAACTTTTTTTTGTCCTGTAAATTAAGCATGATGAGTAAAGCATATGTCAGCACGTGGCCCCACTTTTAACTTTTTTTCAAACACTTATTTACAGTAAGTCATTAATTTGACTTAGTCATTATTTTGTCTTATTAAGTCAATATTTACTAAGTCAAAATAATGACATACTTAGTATCTCAGGTAACTAAGACTATTTTTTTTTTACTTTATGGAAAAAATATTCAGATATACATCGTATATTGCCACTCAGCATACGGAGCGGAAAACACAACTAAATATTCTAGGCTTCTTCACGCGACGAAGCCGGCCTACTTCACCACAGTCTGTAGTATATTGCCCCCACAGGCTGTGGTGAGATGGAGACGTGATGGTGGCGACAGGCCAAATTACACTGTTCCTTACATCCACCCAGCCCCTTCCCCGTCCGTCCGCCTGTCCCGGGCGGCGCTGCCTTCCCCCCGGAGAGACACCACCATAACTAACATATTTTCTGGGGGAAACACTGATACAGTTTTTCTAAATGTATTTTACAGTATATATAATATGTAAATATTACATATATGTTATATTGCTACTATGGTACATTTTAGTCCACTTTATACCGTTTGTTTTCACCCTCTTTTTGTGCCCTTGTGTGCATTACCCTTTCCATCCTTTGCAACTGAGCTACCGTGTGGAGCAATTTCCCTTATGGATCAATACAGTTTGTCTGAATGTATTTTGCAGTATATATTATATGTAAATATTACATATATGTTATATTGCTACTATGGTACATTATAGACCACTTTATGCCTTTTGTTTTCACCCTCTTTTTGTGCCCTTGTGTGCATTACCCTTTCCAGCCTTTGCAACTGAGCTACTGTGTGGAAGAATTTCCCTTGTGGATCAATCCAGTTTGTCTGAATGTAGTTTGCAGTATTTATTATATGTAAATATTACATATATGTTATATTGCTACTATGGTACATTTTAGTCCACTTTATACCGTTTGTTTTCACCCTCTTTTGGTACCCTTGTATGCATTACCCTTTCCATCCTTATCCTTTCCATCCTTTGTAACTGAACTACTGTGTGGAGCAATTTTCCTTATGGATCAATACAGTTTGTCTGAATGTATTTTGCAGTATATATTATATGTAAATATTACATATGTTATATTGCTACTATGGTACATTATAGACCACTTTATGCCTTTTGTTTTCACCCTCTTTTTGTGCCCTTGTGTGCATTACCCTTTTCATCCTTTGCAACTGAGCTACTGTGTGGAGCAATTTCCCTTGTGGATCAATACAGTTTGTCTGAATGTAGTTTGCAGTATATATTATATGTAAATATTACATATATGTTATATTGCTACTATGGTACATTATAGACCACTTTATACCGTTTGTTTTCACCCTCTTTTGGTGCCCTTGTATGCATTACCCTTTCCATCCTTAACCTTTCCATCCTTTGTAACTGATCTACTGTGTGGAGCAATTTCCCTTGTGGATCAATAGTTTGTCTGAATGTATTTTGCAGTATATATAATATGTAAATATAACATATATGTTATATTGCTGCTATGGTACATTTTAGTCCACTTTATACCTTTTGTTTTCACCCTTTTACCATTTTTGATGCTACCAATCTTACCTTTCGCTGAAGTCCGTGTGCTGCAAACCAGGGAGCTGAAAGGCAGTCTGGAAACAAACATGCCCTCCTAGGCCATCTGACAACAATAACTGGACAATAAATTAATAAATAAGTAAAAACAAAACAAAAAGCAAAGTGCTGCTAGCACGGGATAGCACGGCAGGGTATCGTAATAAAAAAAACAACCGAAATGGCTACAAGTAAAACCGTTGAAAGTGTGTTAAGCAATACCAAGTTCCCTACAACTTAAAGTTAATAGTTTATCCCAGAAAAGAGCTTATAAACGTCGTATTCTTGTGGTTGAACTCATGCTACCATAACACCGCCATCTTCGCACATGGAGGACGATGTCAACTTTGACCCCGGAAGTAAACTTCGCGGGATCTTTGTATTATCGCGTGACTTTGGAGGCGTAATGCGGAAGTAACGACCGTGTCGTATTCGATCAGTTTTCAATTATTATTTTAATTTTATTTTTTATTTTTACAAACCTTTGTTTATTAATTGCAACATTTACAAAAAGTTGATAAATATTAATAATCAAAATATGAACAAAAAACAGTACAAAAACAGCGCCAGGGGGTTGTAAACTCAATAAAGTAACGAAATAGAATGCAATGTGTATATATATATATATATATATATATATATATATATATATATATATATATATATATATATATATGTATATATATATATATATATGTATATATATATATATGTATGCATATATATATATATATATATATATATATATATATATATATATATATATATATATATATATATATATATATATATATATATATATATATATATACATATATATAATTTAAAACTAATCGAATACGACACGGTCGTTACTTCCGCATTACGCCTCCAAAGTCACGCGATAACACAAAGATCCCGCAAAGTTTACTTCCGGGGTCAAAGTTGCCATATATATATATATATATATATATATATATATATATATATATATATATACTTCTATGTCCCACTCTCCCTTGTGGAGGGGGTCCGTTCCGATCTGGTGGCCATGTACTGCTTGCCTGTGTATCGGCTGGGGACATCTCTGCGCTGCTGATCCGCCTCCGCTTGTGATGGTTTCCTGCTGGCTCCGCTGTGAACGGGACTCTCGCTGCTGTGTTGGATCCGCTTTGGACTGGACTCTCGCGACTGTGTTGGATCCATTGTGGATTGAACTCTCACAGTATCATGTTAGACCCGCTCGACATTCATTGCTTTCCTCCTCTCCAAGGTTCTCATAGTCATCATTGTCACCGACGTCCCACGGGGTCATTATTGTCACCGATGTCCCACTGGGTGTGAGTTTTCCTTGCCCTTATGTGGGCCTACCAAGGATGTCGTGGTGGTTTGTGCAGCCCTTTGAGACACTAGTGATTTAGGGCTATATAAGTAAACATTGATTGATTGATTGATATATATATATATATATATATATATATATACATATATATATATATATATATATATATATATATATATATGTATATATATATATATATATATATATATATATGCAGCTGAGATAGGTTGGATAAATGGTAAATGGGATATACTTGTATAGCGCTTTTCTACCTTCAAGGTACTCACCCATTCACACACACATTCACACACTGATGGCGGGAGCTGCCATGCAAGGCGCTCACCAGGACCCATCAGGAGCATGGGTTAAGTGTCTTGCCCAAGGACACAACGGACGTGACTAGGATGGTAGAAGGTGGAGCTTGAACCAGTAACCCTCAGATTGCTGGCACAGCCACTCTATACCAACTTCGCCACGCCGGATGAATACATGAATACATATATATATATACATTTATATATATATATATATATATATATATATATATATATATATATATATCAATCAATGTTTATTTATATAGCCCCAAATCACAAATGTCTCAAAGGACTGCACAAATCATTACGACTACAACATCCTCGGAAGAACCCACAAAAGGGCAAGGAAAACTCACACCCAGTGGGCAGGGAGAATTCACATCCAGTGGGACGCCAGTGACAATGCTGACTATGAGAAACCTTGGAAAGGACCTCAGATGTGGGCAACCCCCCCCCCCCCCCCCCCCCCCTCTAGGGGACCGAAAGCAATGGATGTCGAGCGGGTCTAACATGATACTGTGAAAGTTCAATCCATAGTGGCTCCAACACAGCCGCGAGAGTTCAGTTCAAGCGGATCCAAGACAGCAGCGAGAGTCCCGTCCACAGGAAACCATCTCAAGCGGAGGCGGATCAGCAGCGTAGAGATGTCCCCAACCGATACACAGGCGAGCGGTCCATCCTGGGTCCCGACGAGCGGTCCATCCTGGGTCTCGACTCTGGACAGCCAGTACTTCATCCATGGTCATTGGACCGGACCCCCTCCACAAGGGAGGGGGGGACATAGGAGAAAGAAAAGAAGCGGCAGATCAGCTGGTCTAAAAAGGAGGTCTATTTAAAGACTAGAGTATACAGATGAGTTTTAAGGTGAGACTTAAATGCTTCTACTGAGGTGGCATCTCGAACTGTTACCGGGAGGGCATTCCAGAGTACTAGAGCCCGAACGGAAAACGCTCTATAGCCCGCAGACTTTTTTTGGGCTCTAGGAATCACTAATAAGCCGGAGTCTTTTGAACGCAGATTTCTTGCATATACATATATACATATATATATATATATATATATATATATATATATATATATATATATATATACTTATGGAAGATGGATGGAATATATACATAAGGAAATTGGATGGATTGATGGATATATATCCATCCATCCATTTTCTACCGCTTATTCCCTTTCGGGGTCACGGGGGGCGCTGGCGCCTATCTCAGCTACAATCGGGCGAAAGGCAGGGTACACCCTGGACAAGTCGCCACCTCATCGCAGGGCCAACACAGATAGACAGACAACATTCACACTCACATTCACACACTAGGGCCAATTTAGTGTTGCCAATCAACTTATCCCCAGGTGCATGTCTTTGGAAGTGGGAGGAAGCCGGAGTACCCGGAGGGAACCCACGCAGTCACGGGGAGAACATATATATATATATATATATATATATATATATATATATATATATATATATATATATATAGGGCTTCACGGTGGAAGAGGGGTTAGTGCGTCTGCCTCACAATGCGAAGTTCCTGCAGTCCTGGGTTCAAATCCAGGCTCGGGATCTTTCTGTGTGGAGTTTGCATGTTCTCCCCGTGAATGCGTGGGTTCCCTCCGGGTACTCCGGCTTCCTCCCACTTCCAAAGACATGCACCTGGGGATAGGTTGATTGGCAACACTAAATTGGCCCTAGTGTGTGAATGTGAGTGTGAATGTTGTCTGTCTATCTGTGTTAGCCCTGCGATGAGGTGGCGACTTGTCCAGGGTGTACCCCGCCTTATGCCCGATTGTAGCTGAGATAGGCGCCAGCGCCCCCCGCGACCCCAAAAGGGAATAAGCGGTAGGAAATGGATGGATGGATATATATATATATATATACACACATATGGAAATTGGATGGATGGTTTTATATATATATATATATATATATATATATATATATATATATATATATATATATATATATATATATATATATATATATATATATATATATATATATATATATCCATTCAATTTCCATATGTGTGTATATCTGTGGGAAGGTGTGGCACAGTGGCAGAGTGGCCGTGCGCAACCCGAGTGTCCCTGGTTCAATCCCCACCTAGTACCAACCTCGTCACGTCCGTTGTGTCCTGAGCAAGACACTTCACCCTTGCTCCTGATGGGTGCTGGTTAGCGCCTTGCATGGCAGCTCCCTCCATCAGTGTGTGAATGTGTGTGTGAATGGGTAAATGTGGAA
The DNA here is from genome assembly GCF_033978795.1 of Nerophis ophidion. Lineage (NCBI taxonomy): Eukaryota > Metazoa > Chordata > Actinopteri > Syngnathiformes > Syngnathidae > Nerophis > Nerophis ophidion. The sequence continues at coordinate 19,380,495 of NC_084618.1, read as the reverse complement.
GTAGTGTCAAAGCGCTTTGAGTACCTTGAAGGTAGAAAAGCAATATACAAGTACAATCCATTTATTATATATATATACATATGGAAATTGGATGGATGGATATATATGTATATATATATATATATATATATATATATATATATATATATATATATATATATATATATATATATATATATATACACACATATCTATCCATTCATCCATCTTCCGCTTATCTGAGGTCAGGTCGCGGGGGCAGCAGCCTAAGCAGGGAAGCCCAGACTTTCCTCTCCCCAGCCTCTTCGTCCAGCTCTTCCCGGGGGATCCCGAGACGTTCCCAGGCCAGCCGGGAAACATAGACTACCTAAAGTGTCCTGGGCCTCCAGTTCCCCTTCTTAAAGAGAGGAACCACCAACCCGGTCTGCCAATCCAGCGGTACCCCCCCCGATGTCCACGCTATGTTGCGGAGTCTTGTCAACCAAGACATCCCCACAGCATCCAGAGCCTTAAGGAACTCCGGACAGATCTCATTCACCCCCGGGGCCTTAATTGCCACCGAGGAGCTTTTTAACTACCTTAGCAACCTCAGCCCCAGAAATAGGAGAGCCCACCACAGATTCCCCAGGAACAGCATTCCTCATAGGAAGATGTGTTAGTGGGATTGAGGAGGTCTTCGAAGTATTCCCTCCACCGATCCACAACATTCCCAGTTGAGGTCAGCAGCACACCATCCTCACCATACACGGTGTTGACAGTGCACTGATTCCCCCCCCAAGTGGCTTTCCATGGCTTCTCCGAACTCATCCCATGTCCGAGTTTTTGCCTCCGCGACCACTGAAGCCGCACACCTCTTGGCCTGTCGGTACCTGTCTGCTGCCTCTGGAGTTCCATGAGCCAAAGGGACCGAATAGGACTCTTTCTTCAGCTTGAAGGCATCCCTCACTGCTCGGGTTCTAGGATTACCGCGGCGACCGGCACCAACCGCCTTGCGGCCACAGCTCCAATCAACCGCCTCGACAATAGAGGCACGGAACATGGTCCACTCGGACTCAATATCCAGTGCCTCCCTCGTGACGTGTTCAAAGTTCTTCCAGAGGTGGGAATTGAAACTCTCTCTGACAGGAGACTCTGCCGGACGTTCCCAGCAGATCTTCACAATGCGTTTGGGCCTGCCAGGTCCTCCCCCACCATTGGAGCCAGCTCACCACCAGGTGGTGATGGGTGGAAAGCTCTGCCCCTCTCTTCAAAAGTTGTGTCATCGCAAATCCGATGACACAACTACCGAGTCGATCATGGAATTGCGGCCGAGGATTGGACACCCTTATGTTTGAACATGGTGTTCGTTATGGACAATCCTTGATGAGCACAAAAGTTCAATAACAGCGCACCACCCGAGTTCAGATTCGGGTGGTCATTCTTCCCAATCACGCCTCTCCCGGTTTTACTGTCGTTGCCAACATGAGCGTTGAAGCAGAACAAGGGAATCACCCGAGGGAGCTCTCTCCAGTACTCCCTCAAGGGAATCCAAAAAGATTGGGTACTCTAAGCTGCTGTTTGGTCGGTAAGCACAAACAACAGTCAGGAACCGTCCCCCCACCTGAAGGCGGAGGTAAGCTACCCTCTCGTCTACTGGGTTAAAGTCCAACATGCAGGCTTTGAGCTGGGGAGGAGACAAGAATTGCCACCCCAGCCCGTCGCCTCTCACTGCATGCAACGCCAGAGTGGGAGAGAATCCAGCGCTGAAGAATATACCAGCTGCAAATTTTCCATGTTATTATGAATTTTACTACATGACATATATTCTTATAGCGTGTATAAAAAACCTTAATGGTAGTTTTTTTTAATGTTTTTTACAGCTTTTTGTAGGCGAAATAGAACAACTCCTATTACCTCCATTGTTAGCTGACTAATGCTAGAGTTTATTTACGAGTTAGAATACATGAAAAAGAAAAACATATGTGTTCTTGTCTTACATAAGGATTGTGAAAAATAGACCAAATTCCAAAACAGTGCAGTTTTCCATAAGTGAAGGCAAATGATATGTGTGGTATCATTCCCCTATTTGGGGACGGCGTGGTGCGGTTGGGAGAGTGGTTGTGCCAGCAACCTGAATGTTCCTGGTTCAATCCCCACCTTCTACCATATTAGTCACAACCGTTGTGTCCTTGAGGAAGACACTTCACCCTTGCTCCTGATGGGTCCTGGTTAGCATGCTCCCGCCAACAGCGTGTGAATGTGTGCGTGAATGGGTGAATGTCGGAATAGTGTCAAAGTGCTTTGAGTTCCTAAAAAAAAAAAAAAAAAAAGGTAGAAAAGTGCTATACAAGTACAACCCATTTTACCATTTTTATTTTTTTTATTTTTTTTACTTAATGTCGTATCCAACTCGCATTACTCCTGTAAAGTGAGCGGTTTATGAATAAAACACAACATAAAAAGGCCATTTACAACATTAAAAAAATACCTCAATAGTAAGTTGTTATTATGAAATAAAAGAAAATCAAAATTATGAGATAGGTAATTCGAAAATATTGGACAACAAGTCCTATTTATGACTTAAAAAGTAATGTGTGTGTATATATACATATATACATATATATATATATATATATATATATATATATATATATATATATGTATTTAGAGAGAGAGAGAGAGAGAGGAAGACCCAGGATGCGTTGGGAAGACTATGTCTCCCCGCTGGCCTGGGAACGCCTCAGGATCCCCCGGGAAGAGCTGGATGAAGTGACTGGGGAGAGGAAAGTTTGGGCTTCCCTGCTTTGGCTGCTGCCCCCGTGACCCGACCTCGGATAAGCGGAAGCAGATGTTTATATATATATATATATATATATATATATATATATATATATATATATATATATATATATATATGCAGTCCTCTCCAAGGTTTCTCATAGTCATCATTGTCACAAACGTCCCGCTGGGTGTGAGTTTTCCTTGCCCTTATGTGGGCTCTACCGAGGATGTCGTTGTGGTTTGTGCAGCCCTTTGAGACACTAGTGATTTAGGGCTGTATAAATAATCATTGATTGATTGATTGACAACAGATTTGTGATTTATGTGAATATGATGTAATGGATAGGAATGTCTGATGCTGGATGTCAATAAAAAAGAAATGGAAAAAATAAACTATGAGTGTAAAAGTCTATTTTTAATCAGATAATTATTTATCTCATAAATCTGACGTCTGCGATGAGGTGGCGACTTGTCCAGGGTGTACATGGTCTTCCGCCCGATTGTAGCTGAGATAGATGGATGGATGGATAAATCTGACATTTATGTCATACATTTGACTTTTTATCTAATCATTTAGATTTTATAATAATATCATAATTATGACCATTTAGTGGCGAAAACGGGATAATTTATGCTTGGGTGACAGGCCAACATTACACTATATTTACAAAATGTATAGCATAATGCAGAGGAAATATCAATAACGTTGGATAGTCTTTAAAAACCATGACGTCAAAAACAAACGATGACGTCGGATCATTTCCGGCTGCGCCGACCAATCAGAAGGCTCCACATGCGGACACCGAACACCGCATTCGAGTTGGACGAAGGCTGAGACGGAGGTTACCGAAGAGGACGCTGGTGATTCCGCAATAATACATTCGGTCAGAGCAGGCTAGAAAGCAAGCACATGTTGATTTAACCTATTTTGTGGAGTTTTGTTTCCCCCTACGGACTTAAATAAAGCGTTAATTTAAAGACAGCTACGCTAATATGGAGCTTTATAGGGAGTACTAGTTCACAACGCAGCCGGCAACATCGAGCCATAGCATTGTTAGCTTAGCTTTAGCGGCTAACCGGTTGTTACCTCACCGAGACTCAAATCAGCCGTTTTTTTTGTTTTTATTTCCTATTCTCGGCATCACTTCCTTAGGAGTATTCAGTCGCGGTTTCATTACCGCTTTACTCTGCTGCGACCGAGAAGAGCGAGGACTGCGTCAGGTGGGAGTCTAGTTCATCATCATGGACAACGCTCACACAAAGACGGTGGAAGAAGTGTACACTTTCTTCAACGTCAACGAAAGCACCGGACTGAGCTTGGAACAATTCAAGAAGCAGCGAGAGCGATTCGGACCTAACGGTAAGATCAAAACGATTCACGGTGGAGCCCGAGTAATAATGTTAGCGTGTAACGGACGTGACGTCACCAGGGTGCTTAGATCACGTTTCTTTTGATCTGCGCTTTTTGGCATGCTAATTGTACATCCTTTTGATCTCTGCCGCTGATTGTTGTACAATAACCTAATTTTCTCTTCACATCGGTGACCATGATGTGCAGAATTGCCCGCTGAGGAAGGTGAGTAAACAATCGGCCATCTGATAAAAGACTTAACTTTGATGAAATATGGCTCATTTTTAACCGTGGTTGTTTTTCCGTAAAGGCAAATCCCTTTGGGCGCTGGTGGTGGAACAGTTTGAAGATTTGCTTGTGAGGATCCTTCTACTGGCTGCCTGCATATCCTTTGTAAGTTCTACTCAACTTTGTTTGCGTAATTTCCGAGTAAGACTGCACAAAAAAATCTTACTTAAAATAAAACGGAGTCGATGGGAACTAGGTCTGGGCGATATGGCCTTTTTTTAAAGGCCTACTGAAACCCACTACTATCAACCACGCAGTCTGATAGTTTATTCATCAATGATGAAATCCTAACATTGCAACACATGCCAATACTAAATTGCAATTTTAAATTTCGCGCCAAAGTATCCTGCTGAAACGTTGCGGTATGATGATGCGTGGCGTGGCATTGTAGAGGGCATTTTGTTCCAGCACCGTTCCCAGCTATAAGTCGTCTGTTTTCATCTCATCGCATAATTCCACAGTAGTCTGGACATCTGTGTTGCTGAATCTTTTGCAATTTGTTCAATGAATAATGGAGACGTCCAAGAAGAAAGCTGTAGGTGGGAAGCGGTGTATTGCAACCGCCTTTAAAGGGGAACATTATCACAATTTCAAAATTTACCGGTCTCGGAATATCCCTAAATAAAGCTTTAAAGTGCCTTATTTTCGCTCTCTGCGAAGACACTGGCCATTTCCCTGTGACGTCATACAGTGCTGCCAATGTAAACGAACAATGGGAATACCACAGCAAGATATAGTGACATTAGCTCGGATTCAAACTCGGATTTCAGCGACTTAAGCGATTTAACAGATTACGCATGTATTGAAACATATGGTTGGAGTATGAAAGTATTGAAGAAGAAACTGAAGCTATTGAGCGAATAGCTATTGACGCTATTCATAGCCATAGCATGGCCGAATAGCTGCATTAGCATCGCCGGTAAAATGTGCGGACCAAACGATCAGGACTTTCGCATCTTTTGACACTGGAGCAACTTAAATCGTCGATTGGTAAGTGGTTTTTTCGCATTAAATGTGGGTGGAAGGAAACGTAATATAGTTGCAAATGCATCTACAGGTTATCCATACATCTCTGTACCATGTCTGCTTTAGCACCGCCGGTAAATAGCATGTTAGCATCGATTAGCGTAGCATGTTAGCATCGAGTAGCTGGCAGTCAACATCAACAAAACTCACCTTTGTGATTTCGATGACTATTGTTGCAAAGGCATTTGCAGGTTATCCATACATCTCTGTGCCATGTCTGCCTTAGTATCGCCGGTAAAATGTGGAGACACTCCAGCACATTCAATGGGGGTCTGGCGGCAGACACTTTCGCATCTTCGGGCCAGTGGTGCAACTTGAATCCCTCCCTGTTAGTGTTGTTACACCCTCCGACAAGACACCGTCGAGGCATGATGTCTCCAAGGTTCCAAAAAATAGTCAAAAAAACGGAAAATAACAGAGCTGAGACCCGGTGTTTGCAATGTGTTGAAAATGAAAATGGCGGGTGTGTTACCTCGGCGACGTCACATTCTGACGTCATCGCCTCCAGCGCGATAAACAGAAAGGCGTTTAATTCGCCAAAATTCACCCATTTAGAGTTCGGAAATCGGTTAAAAAAATAGATGGTCTTTTTTCTGCACCATCAAGGTATATATTGACGCTTATATAGGTCTGGTGATAATGTACCCCTTTAACAACACAAATACAGCCGGTGTTTCATTGTTTACATTCCCGAAAGATGACGGTCAAGCTTTACTATGGAACAGAGTGGTCAAGCAAACACGGTTGGATTGAACCACACACAGCAATCATTACGAAAGATCGTTTTTCGAAGAGGGTCCCTTGCGAAGGGCAAATATGGGCGTCGCCACCACCCGTCGACTGGTGCTGAAGAAAGTTGCGGGGGCCGACCTTCAGGTTGTACAGGTACGACCGTATAATCTCACTAAAACACCAGTAACACAATAAGCAGATAAGGGATTTTCCAGAATTATCCTAGTAAATGTCTAATAACATCTGAATTGCTCCCACTGTATAGTCTTTTTTTTTTTCTTTTTTCTAGTCCTTCACTCTCACTTTCTTCATCCACAAATCTTTCATCCTCGCTCAAATTAATGGGGAAATTGTCGCTTTCTCGGCCCAAATCGCTCTCGCTCCTGGTGGCATGATTGTAAACAATGTTCAGATGTGAGGAGCTCCACAACCCATGACGTCTGCTACTTCTGGTACAGGCAAGGCTTTTTTATTAGCGAACTTAATCGTCAATGTGTTCTACTAAATCCTTTCAGCAAAAATACGGCAATATCGCGAAATGATCAAGTATGACACATAGAATGGACCTGCTATCCCTGTTTAAATAAGAAAATCTCATTTCAGTAGGCCTTTAATATCGATATTTTTAGGCCATATCGCGATACACGATATATATCTCGATATTTGGCCTTAGCCTTGAATGAACATTTGATGCATATAATCACAGCAGTATTATGATTCTATGTGTCTACATTAAAACATTCTTGTTCATACTTCATTAATTGATGCTCATTTTAAACTTTCATGCTGAAAAGGAAATCACAACTAAGTCAACTGTATTTATTAAACAGTTATTAGCAGGTGACTTTTCAAATGATGCTACATATTAGCAGTAATGCTACTCTTGGTCTCAACGCTTGTGCCCCACAGACGACAAATTAAAGTTGTCTATTCGACATCTTCCCGCTTGAAGCCGAGCCACCGCCAGACGATGGACCCGGTGCTGTTTTTCTTGGGAATTAATTCTTCCTTCATTTGTTACCAGATTGGCACATTCTTTCTCTCGTATTACCACTCGCACGGCTCTGCTAGCATCACAGCTAACGTTACCCATGCTGCTACCTCTCTGCTGGGCGAGGGCGTATACGTATGTGACGTATGACGTGACAGTATGTGACGTGTGTAAGAAGGTGTGCTTACACTCTGTGAGAAGGAGACATAAAAAGGAGTGGGAAGAGCCTGTAGAGACCAATTCGCGTATATCGATATATCGCCCCGGCTCTACTTCAAATTGAAACGGAGCATCACACCGAGTCGATGGGAACGCATAATGTACGCGAATGCATCCTTCTTAAGGCCCCGACCCAACATCAAAAAAATTAGGGCAATTAGAGCGTGCGGAAGTTTTGACTGTTATCATATTCCTCCACTAGAGGGTCCCACCCAATGTCGGGTCCGCCAATCCAAAATTTTACAAAGATCGGAGCATGTGAAAGGAATTTATGACATTCATAAGTTTTCACCACAAGGAGGAGATATTGGGGACCATATAAGTGGTAGAAAATGGAAGGATGGATACCGTATTTTCCAGACCACAGGGCGCACCGGATTATAAGACGCGCTGCCGACGAATGGTCTAGTTTCGATCATTTTTCATGTATAAGGCGCACCTGATTATAGGTCGCATTGAAGGAGTCATGTTATTATTTTCTAAATGGAAAACACGTTGTACACAACTTTGTTTGCGTCATTTCAAAATACGACTGCACACATAATCTCACTTCAAATTAAAACGGGGCATCACACCGAGTCAATGGGAACGCATAATGTACTCGAACGCGTCCTTCTTGAGGCCCCGACCCAACATCAAAAAAATTAAGACAATTAGTGCGGAAGTTTTGACTGTTATCATATTCCACCAATAGAGGATCCCACCCAATGTCGGGTCCGCCAGTCCAAAATTTTTCAAAGATCAGGGAATGTGGAAGGAAGTTATTAGGGATGTACGATAATGGCTTTTTTGTCGATTTTCCGGTATTGTCCAACTCTTTATTACTGATTCTAATATCAACAGATACCGATTTATTAAGTCGTAGAATTAACACATTATTATGCCTTATTTTGATGTGATGCCCCGCTGGATGCATTAAACAATGTAACTTTACCATGAATTGATTAACGTGGACCCCGACTTACATAATCGGGTGTTAGCATTTATTGGTCAATTGTATTGAATATGTACTGTACTGTGCAATCTACTAATACAAGTTTTAATCAATCAAAAACAAGGTTTTCCAAAACAAGAGAACAAATTCAACTCCAGTTCAATCTACTAATAAAAGTTTTAATCAATCAAAAACAAGGTTTTCCAAAACGAGAGAACAAATTCAACTCCAGTTGTGGGAAAAAAGTGCCAACATGGCACCTCCATATTTATTATTGAAGTCACAAAGTGCATAATTTTTTTTAACATGCCTCAAAACAGCTTGGGATTTGGGACATGCTCTCCCTGAGATAATCCTGATACCCATTACAACTATGGGAAATACTATACTTTGAATTTCACAAAGTGCATTATTTTTTAAAAATGTTTTAAACATGCCTCAAAAAAATAGCTACAAAAACAATGAAGGCCCACAACTTCAGTCCAGAGTATACTAGAGTATTAAAGTAAACAATAACATAGTCCTCCTTCAGTGCAAGACTGCCTGGTTTACTGTATAACAGGGAATTATAAACTGGGCTCAATCTGCCCTTCTCTAATGTATTTGTATGAGTAACAAAAATGTGCTGCAAGCGAGTGGTGAGTGCTTGAAGTAGCCTAGCAGTCATCCATCCATCCATCCATTTTCTATCGCTTGTCCCTTTGGGTGGAGTCTTTAAGTGAAAACTGTGTGGTACTACTTTTTTTCGGTGTTTGCTTTTCATCCTTCTTCCACTTGTATTCATCGCGTATCTCCTTAAGATTCTTGAAGAGGTGGGAGATCAAATTGCTCGTATTAAAGGAAGACGTCTTCGTTCCTCCTCGCATAGCCAACATTTTGCAGTCATTGCAAATTGCCAGTTTTGTATCCGTCAGACACACTTTAAAGTAATCCCAAACCATAGACATTGGGTCGTTAGTCACCGAGCGAGTTCGGTTGTTAGGCACGGCTACAGCACCGGCAACAACACGCTCTTGTTGTTGTTGTTATGCTCCGCTCGCGGCGGTTTAATGAGGTCATCAAGCGTCGCCAGTAAACCTCTCCTGCTGCAGTCGTCAACTCCTGTGTTGTGTGTGGGAGAGGGGCGAGGGAGTGGCTGCTGACTGGGAGATGCAACTGGTCTGTACTGCACCGGATATGTACCGCTCCGTACAACAGCATTTTAAAAAGGCATTCCTTTTTTTTTTTTTGAACGGATAATTTCCGATGTTTTAAAGCATTTATCGGCCGATAATATCGGCAGGCCGGTTATTATCGGACATCGCTAGAAGTTATGACATCCTTTTTCACCACAAGGAGGAGATATTGGGGACCATATACCGTATTTTCCAAACCATAGGGCGCACCGGATTATAAGGCGCGCTGCCGATGAATGGTCTATTTTCGATTAGTTTTCATATATAAGGCGCGCCTGATTATAGGGCACATTAAGGCAGTCGTATTATTCTTATCATTTTCTAAACGGAAAACACTACTTTGTGGTCTACATAATATTTAATGGTGGTTCTTTTGGTCGAAATGTTGCATAGATGATATTTTACAGATAATCTTCAAGCCGCTTTCTGGCAGTCGTTTCAGCATGCGCCGTTTTGCGGGCGGTCTTATTTACGTGGCTCACCTTTGACAGCGTCTTCTCCCCGTCGTCGTTGTTGTAGCGGTGTAGCGTGCAAGGACGGGAGTGGAAGAAGTGTCAAAAGAGGAAGCTAACTGTTTTAATGACATTCAGACTTAAATCAATAACGGAGCAGCATCTCCTCATCCGCCGGAAATGTGTCTCGTGAAAAACCGTCCGACCGGAACTCTCTATAACTAAAGTTCCTTGGGTGAATAATGTGAACTCACTACACCGGTATGTTTTAGCGCTTACATGGCAAGTTTTCAGACAGATATAAGTAACAACTTTACACTACTTTATATTAGAAATGGCAATAGCAAAGGATGAATGTCCCATAACAAGATAGAGAAAAGGAAGAAGCTTATCGACAACAAAGGCGGACGCGCGCTATTTTTCAGGACTTATGCAGACCCCAAATACAGATCAGCAGGTACCAGAAGGTAGGAGAAGTTGCTTTTGCATAATGTTGTGAAACAAAACTCCAGATAATGTCTTACCTATTACACACACTATAATAATACTCGTATGTTGAAGCACAGTACAATCCATCAAGCGGTGCGGCTTCATTGCTTACCAAAGTCGTACTAAAACATTTTGATCGATTTTTGAACGCTATATGTAATCTTCTATATTTCCACTTGTCCCCCAACCTGCAGCCCACCCAGGCCCCCGGTTTAAATCACATGCCTGTCCTACGGCGTGTAGGGAAGCATGTTTAGCTATTCCCCGTCCTGCAGGCTTGATACCACTTTATTTGTCTACATGGAGGCCAGGATTAGTCATTTAGAAAGAGCCAAAACACTGTGGAGGGACGTTAGCCGCTAGCTAACTATGTCTTAAAGCAACACTTAAGTGTTTATTTGAAAAGGATCCCCATTAGCTGATGCCATGGCAGTCAGACAGTCTTGCTGGGCCCACACGAAACATCACATATTATACAACTGTTTAAAACATTGCAAAACACTATAAAAAATTAACTAAAAGATTTTTATCACTAAATCCATCCATCCATTTTCTACCGCTTGTCCCGTTCGGGATCGCATGGGGTGCTGGAGCCTATCTCAGCTACATTCGGGCGGTAGGCAGGGTACATACATACACCCTGGACATGTCGCCACCTCATCCCAGGGCCAACACAAATACCTTCGTATTGTGAGGCACACGCACCCTGTACCTCCGTGCTGCCGGCATGATGTACTTCTTCCTGAAAATAGTCAAATTTCTGTGTAAAATGTGTTGGTTAGAGATTTGTTACTGACAAAATGCTGTATTTTTTGAATTTTTTTTTTACTAAAAAACAAAAAATCGCAAATAAAAATACATTCTAAAAAAGAAAACATTACTAAAATCACTCTAAAATATAGTAACATAAAATATGTTAAAAAAAAGGGATTAAATTGTTTTACCTATATATTGTTAGTTTTAAAGGGGAACTTTATCACCAAACCTATGCAAGCGTCAATATATACCTTGATGTGGCAGAAAAAAGACCATGTATTTTTTTAAACAATTTCCCAACTCTAAATGGGTGAATTTTGGCAAATTAAACGCCTTTCTGTTTATCGGTCTTGTAGCGATGACGTCAGAACGTGACGTCACCGAGGTAACACACCCGCCATATTCATTTTCACATTACAAACACCGGGTCTCAGCTCTGTTATTTTCCTTTTTTTCGACTGTATTTTGGAACCTTGTAGACATCATGCCTCGTCGGTGTGTTGTCGGAAGGTGTAACAACACTAACAGGGAGGGATTCAAGTTGCACCACTAAGTTGCACCACTGGCAAGAAATCTGCCGCCAGACCCCCATTGAATTTACCAGAGTGTCTTCACATTTGTCCAGCGATGCTTAGACAGACATGGCACAGAGATGTATGGATAACCTGCAGATGCATTTGCAACGATTAAGTCCACGAAATCACAAAGGTGAGTTTTGTTGATGTTGTTGACTTATGTGCTAATCAGACATATTTGGTCACTGCATGACTGCCATCTAATCGATGCTAACATGCTACGCTAATCGATCCTAACATGCGATTTACGCTAGCTGTATGTACATTTGAAACTAGATACTCACATTTAATGCGAAACAAACACTTACCAATCAACGGATTTAAGTTGCTCCAGTGTCACAAGATGCGAAAGTCCTGATCGTTTGGTCTGCACATTTTACCGGCGATGCTAATAAGGCAGCTATGCTATGGGCCACCTCATTAGGTACACCCACGCTATGGCCGAATAGCTTCAATAGCTATTCGCTCAATAGCTTCAATTTCTTCTTCAATTTTGTTTTCGCTATCTGCCTCCATACTCCGACCATCTGTTTCAATACATGCGTAATCTGTTGAATCGCTTAAGCCGCTGAAATCCGAGTCTGAATCCGAGCTAATGTCGCTATATCTTGCTGTGGTAACCGCCATGTTGTTTGTATTGGCAGCCCTGTATGACGTCACAGGGAAAGGGATAGTGGTTTCGAAGATAGCGAAAATAAGGCACCTTAAAGCTTTTTTCAGGGATATTCCGGGACCGGTAAAATTTTGAAAAAAAGCTTCCAAAAATATCACAAGCCACTGGGAACTGATTTTTATTGTTTTTAACCCTTTTGAAATTGTGATAATGTTCCCCTTTAAAGCCAAAATACGTCCGTTCTCCCTATTCTGTGTCGACACTGTTTCTGCTTGTAAGTGCTTTGTGTGTGTGTGTGTGTGTTTTGACTCATATTTCCAGTAATGTAACTATCATCATGTCCATGAAACATTCAAGTGCCGGTATTTTTCAAAGGCATTATAGTATCAGCGCCCCCGCAACCCCAAAAGGGAATAAGCGGCAGAAAATGGAAGGATGGATTATAGTATCTTATAATTAATTAGGAGCGCGGTACTTCATGAGTACAGGTCTTCCGTACAATTCGAGACCCAGGATTAGCAGGACCACGGACACTTCCTCTTTCCGTCCGCCGGCCAGTTTGACGCAATCGGCTGAAATGGCCACAAGTCAGGACCTTAGTTGCAATGAGGATGAATCAGTCAGGATGTTGATTGGTTTGCAGATGAGCACGTCACTAACATGCTGAGAGCCACAGCCTGCTTTCCTGAAAACCAAGTAAAGAAATATAGCACTTTTTTTTTTAAAAAGAAGAATTTTGTCTTAATGCGAGGCAGGAACCCACATCTTTCCTTTTTTCTGTGAGTTTTAGATATTAGCAGTGAAAGTAGTGGGGATTCTACTGTTCGGACTATAGCGTTCTCAAAAAAAAAAAGTACACATGGCGGCCTACATAATTCACCAAGCTACGGCGATGTTATTGTAAGAGCAAACACCGGGAACTCATTTTCTTGCTTGGTAACACAGCGCCTTGCTCACAGCATTATCGAGAGATATGCCAATTCTAGCCACAAGAGCTGGAGTTATGAAAAGTTAATGAATCATGACTCTCTCACAATCATCGTAAAAGGTTTTAGCGATAATCCGAGAGGAGTGACAGGCTCTCAACTGCAATTCGACATCCCTAGGAAGGGTCAAGATGCTTGTTTGCTCAGCGTTTTCTATGCGAGGAGTGAGGATTGTGTGGAATTTAGCAGCTAAACTGTCTAGTGCTGAAAGGCACAACCACCCAGTGAGAACAGACATTGTACAGTTAGTGATTGTTTGAATGTGTTTGTATATCTTGTTTTAACACTTAACAATACTGCTACATAGGGGTGTAACGGTACACAAAAATTTCGTTTTGGTACGTACCTCGGTTTAGAGGTCACGGTTCGGTTCATTTTCGGAACAGTAAGAAAACAACAAAATATAAATGTTTTGTTTATTTATTTAAAAAAATTGTAAACAATGGCATAACATACATATACACACAAGGTCCATTGCCAAGGTTAATGTGGTCAACATATATGAAATAAAAACGAAATAAGATAAGGCTCAGAATGTTTTCTTAACAAAACCTTTCTACATATAAAGTGCTTTTTTTGATTGATTGAGACTTTCGAATACAAACCTCCCAATAACTTTTTCAACACCCCCCCATCCCCCCCAACATGGCTAACTTGGCAGTAAGAGGATATATGGGCTTATTGTTCTTCCACCATAGAAGTGGGTCAAAATCTAGTTTTTAATGCAATATAGCAACCCCCTGCTACCCCGAACGGGCCAAGCGGTAGAAAATGCATGGATGGATGGTCTTAAATCTGCTGCTATAAAAACATTTGTTATTGCTTCAGCCCTGCCTGACTCGCCGAGGAGAGGCTGTTTGAATGCGGTGGTGACGCTTCAAAGGAGTTAGCATGTTTGACGTGTTGGCAGAAGCATACCCTGCTGCTGCTGAACAATTCTGGCAAACATCCGTCCTCCATTGTTGTATCGCACCGCATAGCCAAAGTGTTCCCAAACGGTAGATTTTAACGAGGCAGGAGGGTCTTCCAGCTCTTGCTTTTGCTTGTTGTCCTAGCTCGCTGCTAGCCTGCCGTGTGTTGTGCCTCGCTCTGCATTGTTTACACAACCTGCGGTGCCCTACCTAATATGTCCTTGTGGAAACTCCTTCAGTACACCTCCGAACAGAACCGAAACGATTCAATACAAATACATGTACCGTTACACTCCTACTGCTACGTGCCGCTTTGTGTTTGACTAAAGCGGCATCTGTTTAGCACACAGCTTCTAAAACTTGTAGATCATCCTCTTTATATTCAGGCTCAAAAACAGAAGTTTCTGGATCATCATTTGTCCCAAAATAGGTGTTGGTGCATTAGTGGCTATGGCCCCTTTGGAATCAATATGCCTAATGTGATAATGATTAAAATGAACAAGCTATGTTAAGTGTTAAGTATTAAATGTTAGGAATGTACTTATTACCACCTTCTTTACATACTTACATGTTTACATAACCTCTTTGCAGGTTTCCCGAAGACTATAGGCGGACTCGATGAATTCTTGTTACCTGCATTGTTAGCTGCCTTGTGCTCGCAGGTTTTTTTTTTTTTTTTTTTACTATTTAGAACGCACAGAAAAGGGAAATGTGTTTTTTTCTCGCATAAAGCTTGTGGATGAAAAATGTGTTTTTTTCTTCAAGTTGGGTGTGTGGAACTGGTTTTCTTTGAGGGCCACATCACAATTGAAGCCGTCCTACGAGGGCCACTTGTAACAGAATAATTTATGAATACAAAAAAAGATATTGTTTCACAATTTCCTATGCATTTGATGTTTGTTTTGTTTTACTTAAAACACTGAAAAAAAAAAATCCTGGATCTTTTAGGTTATTAACGATTGTTTTAACAGAGTATTACCGCAAATGGGCAAATGTTTCCACTGAATTTTACAATAGCATTTTGCTGAGCTGCCATTTATTTACCATAACATTTACGGTTGTTGTTTTCACAGTGTATTGTTGTAAATGTATCGGCACCATTTTTGTGCCACTAAGCTGCCAGGTTTTTTTTTTATCATGAAAACTATTGCCATTTTCCTAGTGTACCATTTTAAATATAACTAAACACAGAGTATCAAAATAGATATTGTAACTTTTTTTTTTTCCAAATGTATAATCATATGATATTTGTCTTGGACTATAAAGCGCACCGCACCCACTAAATTTTAGAAGGAGAAAAATAATTTTTCCCCATATATTAGCTTCACTGGACTATTAGCCACATATATATAAGTTGTGAAATTAGTTATTTACACAGAAATATCTGGTAAATGTTTATTTACATACCAAAATTGTTTCCAACTGGTGTCTGTAACACGGCAGTAAAACGACTGATCCAGCAAAACAGAAGCCATCGTCATGGACACACTAGCTGCGGAAACCAGCTCTGCAATCAGCTAAACAGACTCCATAACGCCATATTGACATTTTGGTGAATTTACTGAGGATTTTGTGAAACTGAAGCAATACAAAAAGAGTGTAATTTTTGAGTTGATAATACTAACACAGACACAAGTAAACACATTGGCATAGTAGCAAAGGCTGACGACACAAGCTTGATGACTGATTGATTGATTGATTGATTGAGACTTTTATTAGGAGATTGCTTTGTACAGTACATATTTCGTACAATTGACCACTAAATGGTAACACCTGAATAAGTTTTAAACTTGTTTAACCCCCCCATGTTAATTAATTTATGGTATAAATATATACTATCAGCATAATACAGTCATCACACAAGTTAATCATCATCGGAGTATATACAGTGAATTAGTGACATTATTTACAATCAATTTAATTATTTACAATCGACATTACGATAACACATACAAATATGCATGAAAACACTCCTACAGACATCACACATGGGACGCTTTAGTAAGTAGGAATCGTTTTAGTTATATTGTAAAACTTACAAAAGTTGCTTGGAGGAATGAAGAATCCATATGAACAGAAACGCTACGGACGATCAGAAGATGCAACAACACTTCCGGTTCAAGCGGGAAAAACTTGCAGGCATTCACCCAGCTGCACTTATAGTGAGCAATCTTGTCCAAAAGATAACACACCATTTTAGTATTTAATGAAAAATGATTGCACACAAAGCAATCATGTTAGCGCAGAAAAATCCATTAAGTAGCCGCACAGCTTCATTAGCCACAGGGTTCAAAGTGAGGGAAAAAGCAGCGACTTATTCTCCAGAATTTACGGTAATAATAGTAAAGTATAAAATACATGCAGCACATGTGTTATTCCTGTCAAAATGGACATAAATGGAAAGTACTTTATTGAAGCATACTATTTTCAGTCTTAGGTGTGCCATATAAAATGATGTGGCAGGCCAGATCTGGCCCCTGGGCCTTGAGTTAGACGCCTGTTCTCTAAGTAGCGGAGTTGAGATGCATCTCAGAGCCCATAGCGTTGAGTTGGATGGACATTGATTCCAGTCTCCAGGGGGTTCCAACATAGACGTCAAGTGAGACATTGTGCATGGCATGGCTCACTTGCTTGACGGATGCACTTTCATCCGTTTAGTTCCCCGAAAGAGTTGTATGAGCCAGTGTTGACGACCCTGTGGCATTTCTTCTTCTGGCTGCTGGCCCATTGGTTCAGGTTCTCCTCGGTCACCATGGTTACCAAGCTCCTAAATCACCTGACTCCCATTAAGCGCACGCAGACATTTTATTAGGCTTTTTGTTCATCCAGGAAGCAGAAAGGTCCACTTCGTTCCATCCTGGTTGAGACGTACTATGCCTTTAATGATCACTTTCTTCATTCCTAGGTGCTGGCCTGGTTCGAAGAGGGAGAGGAAACGATCACGGCCTTTGTGGAGCCTTTTGTCATCCTACTTATTCTCATCGCCAATGCCATTGTGGGAGTCTGGCAGGTCAGTTTGTCACTGAATAAATGACTTTATTGTCTTGCATGCAGCGTCGAACAACAAACAAAGAACAGGAAGTGGAGCCAGTGTTGGTTTGGACATTCAGTGTGCTGCGTGTCTTTTTGCAATCGTCAAGATTCGGTTAAAAAAGGTTCATCAGTAGTTAGGCACAAAAAAATGGAAATTCCTAATTATCCTGACTAACTGAGGATGTCAGGCCAGGTTTAATCCGGCCCGCGAGATGAGTTGGCCAAGTGTAAAGTTGAGGTGCATTTTTAAATGAAAGAAACTACTGTTCTAAATGTGTCCACTGGATGTTGCAATCGCAATTCTGTTTGGCAAGCAAATAGTTATTATATAGCAAGCAAGAGGTACACGGTAAAACGGGGTTTCGACTCCTCCCCCTCAACACAACGTAAAACAAACCACTTATTTTATTTTTTTTCCCCACCCAAAATGTGCTGTGACTTACAGTTTAACTACTTTGTGGACACACTGAGATGAAGTCTAAATTCATGGGGTTTTTGAAACGGCACAAATTTGTTTTCCCTCAGCATTTTAAACAAACTTGAATGTTTTGTCAAGAGGATTATTTGTGATGGGTGCATTTTCGGAATGTGCTCGTTCTATTTTGGGCCGAAACAAAGAAAACACTCTGAGGTTGTTTTATTTTTAAGTTATCATGCCATGATATGTGGGAATACATTTCCTTCCCTGAGCTGAAATGAGTTGGAAACGTCTGTTCTAACTCGATTCATGATTTTGAAGAATTGGTTTGAAACTAAAACCTGCCACCAGAAGGAGATTTTCTAGCCTGTAACCTGTTTTGCAAAAGTTTCATTATAACTATTCTACCTAATATTACAATGCGGGGATCCGTTTGAAACAAGATTCATGTTGATATGATTCTGAATCGAATCATCACACCTGGACTTGGATTGATTCGTTAAGGGCCAAAGATTCGCATCCCAGATAGGGGTGCACAAAACAATCGATTCACATCTGAAATTGCGCTGGACAATGAATCCAATTTTGATTTGGATTATGGCTTCTCACGATCATGAAATCACAATCATAGAAAACCAACTAATGTGCCCCGTTGTTGCGACCGACATTATGGATGATACTTAAATGTACAAACAATCACACACACACAACACATCTAATCTGTTGTGTTGTTGTGAACGACATCATGGATGTAACAAAAATGTACAAACAATAATACACCCACAACACATCTCAACTGTTGTGTTGTGAACAACATCATGGATGCAACATCAATGTGCAAACAATCATATACACACACCACAAATCTCATCTGTTATGTTGTTGTGAACGACATCATGGTTGTAACATCAATGTACAAACAATCACACACACAACACATCTCATCTGTTGTGTTGTTGTGAACGACATCATTAATGTAGCATCAACGTACAAACAATCATACACACACAACACATCTCATCTATTGTGTTGTTGTGAACGACATCATTAATGTAGCATCAATGTACAAACAATCATACACACGCAACAGATCTCATCTGTTGTGTTGTTGTGAACAACATCATTAATGTAGCATCAATGTACAAACAATCATACACACACAACATATCTCATCTGTTGTGTTGTTGTGAACGACATCATGGATGAACATCAATGTACAAAACATGGATGTAACATTGTACTAACAATCATACACACAACACATCTGTTGTTGTTGTGAACGACGTCATGGATGAAACATCAATGGGTAAACAAACATACACACAAAACACATCTGTTGTGTTGTTGTGAACGACATCATGGATGTAACAACAATGTACAAACTAACATACACACAGAACACATCTCATCTGTTGTGTTGTTGTGAACGACATGATGGATGTAACATCAATGTACAAACAATCATACACACAACATCTTATCTGTTGTGTTGTTGTAAACGACATCATGGATGTAACACCTTTTAATAACTGCTTCCATCTACACTTCTTAAACTTTACTAAGCACTAATTTTTGCTGTTTTTTCAAACTAGCTTAGTTTAGCTGTTAGCGTGCCTGCTCCTGGCTTGTTTTAGGTGTTTCCAGTGGCTTTGATACTATAAAATGTTGTTTATTTGCCATAATGAAGGTTTTTTTTTTTTAACTTGGAGTGGCGCCACACTTTATGGAGACACAAAATTAGCTGCTAGCCGCTTGTCAGCCGGGTGACTAACAATAAATACAGTTTGGAGGGGAAGTGTTAGTCATTAATCAGCAATTCTGACCACATACCTTTTTTTTAATTTTTATTTTACAAAAATCAGTCTCTAGTTTCGTGTCGATGTAAGACAGTTTTGTAGCATTAGCCTGCCACACAAGATATCGTATTTCCTTGAATTGCCACAGGGCATATAGTATGCGCCTGCCTTGTATTACTGCCGGGTCAAACTCGCTTCGCAAAAATAATTAGCGCATGCTTAGTATTACCGCCTGGTCAAACTCGTGACACTTCCCCTGTCCTCATTTTCAAAATGGAGGAGGCTGATTTCAATACCGGTAATTTGAAATCGCATAAGGGGAAGAAGATTAAGAGCTATTCAGTAGGATTTAAGGTCCATGCTTACATCGCACTCAAATGTTTACTGCATACCTTTGGTAAGTGAGTGAGAAGAGGTTTTAAAATAATTAGTGCATGCTTACTTTTACCACATGCCTTTGGTAAGCGCAGGAGTGAGAAGAGGTTTTAAATTAATTAGCGCCCCGGTGGCAATTCAAGGAAATACGGTATGTCATCAATGAAACTAGAAATACACACAAAAAGTGTAACAGGAGGATCTGAGGTCACCTGAACTGATCACTTTAAGGGAAATCCGTTTTAAAGGATCGGGAAACTGTTTGAATTGGGCATTGTACTTGTTTTTAAGTACTTTTTACTGAAACATTGTATACATTGTTTTTATGTTAATGTATGGAAGTAATTTATTTTAATTGTGCTGTGTGACTGCTGCTGTTTGTGTTGTTTTTTTAATATATTTCTTAGGGGTGTAACAGTACACAAAAATTTCGGTTCGGTACGTACCTCAGTTGAGAGGTCACTGTTCAGTTCATTTTCGGTACAGTAAGAAAACATCAAATTGTAAATTTTGTAGTTATTTACCAAATTTGCAAAATCTTCCACCAAAAATAGTTTTCTTAGTGGAATATTTGATGTGAAGTAATGGGAACCTTGGATAGGTCAATAATTCATAATAACATTGATTTGGATTCAATATTATGTTTTGAGAAATGACAGTTTGAAAGTAAAAACAGCTTTAACATTTCAACTTTTTCTAAATTACATTTTTATTTCACTTTTGTTATCTTTTTGTTTATTTTAATAGTATTTTTAGAATGTGCCGTGGCCCTTTTAAAACATTAGCTATGGGCCGCAAATGGCTTCCGGGCAGACTTTTGACACCCCTGCTATAGATATTAAAAAATAAAATCTGATAAGTTTATGGGTAAAAAGCAGAGCCTGGCGACGCATGCGCGTTTATCATAACTCTCTCGCTCTCTCTGTCTCTGCCCCTCCCTCACGAATGCTGCTGCATGCACAATTTGTTTTGTTTTTAACCCCTTCTCAACCCCCAACGTACATTGAAAATATATGCAACCCTAACTTAAAATGCCGGATATTTGAGGCATTTAAGAAACTCCACCCGGACAGCCCCGCAAAAGAGGACATATCCGGTGAAAAGAGGAGGTATGGTCAGTCTATCGTAGCCCGGTCGCTGTTAGCATGCCTTGTGTTGAACCTCGGTGTGCATTGTTTACACAACCTGTGGTACGCTACTTAAAATGTTCGGTACACCTCCGAACCGAACCCCCATACCGAAACGGTTCAATACGAATACACGTACCGTTACACCCCTAGTATTTCTGTAAATTTGTGTTTTTCTGCCCTCTTGGCCAGGTCACTCTTGGCAGAGAGATTTTAACCTCAGTGGGGTTTCACCTGCTTAAATAAAAGATGTCGATTGACTGAACTTGTGTTCAAAATTCCACCATCAGGAGCGAAATGCGGAAAATGCGATCGAGGCCCTTAAGGAGTACGAGCCAGAGATGGGCAAGGTGTACCGCCAGGATAGGAAGAGTGTCCAGAGAATCAAGGCCAGGGACATTGTGCCTGGAGACATTGTGGAGGTCGCAGGTAAGAAAATGACGTTTCCATAATAATAACATCTCTGCTTTAAACTGTAAATAAAACATTATTTAGTTATTAGCATGCCCTTCCAGTATTGTCAAGTGTCCAGACTTCAAGTATTGCTCTATTATTGGCGCGTGCTAGCAATGTTCATAATGTGTGATTTGTGCTGCCACATTTCCGTTCATAAAGGAGGACAACTGCTGGAAACCGCATATTGAATATATAAAAGGAAAAATATCCAAGTCTATTGCTATTCTTTATAAAGTAAGACACATGCTGAATAAGACATGCCACCATATGTTGTATTATTCTTTTATTTTTCCATATTTAACGTATTGTGTTGAAATTTGGGGAAATGTTTATAAAACAAAAATAGACCCAATAATAAAACTTCAAAAAAGGGTCATTAGAATAATACACAAAGCCTGCTACTATGAACATACCAATCCATTATTTATGAGTTCAAATGTGTTAAAATTTTCCGACATTGTGTTTTTAAAAACAATGGAAATTATGTTTCGAGTAAAGAACAACAGCCTTCCAGCTTGTATTCTCAGGCTATTTCATTTAAGAGGAGAAAACTATAATTTACGGGGATATCGATATTTGAAATAGGTAAAGCGAGAACAAATATAAAATACAAATGTATTACAGTTTTAGGAGTTAAATGGTGGAACAAGCTCAGTGATGAGCAGAAGACATGCACTTCTTTGGTAAGGTTTAAGAAAACATTGAAAGGTGAAATAATAGAAAATTATAAAATATAGTAACAATTACTTTCATCCCATTGATTTTTTTTTTTTTTTTAAACGTTGATGTTCCAGGCAGTCTAATCTTCTGTGAAGGTATAGGATAGGCAAATATAAGCTTTGGCTTCAGCCTATTCCTTTTTTGGTCATTCTTTTGCTTTTCTTTCGTGTGTAAATGTGCATTATTGTATACATATAACATGTACTGTAAAACTGATCACACAAAATGGTTGATTGATTTGATTGATTATATGATCGAAATAAACTTATTTCATTCATTCACAAATGGTCTCTTGAGGACTGGAGGACCCAGTGAAATGTCGCTGCAGGCTGATGGCCTCCGTGTTGTGTGTAGGAGGATTTGTTCAGTCTTCTCTATGCCGGTTGTAGGCAGTGACGATGTTAAAAACAGAACTATTGTTTAATCCAAGTTAGGAAGCAGGAAACTTTGACTAAGACGATCAACAATTTGTCTTACACTCCCGAGGATTAGGCTCAAAGATAATCCGCTGTGCTCACACGGGGTGCAGTTAGCGCCCCATCCTTTTAGGCTGTGCGCTCTTCCAGGAATCCTTCAAGCTCCAAGTCTGGAAGGAACATTTTGATTTGCCACATCAAGGATCTTATGGCTGGTGGTGGAATTCATCTCGTCATAAGACTTGTTATCTTTAGTCTGTTCATGGGCTGGAGGTAGGAAGATGGGGAATAAGTGCTTTTTAAAAGACTGGAGAATAGTACAAGACCATATTTGGCAGTCTGTCTTCTGGAGGATTGTACCTTTCCTCCAAAACCTAGAAATTGTGCCCTTAAGTGACATATTTCTCCAAACATCGTCCCCTGCCTCGGCTGAAAGTGATCATGAATGCTGGGATGTTGACACGGACAAGAAAGTCCAACATGTGCAGCTGATCAAAAATAGTTTTCCCATTTAAGGATGTGTTTCATGGGGTCTAATTCTCCTGTCATCCCTCCCACGACGGCCGCTTGTTTTCTCCTCACTGTCCACTCCAAGCGTGCAGCCACCAGATCGCAGCAGTACGTATCCTCCTGCTCCATGTCACATATTCATAATACCGGAGGCCAGCTTCCCTTTTTAGCCGAGCAAGTCTTTGTGTTTGATAGCCTCTTAAGCAAGATTGTAAATGTCAGTGACTTGATTGGCGCTCTACTTCCCTCTCACACTCGTCCTCGCATGGCGCGTGTATTTACATTTGACTTTTTACGAGGGACCGCTGAAGTCTGCAGCTTGCAAAACGAGGACCAGGAAGGTATATTCTGATGTAGGGCTGCAGGATTAATCGAAACGAATCGACATCAAGGTTTTAATTAGTGCGATAAATAACCCAGGATGGACCGCTCGTCGGGACCCAGGATGTACTGCTCGCTTGTGTATCGGTTGGGGACATCTCTACGCTGCTGATCCGCCTCCGCTTGGGATGGTTTCCTGTGGACAGGACTCTCGCTGCTGTCTTGGATCCGCTTTGAACTGAACTCTCGCGGCTGTGTTGGAGCCACTATGGATTGAACTTTCACAGTATCATGTTAGACCCGCTCGACATCCATTGCTTTCGGTCCCCTAGAGGGGGGGGTTGCCCACATTTGAGGTCCTCTCCAAGGTTTCTCATAGTCATCATTGTCACTGGCGTCCCACTGGCTGTGAGTTTTCCTTGCCCTTATGTGGGTTCTTCCGAGGATGTTGTAGTCGTATTGGTTTGTGCAGTCCTTTGAGACATTTGTGATTTAGGGCTATATAAATAAACATTGATTGATTGATTGATGATTGAAATGTCTATTTTTGGTGTTGGGATTTATCCAGTAAATTTCCCCCAAAAATGCGACTTATACTCCAGTGCGACGTATATATGTTTTTTTCCTTCTTTTTTATGCATTTTCGGCCGGTGCGGCGTATACTCCGGAGCGATTTATAATCCGAAAAATACGGTAGATTGCACAGTACAGAACATATTCCGTACAATTGACCACTTAATGGTAACACCCGAATAAGTTTTTCAACTTGTCTGAGTCGCGGTCCACGTTAATCATTTCATATGCTTCCAGTGTACACATGCTGTGCTCTGTTTTTGTCCACAGTTGGCGACAAAGTGCCTGCAGACATCAGGCTCACCTCCATCAAGTCCACCACGCTGAGGGTCGACCAGTCCATCCTAACAGGTGCAACCATTCACTACTCTCACTACAGGACCTCATTTACCTACAACACATTCTCATTAGGGGAAATTTCAACCAACTAGTACAACTTTAATGTTTGTCTTACAATTACCAATAGGGACGTAAGGATCAAGAGTTTCATATCAGTTATTGTGACTACTAATATGATGACACTTATCATACCTATACATGCCCTAAACTCCCTAATCATGTGTTTTTAATCACTAAAATACACACAATATACTTTCTTGGCAGAGAAAACATTAAATATTTTGCTGGCCTGGTGTTATTTTTACTCGTCTTTAAATATGTTTATCTTCACGTCCTGTTGAACACCCCTCTTCTGTATCCATCACTTTGTTCTAATGTCTTCTGTGTAGACCAGGGGTGTCCAAACTTTTTCCACTGAGGGCCGCACACTGAAAAATCAGAGCAAGCGGGGGCCATTTTCATAGTTTTTATTTCAAAAACCAATACAATATATGTATAAAAAAATAAACATTTAGGCCTCCACTCAGTTATGATCCCGGGGACCCCAGGGGGTTTTGGTCAAAAAAAATATTAAAAATGTGTCATTATTCAGTATTATAATTTTTATTATTATGCAAGTTTTAAATCTCTACATCAACATTAGAATTTTTGGGGGGAAAAAACACAAAATATGCAATATTTTCACCCAATAACTTTTTTAGGTGGAATATTTTAGATTACATAATAATTGGAGCCTTAATTTTGGATTTTGATTCACTATTATTTTTTGAGCAATGACACTTAAAAACAAATCACACTAAAATAATTGGGGATCCAAAACCTTATTAAAGTGTTAAAAAAACAAATTAAATATTTTTTTACTGTTTACTTTTAGCACAATAATCTCGAGATCAACTTCAGATATATCCGTCAATTTTAAGTTTTATTGTTGTTTATGTTTTGTTTGTTTGTTTTAGGCCCTTCTTTAAAAAAAACAGCCCAGTTTTTTATATGGCAAAACATGAAATATGCAACATTTTCCCCAAAAAATATCTCAAAGTGGAATATTTAATGTGACGTAATCGAAGCCTTGAATAGGTCAATAATTCAAAATGACATTGATTTTGATTCATTATTATTTTTTAAAGAAAGAAACAGCCTGCGTGGCAGCTTTTTGTTATAAGAGTAAGCATTGCAACAAATCCTTGTTACATTTCACCTGTTTGCTCTTTTATACCACTTTTTATGTTTGTAATTTTTTTCGATTGTATTCTTAAAATGTGCCGTGGGGGCGTTAAAAAATGACCCGCGGGCCGCACTATGGACACCCCTGGTGTAGACAGTCATGTGTTTCAGCCTCCGTAGCAGAAATGCAACAAAAATACAACAAACACAACGAAAAATGAACGCGAAGGGTTAAAAAAAACAAAAAAACAACCCACCTATAATCTGATTTATCACTCAAGTTTAGAACTTTGTTGTAAAAATCTCCTTCCGCGTCTGTCCCTGACACCCGCATTTCAAGCTGGCCGCTCTGGAAACACTCTGTGGAAACGCCCCCCACCCACACTGGTGCCTCGTCTGAGCTGCTGTGACTTACATTACCATAGTAACTAATTAGATTAACATAGTAACTAGTGTATTAAAGTTAAAGTACCACTGATAGTCACACATACACACACACTAGGTGTGGTGAATTTACCTTCTGAATTTGACCCATACCCTTGCTCCACCCCATGGGAAGTGAGAGAGCAGCGAGCAGCAGCAATGGCCGCGCTCGGGAATCATTTCGGTGATATGTGATTTGGTGAGATCATGCAAAAGCACCGATTCCAACCATTGGAATACTTTGTATGAGGGGTGTAACGGTATTTGTATTGAACTGTTTCGGGTCAGTAAGGGGGTGTACCGAAGGAGTTTTTAATCTAAAGTCTTAACAAGCTGCTTTGCTTCTTCTGCATCTGTCTCAGCACCCAGCATTGTCCCACCCACACAATCATCTGATTGGTTACCTATATAGTGTTAACAGCCAATCAGCAGTGCGTATTCAGAGCGCATGTAGTAAATGCTTCAGTGTCCGAAAAATACGGTACCTAACTCAACGTGTGTTCATTCATAGTTTTGATGCCTTCAGTGACAATCTACAATGTAAATTGTCCTGAAAATAAAGAAAACGCATTGAATGAGAAGGTGTGTCCAAACTTTTGGCCTGCACTGGAGCTATCTAGCGGCTAACAGGAGTTTAAAGTGTTTTAGCTACTTCTAAACCACAAATTCTCGCCTCCATGGCGACAAATTAGGTTTCTAACAAGTATCATTCCTACAGGACGAGGAATAGCTAAATAATAGGGGTGTGACGGTATGTGTATTTGTATTGAACCGTTTCGGTACGAGGGTTTCGGTTAGGTACGGGGGTGTACCGAACGAGTTTCTAGGCTAAAGTCTTAACAAGCTGCTTTGCTTCTTCTGCATCTGTCTCAGCACCCAGCATTGTCCCACCCACACAACCATCTGATTGGTTACATACGAGGGTTTCGGTTCGGTACGGGGGTGTACCGAACGAGTTTCTAAGCTAAAGTCTTAACAAGCTGCTTTGCTTCTTCTGCATCTGTCTCAGCACCCAGCATTGTCCCACCCACACAACCATCTGATTGGTTACATATATAGCGGTAACAGCCAATCAGCAGTGCGTATTCAGAGCGGTAACAGCCAATCAGCAGTGCGTATTCAGAGCGCATGTAGTAAATGCTTCAGTGTCTAGTAGATAGGTGTTTAGCAGGTGAGCATAAGGCAGCGTACTCTCCCCAAATGATAATAAACACCTCCCAGTCAACTACTACTAACATCACTATGAGCCCGTTGACCGTCTAGAAACTTAAACTGCAGCTCAGCTCACTCGCAGTTCTGGTTTGAGGTGAAGGCTAATTAGCTTTTAGCGTATCTTTAGCTCATTTTGCAGTGTGCGTGCGTGCGTGTGTTTTACGGACAGAAAAGCTTTGAATCGCAGGGTCCCTGCTATCAAATGTTGATAAAAATATAACATTTACATAATAAAAATCAACTGCAGGCTTCCCAAATGCTGTGATGAATTAAGAATGATGAGTTGACTTGAAACTGTTTAATGTTGCACTTTTTATATGTAGAAGAAAAGTTTTGTCATTTCATTTAATCTGAGCAACAATTTGAGGCAGTTCAATGTTGATTAAAGTGGGCAGAATTATTATAGTGTTCCCAATGTTAAAAGGATAAAGCCACTGTTTACAAATTTGGTAAATATTTAACCAAAACATGTATATTTTGTTGTTTTCTTACTGTACCGAAAATTAACCAAACCGTGACCTCTAAACAGAGGTACGTACCGAACCGAAATTTTTGTGTACCGTTACACCTCTACTTTGTAAAGTTAAAGACTTATGGTCATTTGAAAACATGACTGCACATCATAATAGCAGCTACTCTTTCCATCATAAAGATCTAAACAAATTATTTGGAAATGTCCGGCGGGCCGGATTGAAACGCTTAACGGGCCGCATGTGGCCCCCGGGCCTTAATTTGCCCAGGTCTACAGAATAAGATGGTCGGTGTCCAAGTTTGAATAATCCAAAAATGGTCAAAATATCCGAACTTCCCGAGCTCAACTTCCCGTGGTTGATTTCCGGAAACTTTCCACACCTTTGCAACCCTAATCCCAACACAAGTCATGTTGTAACAGCGCTTAGGCACAAAGTGCTTAGCCAGCATTAATAGCGCGGATGAGTACACTCATTGTACTCATTGTAAACGGTAAGCAAGTGTTAAATCAGGTTTACTGACTGGATGCTGACTGCTCATCATGTGACTACGCCCGTAAGTCAATTGAGCGGTTACCTACAGCCACAGCTGTATGGTTCTGCCGCTAATACGACACTTGCGGCTTATTGCTTTTGTAATCTGGCGCCTGCGCGTTAATCAGATAGGTGCTATCTATAGTGGTCGGTAGAACACGGGTTGGTAGTTTTAGACACCCTGTGGTCATGGCTACTGGCTGGATACAAAACAGATGTGAGCCAGGCGGATGAAAGGACAACATGGAAAATATTCAAAGTGCTCTTTAAGGATGGATGCTGCATGAGTTTTATGTGAATCCAGGCCTTAAAACACATGTCCTATCCAACTGCCTTAATTGGTTGCAAACTCTTATCGGGTATTTTTAGTGTTTCCGCCAGTTCCTGCCCCTCTCCCGCCCTGCACGCCACTTTTTTACTTCTTTTCCCCATTTATGGCCAAACGGCCTCTATAAGAACACGTGAGAACACCGTGATGACAGAACGACACCTTTGCTGTCATGCAGCCCCTCTGAGAGGAAGGTGACGTATCTTTGCTGTCATGTAGCCCCTCTGAGAGGTGTCTTTGCTGTCATGCAGCCCCTCTGAGAGGAAGGTGACGTGTCTTTGCTCTCATGCAGCCCCTGTGAGAGGAAGGTGACGTATCTTTGCTGTCATGTAGCCCCTCTGAGAGGTGTCTTTGCTGTCATGCAGCCCCTCTGAGAGGAAGGTGACGTGTCTTTGCTGTCATGTAGCCCCTCTGAGAGGTGTCTTTGCTGTCATGTAGCCCCTCTGAGAGGTGTTTTTGCTGTCATGCAGCCCCTCTGAGAGGAAGGTGACGTGTATTTGCTGTCATGTAGCCCCTCTGAGAGGTGTCTTTGCTGTCATGTAGCCCCTCTGAGAGGTGTCTTTGCTGTCATGCAGCCCCTCTGAGAGGAAGGTGACGTGTATTTGCTGTCACGAAGCCCCTCTGAGAGGTGTCTTTGCTGTCATGCAGCCCCTCTGAGAGGAAGGTGACGTGTCTTTGCTCTCATGCAGCCCCTCTGAGAGGAAGGTGACGTATCTTTGCTGTCATGTAGCCCCTCTGAGAGGTGTCTTTGCTGTCATGCAGCCCCTCTGAGAGGAAGGTGACGTGTCTTTGCTGTCATGTAGCCCCTCTGAGAGGTGTCTTTGCTGTCATGTAGCCCCTCTGAGAGGTGTTTTTGCTGTCATGCAGCCCCTCTGAGAGGAAGGTGACGTGTATTTGCTGTCATGTAGCCCCTCTGAGAGGTGTCTTTGCTGTCATGCAGCCCCTCTGAGAGGAAGGTGATGTGTATTTGCTGTCACGAAGCCCCTCTGAGAGGTGTCTTTGCTGTCATGTAGCCCTTCTGAGAGGAAGGCGACGTGTCTTTGCTGTCATGTAGCCCATCTGGGAGGAAGGTGACATGTATATACTGTCACGAAGCCCCTCTGAGAGGTGTCTTTTCTGTCATGTAGTTCCTCTGAGAGGAAGGTGGCGTGTCTTTGCTGTCATGTAGTTCCTCTGAGAGGAAGGTGACGTGTCTTTGCTGTCATGTAGCCCCTCTGAGAGGAAAGTGATGTGTCTTTGCTGTCATGTAGCCTCTCTGAGAGGAAGGTGAAGTGTCTTGGCTCTCTTGTAGCCCCTCTGAGAGGAAGGTAACGTGTATTTGCTGTCATGTAGTCCCTCTGAAAGGAAGGTGAGGTGTCTTTGCTGTCATGTCTCCCCTCTGAGTGGAAGGTGATGTGTCTTTGCTGTCATGTAGCCCCCTGAGAGGAAGGTGAGGTGTCTTTGCTGTCATGTAGCCCCCTGAGAGGAAGGTGACGTGTCTTTGCTGTCATTTAGCACCTCTGAGAGAAAGGTGAAGTGTCTTTGCTCTCTTGTAGCCCCTCTGAGAGGAAGGTAACGTGTATTTGCTGTCATGTAGTCCCTCTGAGAGGAAGGTGAGGTGTCTTTGGTGTCATGTCTCCCCTCTGAGTGGAAGGTGGTGTGTCTTTGCTGTCATGTAGCCCTTTTAGAGGAAGGTGACGTGTCTTTGCTGTCATGTAGCCTCTCTTAGAGGATGGTGACATGTCTTTTCTGTCATGTGCCCCTTCTGAGAGGAAGGTGACGTGTCTTTGCTGTCATGTAGCCTCTCTTAGAGGATGATGACATGTCTTTTCTGTCATGTAGCCCTTCTGAGAGGAAGGTGACGTGTCTTTGCTGTCATGTAGCCCTACTGAGAGGAATGTGACGTGTCTTTGCTGTCATGTAGCCCTTCTGAGAGGAAGGTGACGTGTCTTTGCTGTCATGTAGCCCTTCTGAGAGGAAGGTGACGTGTCTTTGCTGTCATGTAGCCTCTCTTAGAGGATGGTGACATGTCTTTTCTGTCATGTAGCCCTTCTGAGAGGAAGGTGACGTGTCTTTGCTGTCATGTAGCCCTACTGAGAGGAAGGTGACGTGTCTTTGCTGTCATGTAGCCCTACTGAGAGGAAGGTGATGTGTCTTTGCTGTCATGTAGCCCCTCTGAGAGGAAGGTGGCGCTTGATGGTTGTCATTAGGACCGTGAATTTTTGGACACCACGTGATTTGATTCGATTCGATTCTTGGGTGCATTGAGTCGATTCGGAATCGATTCCCTATTCAAAATCAATAGTTTTTAATAACAATGGGTGCCAGTTCAATGGTTAATGGTTCCCCCATTAAATAAACAGATCTGATAAATTTCTATATTAAAGAAAACTGTTTTTGTTTGATTAAAATTCTACCCAAACATTTAATAAAGTCAAATACAAATAAATATCACACACTTCTCTTTTTTTTTAAAGTAAATCGGTACACCAGATATAAATAATCTACATCATAGGTGTCAAACTCAAGTCCCGGGGGCCAGATATGGCGTGCCACTTCATTTTATTTGGCCCTCAAAAGCCTGGAAATAATATGTATCAACAAAGTACTGTAACTTTTCTTACAAAATGTATTCTTTCTTTCAATTTTGGGAGAAAAAACATATATGTTCTTTATGTAATCACAAATTATGTTCACTTAAATATTGTCTAGTTATGCAGAAATATATCATCAAACATTTAGACTTCGACTTATACAAACTTTAATGATCCACAAGGGAAATTGTTCCACACAGTAGCTCAGTTACAATGTTGAAAAGTCTAAGAATGGAAAGGACAATGCAGGTATAAATAGCCTAAATATAGCGATGTAAAATGTAACATATGTATGTAATATTTACAGTATGTTATATATACAGATACATATTATGTTATGTCTATCATATATACAATATATAACAATACATACAATTTAAACCATTTTTAAACAGAAATAAATACTACTAATAATGATTTCAAAGCAAGTTATCCATCAAATTGTGCAATGTAAAAGTAGCAATAGATTTCATGGTAAAATTGTGAAATTTACTGTTTTTTACAGCATTTCTCTCTAAATTAAAAAAGCTGTACTTTTTTTTTACTGTAATAAACTGTCGTGCCGTTTTGGCATTTTCAGTAATATAGCGAAAAATCTGTAGTTGTTGATTTGCGGTAAAAAAAACAAAACAAAAAGAAACTGGCATTTCAGGTGCCAAAATGTTACTGCAAAATTGCAAAAAAAATTATTGCCAGTAAAAAAACATAATGTAAATTTTACAGTAAAATTGTGCCTTTTTTACCATAATAACAGCAGTACTGTTTTTCCATTTACAGTAATATACACAACATTTTGAGGTGAAATTATTGAAACTAACTAGGGGTGTAATGGTACGTGTATTCGTATTGAACCGTTTCGGTACGGGGGTTTCGGTCCGGTTCGGACGTGTACCGAATGAGTTTACATATTAAGTAGCGTACCGCACGTTGTGTAAACAATGCACACCGAGGTACAACCCAAGGCATGCTAGCAGCGACCGGGCTACGATAGACTGACCGTACCTCCTCTTTTCACCGGATATGTCCTCTTTTGCGGGGCTTTCCTGGCGGGGGTTTCTTAAATGCCTCAAATGTCCGGCATTTTGAGTTAGGGTTGTGTATTTCCAATGTACGTTCAGGGTTATGAAGGGGTTGAAAACAAAACAAACTGTGCATGCAGGCGCATTCGTGAGGGAGGAGCAGAGACAGAGAGCGAGAGAGTTTTGATAAGCGCACATGCGTCGCCAGGCTCTGCTTTTTACACATAGATTTATCAGATTTTATTTTTTATTATCTATAGCAGCAGTATCAAAAGTGCGCCCGGAGGCCATTTGCAGCCCACAGCACATTCTAAAAATACTATTAAAATAAACAAAAACATAACAAAAGTGAAATAAAAAAACTTAAAGGTTATATGTAATTTAGAAAAAGTTGCAATGTTGATTAATAAAACAAAGCTGTTTTTTTTCTTTCAAACTGGCATTGCTCAAAACATAATATTGAATCAAAATCAATGTTATTATGAATTATTGACCTATCCGAAGTTTTCATTACTTCACATCAAATATTCCACTGAGAAAAATATTTTTGGTGAAAGATTTCGCAAATTTGGTAAATAAATAACCCAAAAATGTATATTTTGTTGTTTTCTTACTGTACCGAAAATTAACTGTACCGAAAATTAACCGAACCGTGACCTCTAAACCGAGGTACGTACCGAACCGAAATTTTTTGTGTACCGTTACACCCTTACAACTAACTATATATATTTTTTTCACATTTTAGCTTTTAAAAATCTACTAATAAAATGTATGAAAAAAAAAGTGTGTAATAATAGTATTCACTGTAAGAAGCAGCCCTCTAGCTGCGATGTGGCCCTCAGCAAAAACGACTTTGATCTACAGCAACAATAAAATTTGTTAGTAGCTGCACAGAATGGATTAAAAAAAAAAAAAAAACATTTAAAAACTTGATTACATTTTTTTTAATCGATTAAGAATTGTTATTAATAGGAATCGCCATTAATTTGAAATTGTTTTATTTTTTGGGACACCCCTAGCTGTCATGCCTGGTTTGTTAAGAACGCATGACGGCAAATTGACATATTTTTCTCTTGTTGGGCTTACAGGAGAGTCTGTGTCCGTAATCAAACACACGGACCCCGTGCCGGACCCTCGCGCTGTCAACCAGGACAAGAAGAACATGCTCTTTTCTGTAAGTCACCCCGGATGTCCGTCCTTGGTCTCCAATCAGACTTCTTTTCACCTAATGGCTTCCTCACAGGGCACCAACATCGCGGCAGGCAAGGCCGTAGGCGTGGTGGTGGCCACAGGCGGGAACACGGAGATCGGTAAAATCCGGGACGAGATGGCTGCAACGGAGCAGGAGCGCACGCCGCTGCAGCAGAAGTTGGATGAATTTGGACAGCAGCTCTCTAAAGTACTGCGTGCCACGCTCCTTTTTCTGCCGCCTGCGACAGCAACTCATGTTGGTTATGTTTGCGCCTTCATTCCAGGTGATCACACTCATCTGCATCGCCGTGTGGATGATCAACATCGGACATTTCAACGACCCTGTCCATGGAGGCTCCTGGATCCGTGGGGCCGTCTACTACTTCAAGATCGCCGTCGCTCTGGCAGTGGCGGCCATTCCTGAAGGTATTTCCGTGCTTCCCCACAATGCTTGTGGCGCTGCCTCTTGTGCTCTTATAGTTCAGTCATCTTGGCTTTTCACGTCCGGTCAGAATACCAGCAACAGATCCACCCATTTGTTTACATTGAAGAGCACCAGCTTGCTGTTAGCTATTGTATCCTCCTACGGTGCGTCGTGAAGCATTGTTTAGTAGGGGTGGAACGGTACACAATAATTTCGGTTCAGTACGTACCTCGGTGGCAGAGGAGTTAGTGCGTCTGCCTCACAATACGAAGGTCCTGCAGTCCTGGGTTCAATCCCAGGCTCGGGATCTTTCTGTGTGGAGTTTGCATGTTCTCCCCGTGAATGTGTGGGTTCCCTCCGGGTACTCCGGCTTCCTCCCACCTCC
Organism: Nerophis ophidion; assembly: GCF_033978795.1. NCBI lineage: Eukaryota > Metazoa > Chordata > Actinopteri > Syngnathiformes > Syngnathidae > Nerophis > Nerophis ophidion. The sequence continues at coordinate 19,346,451 of NC_084618.1, read as the reverse complement.
AAAGACATGCACCTGGGGTTAGGTTGATTGGCAACACTAAATTGGCCCTAGTGTGTGAGTGTGAATGTTGTCTGTCTATCTTTGTTGGCCCTGCGATGAGGTGGCGACTTGTCCAGGGTGTACAGCGCCTTCCGCCTGATTGTAGCTGAGATAGGCGCCAGCGCCCCCCGCAACCCCAAAAGGGAATAAGCGGTAGAAAATGGAAATGGACGTACCTCGGTTTAGAGGTTTACGGTTCGGTTTATTGGTACAGTAAGAAAACAACAAAATATACATTTTTTGGTTATTTATTTACCAATTTTGTAAACAATGGCTTTATCCTTTTAACATTGGGAACACGATGATGATAATTCTGCCCACGTCAATCAACATTACACTGCCTCTAATTGTTGCTCAGATTAAATAAAATGACCAAACTTTTCTTCTACATATAAAAAGTGCAACATTAAACAGTTTCAAGTCAACTCATTATGCTTAATTTATCACAGCATTTGGGAAGCCTGTAATGGATTTTTTTTATGTAAATGTTATATTTGTATCAACATGTGATAGCAGGGACCCTGACATTCAAAGCTTTTCTGTCCGTAAAACACACACGCACGCACGCACACACACCGCAAAATGAGCTAACGTTACGCTAAAAGCTAATTAGCCTTCACCTCAAGCCCGAACTGCGAGCGAGCTGAGCTGCGGTTCAAATTTCTAGAACAGGGGTGTCAAACTCAAATACAGAGTGGGCCAAAATTTTAAACGGAACAAAGCCGCGGGCCAAGGTTGAACAAATTAACCTTTTTATAGGGACCCAAACAAGTTTTGCATTAAATATTGAACAAGCAAGGCTTATATAACTTTAGTGACATGCAAAATCCAGTTTCAAATAATAATAATAATAATAATAATTTAAAAAAATATCAATGGCATATCAAATAAAATTTAAATAAAAATGTTATGCCTTTTTTTCTATTTGCAAATCTTCTGAGGTAAATATCAAATTTTTTCCACAGGCTAGTAATAAATTTGAAAATAAAATAACAATGAATGAAACAAACATTCAAGCATTGAAGTAGCAAGAGAAAATGCATGAATAAAATGTTAATTATTGGTCAGTTTGCTGGAAGTTTCCCGGAAGAGTTAGTGCTGCAATAGGTTCTGGGTATTTGTTCTGTTGTGTTACGGTGCGGATGTTCACCCGAAATGTGTTTGTCATTCTTGTTTGGTGTGGGTTCACAGTGTGGCGCACATTTGTAAAAGTGCTAAAGTTTTTTTATACGGCCACCCTCAGTGTGACCTGTATGACTGTTGACCAAGTATGCCTTGCATTCACTTGTGCGTGTGTGTGTGTGTGTAAAAGCCACAAATATTATGTGACACGCTGTTAGTATGGAGGAAAAAGCGGACGTGGCGACAGGTTGTAGAGACCGCCAAAGGCAGTGCCTTAAATGCACGCCCCCAATATAGTTGTCCAGGTGGAAAGCAGTAGAAATTTGGGAGAATGGTGGCCCCGGGAGATTTTCGGGAGGGGCACTGAACTTCGGAAGTCTACCGGGAAAATTAGGACCGTTGGCAAGTATGAGTATTAGCGGTGAATGCGGTGTTACAGCGGCACCGACGCTGTATAACACCGGCGGGCCGGCTTTAATGCTAAATTGATATTGCCTCAAGGGCCAAATTAAATTACACGGCGGGCCAGAGTTTGACACCCATGTTCTAGAAGGTCAATGGGCTCACAGTGATGTTAGTAGTAGTTGACTGGGAGGTGTTTATTATCATTTGGGGAGAGTACGCTGCCTTATGCTCACCTGCTAAACGCCTATCTGCTCGACGCTAAAGCATTTACTACATGCGCTCTGAAAACCCACTGCTGATTGGCTGTTACTGCTCTGAATACGCACTGCTGATTGGCTGTTACCACTATATATGTAACCAATCAGATGGTTGTGTGGGTGGGACAATGCTGTGTGCTGAGACAGTGGCAGAAGAAGCAAAGCAGCTTGTTAAGACTTTAGCTTAGAAACCCGTTCGGTACAATACAAATACACGTACCGTTACACCCCTAATATTTAGCTATTCCTCGTCCTGTAAGGATGATACTTGTTAGAAACCTAATTTGTCGCCATAGAGGCGAGAATTTGTGATTTAGAAGTAGCTAAAACACTTTAAACGGCTGTAAGCCGCCAGATAGCTCCAGTGCAGGCCAAAAGTTTGGACACACCTTCTCATTCAATGCGTTTTCTTTATTTTCAGGACTATTTACATTGTAGATTGTCACTGAAGGCTTTAAAACTATGAATGAACACACGTGGAGTTAGGTACCGTATTTTTCGGCGTATAAGTCGCGCCGAAGTATGTCGCACCTGCCGAAAATGCATAATAAAGAAGGGAAAAAACACAAGTCGCACTGGAGTATAAGTCGCAGTTTTTGGGGACATTTATTTGATAAAACCCAACTCAAAGAATAGAATTTTGAAAAGCAATTTTAAATAAATAAAGAATAGTGAACAAAAGGCTGAATAAGAGTACGTCATATGACGCATAAATAACCAACTGAGAGTGTGCCTGGTATGTTAACGTAACATATTATGGTAAGAGTCATTCAAATTACTATAACATATAGAACATGCTATATGTTTACCAAACAATCTGTCACTCCTAATGATAAATCCCATGAAATCTTATACGTCTAGTCTCTTACGTGAATGAGCTAAATAATATTATTTGATATTTTACGGTAATGTGTTAAAAATTTCACACATAAGTCGCTCCCACGCAAACTATGAAAAAAAACTGCGACTCATAGTCCGAAAAATACGGTAATTTGTTGTGAGTTTATGCACTGTTGGTTTTATTGTTTGAACAAGGTGATGTTCATGCACGGTTCATTTTGTGCACCATTAAAAAAACAAAAACATGGTAACACTTTAGTATGGACAATATATTCATCATTAAATAGTTGCTTATTAACATGCAAATTAGTAACATATTGGCTCTTAACTAGTCATTATTAAGTACTTATTAATGCCTTATTCGGCATGACCTTATCATAACCCTAACCTTGACCCTAATCAAACAACTTTAAATTAAGTCTTTTTTACTTAGAATATCTTCCCCATACTAAAGTGTGACCAAAAACTTAACTTTGTCTTGAATTTGAAATTTTTTTTTTTTTTTTTCACTAAAAGAGGGTTCCGTGAACGCGTTCGCATATGAAACTGGTGAGGTTCGGTACCTCCTACAAGGTTAAGAACCACTGTTCTAGTTTCTTCAAAATAGCCACCCTTTGCTCTGATTACTTTTTCGCACACTCTAAGCATTCTGTCGATGAAATGGTTTTCGCTTAATGGTTGTGCTTGAAACTCTTTTAGAGAAAGCCAAAAGGGTGGCTATTTTGAAGAAACAAGAATATAAAACATGTTTTCAGTTACGTCACCTTTTTGTGTTGAGTACCGTACATAACTCCATGTTCATTCATAGTTTTGATGCCTTCAGTGACAATCTACAATGTAAATAGTCATGAAAATAAAGAAAACACATTGAATGAGGAGAAGGTGTGTCCATACTTTTGGCCTGTACTGTAGCTATCTAGCCATTCACAGTGTTTTAGCTACTTCTAAATCACTAATTCTCGCCTCCATGGCGACAAACAAAGTTTCTAACAAGTGTCATCCCTGCAGGACGAGGAATAGCTAAACGTGCTTCACGACACATAATGATAATGTTTTCCCGGGCTCGAACAAGAAATGAATAGATTAACTTGAAATACCTTTCACTTTAACTTTTTTTATTTTTTCATTTTTGCAGAGTGCCAACTGAGTTTCGGGGAGGATCAGGTGCAAGGCCAGCTCGAGCACTTATTCTGACAAGGCCATTCAGATGCACGTTTTTCAAAATAAAGCACAGAACATTTTTATGCAATTTGAGATGTTTTCAACACTAATTATGGCCAATAGTGCGTGAATAATAGGATATATATATCCATTCATACATTGTATTACTTAATTATTATTTTTTTTACGTTTAAAAGTCGTCCAGTGTGGCAGCTTTCATTTTGGTGTCAATCAATTACCCGTAGATGAAACCCTGCATGTGTTGTCTATGTCCTCAACATCTCTCGCTGACTCTTCAGGTCTGCCTGCTGTCATCACCACTTGCCTGGCTCTGGGCACACGCCGCATGGCCAAGAAGAACGCCATCGTCCGTAGCCTACCCTCAGTGGAGACCCTTGGCTGCACATCCGTCATCTGCTCCGACAAGACCGGAACTCTGACAACCAATCAGATGTCTGTGTGCAGGGTAAGAAGTGTTCTGCTTAGAGGCTTCTGTGTTTTGTTTGAAATGTCCCAAAAAAATAATGTCAAGGGAGTGTTGTGGAAACTTGTGACTCACTAGAGATGTGATGAAAGATCTAAATGTTTTAACACAATTATTCTTACTGGTACCAATCCAACTTGGCTTTGAATCTGTGTTTGAGTTTGCTCTCTTAGTTCCTGTTCTGTCCAACTACATGTCACCCTGCTACATGGCCTACCCATGCATGGTCAAGTTGTGGTCAGTAGTTTTCACAAAGTTAGTCACTCACAAGCAGCATTGTTGTCAGTATTCTGCACAAAGTTAGTCACTCTCAAGAAGCATTGTGGTCAGTATTTTGCACAAAGTTAGTCACTCACAAGCAGCATTGTTTTCAGTATTCTGCACAAAGTTAGTCACTCACAAGTAGCATTGTGGTCAGTAGTTTTCACAAAGTTAGTCACTGACAAGCAGCATTGTGGTCAGTGTTCCGCACAAAGTTAGTTAATCACAAGTAGCATTGTGGTCAGTAGTTTTCACAAAGTTAGTCACTGACAAGCAGCATTGTGGTCAGTGTTCCGCACAAATTTAGTTAATCACAAGTAGCATTGTGGTCAATATTCTTTACAAAGTTAGTCTCTCAAAATTGGGTTGTGCTCAGTATTCTTTACAAAGTTAGTCACTCAAAATTGGTTTGTGGTCAGTATTCTTTACAAAGTTAGTCACTCTCAAGAAGCATTGGGGTCAGTATTCTGCACAAAGTTATTGTTTTCAGCATTGTTGTCAGTATTCTGCACAAAGTTAGTCTCTCACAAGTTGCATTGTGGTCAGTATTCTGCACAAAGATAGTCACTCACAAGTAGCACTGTGTTCAGTATTCTGCACAAAGTTAGTCACTCACAAGAAACATTGTGGTCAGTATTCTGCACAAAGTTAGTTAATCACAATTAACATTGTGGTCAGTATTCTGCACAAAGTTATTCACTCACAAGAAACATTCTGGTCAGTATTCTGCAAAAATTAAGTTAATCACAATTAACATTGTGGTCAGTATTCTGCACAAAGTTAGTCACTCACAAGTAACATTGTGGTCAGTATTCTGCACAAAGTTAGTTAATCACAAGTAGCATTGTGGTCAGTATTCTGCACAAAGTTAGTCACTCACAAGTAGCATTGCGGTCAGTATTCTGCACAAAGCTAGTTAATCACAAGTAGCATTGTGGTCAGTATTCTGCACAAAGTTAGTCACTCACAAGTAGCATTGCGGTCAGTAGTTTTCAAAAAGTTAGTCACTGACAAGCAGCATTGTGGTCAGTATTCTTTCCAAAGTTAGTCACTCTCAAGAAGCATTGTGGTCAGTCGTTTTCAGTCAGTTACTCACAAGTAGCTTTGTGGTCAGTAGTTTTCACAAAGTTAGTCACTGACAAGCAGCATTCTGGTCAGTATTCTGCACAAAGTTAGTTAATCACTAGAAGAATTGAGATTAGTAGTTTACACAAAGTTAGTCACTCACAAGTAGCATTGTGGTAAGTATTCTTTACAATGTTAGTCACTCAAAATTGAGTTGTGGTCAGTATTCTTTACAAAGTTAATCACTCAAAATTGGGTTGTGGTCAGTAGTATTTACAAAGTTAGTCACTCACAAGTAACATTGTGGTCAGTATTCTGCACAAAGATAGTGACTCACAAGTAACATTGTGGTCAGTATTCTTTACAATGTTAGTCACTCAAAATTGAGTTGTGGTCAGTATTCTTTACAACGTTAATCACTCAAAATTGGGTTGTGGTCAGTAGTATTTACAAAGTTAGTCACTCACAAGTAACATTGTGGTCAGTATTCTGCACAAAGATAGTGACTCACAAGTAACATTGTGGTCAGTATTCTGCACAAAGTTAGTCACTCACAAGTTGCATATTGTTCAGTGTTCTGCATAAAGTTAGTCACTCACAAGTAGCATTGTGGTCAGTATTCTGCACAAAGTTAGTCACTCACAAGTAGCACTGTGTTCAGTATCCTGCACAAAGTTAGTCACTCACAAGAAACATTGTGGTCAGTATTCTGCACAAAGTTAGTTAATCACAAGTAACATTGTGGTCAGTATTCTGCACAAAGTTAGTCACTCACAAGTAACATTGTGGTCAGTATTCTGCACAAAGTTAGTTAATCACAAGTAGCATTGTGGTCAGTATTCTGCACAAAGTTAGTCACTCACAAGTAACATTGTGGTCAGTATTCTGCACAAAGTTAGTCACTCACAAGTAACATTGTGGTCAGTATTCTGCACAAAGTTAGTTAATCACAAGTAACATTGTGGTCAGTATTCTGCACAAAGTTAGTCACTCACAAGTAACATTGTGGTCAGTATTCTGCACAAAGTTAGTCACTCACAAGTAACATTTTGGTCAGTATTCTGCACAAAGTTAGTCACTCACAAGTAACATTGTGGTCAGTATTCTGCACAAAGTTAGTTAATCACAAGTAGCATTGTGGTCAGTATTCTGCAGAAAGTTAGTCACTCACAAGTAGCATTGCAGTCAGTATTCTGCACAAAGTTTCACTCACAATTAGCATTGTGGTCAGTATTCTGCACAAAGTTAGTCACTCACAAGTAGCACTGTGTTCAGTATTCTGCACAAAGTTAGTCACTCACAAGAAACATTGTGGTCAGTATTCTGCACAAAGTTAGTTAATCACAAGTAGCATTATGGTCAGTATTCTGCACAAAGTTAGTTAATCACAAGCAACATTGTGGTCAGTATTCTGCACAAAGTTAGTCACTCACAAGTAACATTGTGGTCAGTATTCTGCACAAAGTTAGTTAATCACAAGTAGCATTGTGGTCAGTATTCTGCACAAAGTTAGTCACTCACAAGTAGCATTGCAGTCAGTATTCTGCACAAAGTTTCACTCACAATTAGCATTGTGGTCAGTATTCTGCAACACGTTAGTCACTCCCAAGTAGCATTGTGGTCAGTATTCTTTACAAACTTTTACTCACAAGCAGCATTGTGGTTAGTATTTTGCACAAAGTTTGTCATTCACAAGTAGCATTGTCTTTAGTATTCTTCACAAAGTTAGTCATTGAAAAGCAGCCTTGTGGTCAGTAGTTTTCACAAAGTTAGTCACTCATAAGTAGCATTGTGGACAGTATTTTTTACAAAGTTAGTCACTCACAAGCAGTGTTGTGGTCAGTATTCCGCACAAAGTTAGTTAATCACAAGTAGCATTGAGATTAGTAGTTTACACAAAATTAGTCACTCACAAACAGCATTGTGGTCAGTAGTTTTCACAAAGTTAGTCACTCACAAGCAACATTGTGGTCAGTAGTTTTCAAAAAGTTAGTCACTCGCTAGCGGCATTGTGGTCCGTATTCTTCACAAAGTTAGTCACTCAAAATTGGGTTGTGGTCAGTATTCTTTACAAAGTTAGTCACTCACAAGTAGCATTGAGATTAGTAGTTTACACAAAGTTAGTCACTCACAAGTAGTATTGTGGTCAGTATTCTTTACAAAGTTTGTCACTCAAATTGGGTTGTGGTCAGTATTCTTTATAAAGTTAGTCACTCATAAGTAGCATTGTGGTCAGTATTCTGCACAAAGTTAGTCACAAGTAGCATTGAGTTCAGTATTCTGCACAAAGTTAGTCACTCACGAGTAGCATATTGGTCAGTATTCTACACAAAGTTAGTCACTCTCATGTAGCATTGTTGTCAGTAGTTTTAACAAAGTTAGTCACTCACAAGTAGCATTATGGTCAGTATTCTGAAAGTTAGTCATTGAAAAGCAGAATTGTGGTCAGTATTCTGCACAAAGCTAGTTAATCACAAGTAGTATTGAGATTAGTAGTATACAAAAAGTTATTCACTCACAAGTAGCATTGTGGCCAGTATTATTTACAAAGTTATTCACTAAAAATTGGGTTGTGGTCAGTATTCTTTCCAAAGTTAGCCACTCACAAGTATGATTGTGGTCAGTATTCTGCACAAAGTTAGTCACTCACAAGCAGTATTGTGGTCAGTTTTCACAAAGTCACTCACAAGCAGTCCCTTCTTCCTCTTTTTTTTTTTCTTCAAGTCAAAATTGTGTAAACTTTAGAAGAAGCAAAAACAAACTAATTTGCGCAACCTAATTCACCCTTAGGGCTGCTATTTCTGGCTGTGACGGTGCGATTTCCCCCAAACCTTCCTATTCCGCCATGCACATTTTATCTGTGGTTCAAATAAGAGGGCTGTTGGCAACATTCACACAGATGCCAAGAGGGCGCCAACTTTCCAATGTATTTGCCACACTATATCCCCCGCTCTCATGGCTTCTACGTATTAAAGTAACTGGGTATGTACATAACACACTCGCAGTAGTTTGGGTGTTGTTAATCTAATATTAGCAATTTGGATGGCTAGTGTTAGATGTCATTGAATGTATATTCTACCATAATAACAACATGACTGCACATTTTTTGTTGCTTCTCTTTGACTGCTTTTGTACGTGTGCACACGCTCTCTGCGCTTACGTGTTGATGAAACCGGGTGAGTGACTGCCGTAAACACTGATCCTTTTATCCGGGCCGGTTAAAACGTTTATTGCATAAACCTTGTAATTGCGAAAAATCTAGACAGTTGTCACACAAATGTGTTCTGTTAAACCACTAATGGTAACATAAGCTAGCCGTGGGTGTTCCTGTTATGTTTTTGCTTTGAAAAATGTAACTATGAGGAAGTTGCAAACAGCACTATCAGCTTGTCATCCTTCATGGGAAATAAGGGACCAAAATATCCTGCCTAACTGGATTTGAAAGCCAGGGGGAGGTTTTTTTTTAGCCTGGATTTAAACGATGTCAGGGAGGATCTGATGTGGAAAGGATGGCTGTTGTGCAAAGGTTTTTATCTCATCTGATTTTGGGTAGAACCAGGAGGAGCTTATAAAAGACACAATATAATTGTTTACCATCAGTCACTGGCGTGTTTAATGGTATTTAAAAATCCTGGTATGTTTGTGTGACAAGATGCTAATGATTTGTTTGCCTTGCAGATGTTCATTATTGACCGTGCAGACGCCGGCCATTGTTCCTTAAAAGAATTCACTGTCACTGGTTCTACGTATGCTCCGGATGGACAAGTGTGAGTCTTCATTGTGTCCTTTTTGGTCCTACTACTTGCTGACCTGTCGTGTGCTGACCTGTTAGGTTCCAAGATGGCAAACAAGTCCAGTGTTCCAAGTACGACGCTCTGGTGGAGCTGGCCTCCATCTGCGCTCTCTGCAACGACTCCTCACTGGACTACAACGAGGTCAGGATGGACACGTAGTTTCACCGGGTCACACGTCTACCACCTCTCTCGGCGTGGGGTCACATTGTGTTTGCTTGTCCTGGCAGACCAAAGGTGTGTATGAGAAGGTGGGCGAGGCCACGGAGACGGCCCTCACGTGTCTGGTGGAGAAGATGAACGTGTTTGACACGGAAGTCAAAGGACTTTCCAAGATCGAGAGAGCCAACGCATGCAATTCCGTACGTAACGTTTGCAAATCTGTTCCCACGAGACGGACGACCACAGGGATTCTGTCGTGTTTAAAGAAAGTGGGTTTGAAATGCGCAGGTGATCAAGCAGCTGATGAAGAAAGAGATCACGTTAGAGTTCTCCAGAGACAGGAAGTCCATGTCGGTGTACTGCACCCCCAACAAGGCTCGCTCCTCTGCAGGGAAAATGTTTGTTAAGGTACACCTGACTTCACCACTTACATAGGACCTATGATGTTTCTGACACTTGACTTCAACACTTACATAGGACCTATGATGTTTCTGACACTTGACTTCAACACTTACATAGGACCTATGATGTTTCTGACACCTGACTTCAACACTTATATAGGACTTGTGATGTTTCTGACACCTGACTTCAACACTTATATAGGACTTGTGATGTTTCTGACACCTGACTTCAACACTTACATAGGACCTATGATGTTTCTGACACCTGACTTCAACACTTACATAGGACTTATGATGTTTCTGACACCTGATTTCAACACTTACATAGGACTTATGATGTTTCTGACACTTGACTTCAACACTTACATAGGACCTATGATGTTTCTGACACCTGACTTCAACACTTACATAGGACTTATGATGTTTCTGACACCTGACTTCAACACTTACATGGGACCTATGATGTTTCTGACACCTGACTTCAACACTTACACGGGACCTATGATGTTTCTGACACCTGACTTCAACACTTACATAGAACCTATGATGTTTCTGACACCTGACTTCAACACTTACATAGGACTTATGATGTTTCTGACACCTGACTTCAACACTTACATGGGACCTATGATGTTTCGGACACCTGATTTCAACACTTACACGGGACCTATGATGTTTCTGACACCTGACTTCAACACTTACATGGGACCTATGATGTTTCTGACACCTAACTTAAACACATACATGGGACCTATGATGTTTCGGACACTTGACTTCAACACTTACATGGGACCTATGATGTTTCGGACACCGGACTTCAACAATTACATGGGACCTATGATGTTTGACACATAAACCTGACTTCAACACTTAGATGGGACCTATGATGTTTCTGATACCAGACCTCAACACTTACATGGGACCTATGATGTTTGACACATAAACCTGACTTCTACCCTTACATGGGACCTATTGTGTTTCTGATACCTGACTTCAACACTTACATGGGACCTATGATGTTTCGGACACCTGACTTCAACAATTACATGGGACCTATGATGTTTGACACATAAACCTGACTTCAACACTTACATGGGACCTATGATGTTTCTGATACCAGACCTCAACACTTACATGGGACCTATGATGTTTGACACATAAACCTGACTTCAACACTTACATGGGACCTATTGTGTTTCTGATACCTGACTTCAACACTCACATGGGACCTATGATGTTTTACACGTAAACCTGACTTCAACACTCACATGGGACCTATGATGTTTGACACGTAAACCTCACTACTACACTTACATGGGACCTTAGTATTCATTAAGTACCACCATAATGACTGCATTAAAATACAGTAATGTTGTAGGCCTAAGCATTCATCAAAAACGAGGCAGAGGATTTATTTAACAAGTATATTTCATATTTTTGGCCACTGTAACATTACAAATAGTTTGAACAGTAACACTGTGTTTGACTATAAGAAAATACCATTTGTGGTACTTGTACCCCAGTTTGTGAATCACCGATCTTGACCACAAGAAAGTGTAAGTGTAAAAATCCTCCTAGAAAAAAATCTGCTCTTTTAAACCAGGGAGCCCCCGAGGGAGTGATTGACAGGTGCTCGCACGTCCGTGTGGGCCACAACAAGGTGGCCATGACCCCCGCCATCAAGGACAAGCTGATGTCTGTGATCAGGGAGTACGGCACAGGCAGGGACACTCTGCGCTGCCTGGCTCTGGCCACCAGGGACAACCCTGTGGACAAGAGTGACTTGGTCTTGGAGGACTGCACTCGCTTTATTGCCTATGAAGTAAGTACTATTACCCCACAGCGTCTTGTTTCATTGTTTATGAAGTTGGTACTATTAACTCACATGAACTACATCGTCTAGTTTCATTGCCTATGAAGTAAGTACTATTAACACACATAAACTACATCATCTTGTTTCATTGCCTATGAAGTATGTACTATTAACTCACATAAACTACATCGTCTTGTTTAATTGCCTATGAAGGACTTTTACTTCACATGAACTACATCATATTTTTTCATTGCGTATGAAGTACGATTAACTCACATGAACTACATCATCTTGTTTCATTGCGTATGAGGTAAGTACTACTATTAACTCACATGGATTGCATCATATTGTTTCATTGCGTATGAAGTACTATTAACTCATATGAACTACATCAACTTGTTTCATTGCTTATGAAATAAGTACTATTAACTCACATGAACTATATCTTGTTTCATTGCGTATGAAGTAATATTAACTCACATGAACTACATCATCTTGTTTCATTCGGGATTAAAAATAACTACTACTTACTCGCATGAACTACATCATCTTGTTTCATTGTGTATGGACTAAGTACTACTATTTACTCGAATGAACTACATCTTGTGTTTCATTGCATATGAACTAAGTACTACTATTAACGCACATAAATTACATCATCTTGTTTCATTGTGTATGGACTAAGTACTTTTAACTCACATGAACAACATTATCTTGTTTCATTATTTATGAAGTACTATTAACTCACATGAACTACATCATCTTGTTTCATTCGGGATTAAACAAAACTACTACTTACTCGCATGAACTACATCATCTTGTTTCATTGTGTATGAACTAAGTACTACAATTTACTCGAATGAACTACATCTTGTGTTTCATTGCGTATGAACTAAGTACTACTATTAACGCACATAAATTACATCATCTTGTTTCATTGTGTATGGACTAAGTACTTTTAACTCACATGGACTACATCATCTTGTGTTTCATCGTGTATAAACTAAGTACTACTGTCCACTCACATGAACTACATCATCGTATGTTTCACTGCGTATGGACTCAGTACTATTAAATCACATGAAGTACATCATCTTGTTTCATTACGTATGAATTAAGTACTATTAACTCACATGGACTACATCATCTTGTGTTACATCGTGTATAAACTAAGTACTACTGTCAACTCACATGAACTACATCGTGTGTTTCACTGCGTATGGACTCAGTACTATTAAATCACATGAAGTACATCATCTTGTTTCATTACGTATGAATTAAGTACTATTAACTCACATGAAGTATATCATCTTGTTTTGTTATGTATGAATTAAGTACTATTAACTCACATGGACTACATCTTCTTGTGTTTCACTGTGTATGGACTCAGTACTATTAACTCACATGAAGTACATCATCTTCTGTTTCATTTCGTATGAAGTACTATTATTAACTCACATGGATTACATCATCTTGTGTTTCATTGCGTATGGACTCAGTACTATTAACTCACATGCAGTACATCATCTTGTTTCATTACGTATGAATTAAGTACTATTAACTCACATGAACTACATCAACTTCTTTCATTGGGTAGGAGCTAAGTACTATTAACTCCCATGAACTACATCATCTTGTTTCATTACGTATTAAGTACTATTACCTCACATAAACTACATCATATTTCATTACGTATTAATTACATACTATTAACTCACATGAACTACATCATCTTGTTTCATTGGATATGAAGTACTATTAACTCACATGCACTACATCATCTTGTTTAATTTCGTATGAATTAAGTACTATTAACTCACATGGACTACATCATCTTGTGTTACATCGTGTATAAACTAAGTACTACTGTCAACTCACATGAACTACATCGTGTGTTTCACTGCGTATGGACTCAGTACTATTAAATCACATGAAGTACATCATCTTGTTTCATTATGTATGAATTAAGTACTATTAACTCACATGAAGTATATCATCTTGTTTTGTTATGTATGAATTAAGTACTATTAACTCACATGGACTACATCTTGTGTTTCACTGTGTATGGACTCAGTACTATTAACTCACATGAAGTACATCATCTTCTGTTTCATTTCGTATGAAGTACTATTATTAACTCACATGGATTACATCATCTTGTGTTTCATTGCGTATGGACTCAGTACTATTAACTCACATGCAGTACATCATCTTGTTTCATTACGTATGAATTAAGTACTATTAACTCACATGAACTACATCAACTTCTTTCATTGGGTAGGAGCTAAGTACTATTAACTCCCATGAACTACATCATCTTGTTTCATTACGTATTAAGTACTATTACCTCACATAAACTACATCATATTTCATTACGTATTAATTACATACTATTAACTCACATGAACTACATCATCTTGTTTCATTGGATATGAAGTACTATTAACTCACATGCACTACATCATCTTGTTTAATTTCGTATGAAATACTACTATTAACTCAAATGGACGACATCATCTTGTTTAGTTGCGTATGAAGTAAGTACTACTATTAACTCACATGAACTACATCATCTTGTTTTATTGCATATGGACTAAGTACTATTAACTCACATGTACTACATATTGTTTCATTGCGTATGGACCAGGTACTATTAACTCACATGAACTACATCATCTTGTTTCATTGCATATGGACTAAGTACTATTAACTCACATGTGCTACATCATCTTGTTTCATTGCGTATGGACCAAGTACTATTAACTCACATGAACTACATCTTGTTTCATTGGATATGGATTAAGTACTATTAACTCACATGAACTACATCTTGTTTCATTGGATATGGACTAAGTACTACTAACTCACATGAACTACATCAACTTCTTTCATTGGGTATGAGCTAAGTACTATTAACTCACATGAACTACATCATCTTGTGTTTCCATCCCAGACTGATCTAACGTTTGTGGGCTGCGTGGGCATGTTGGACCCTCCCCGGGCGGAGGTGGCAGCTTCCATTAGACTCTGCCGTCTGGCAGGCATTCGTGTCATTATGATCACGGGTGACAACAAAGGTATGTGCTCTTGTACTCGGACTGTCCCCAAGACCAAGATGGTGTCAGAAGATGTCAATCATCTACGCTCCGCCTCACTTCAGGCACGGCAGTCGCCATTTGCAGACGCATCGGTATTTTCGGAGAGGACGACGACGTGTCCAGCATGGCGTTCACCGGCCGGGAGTTTGACGACCTGTCCCCGTCGGCGCAAAGGGAGGCGGTGGTCAAGGCTCGTTGCTTCGCCCGCGTGGAGCCGTCCCACAAGTCCAAGATCGTGGAGTATCTGCAGTCCTACGATGAGATCACAGCCATGGTGAGAGACATGTTGTCAGCCTGTGGCGTTCCCTAACTGTTGTGGTGCTTCTCGCCTCTCAGACCGGCGATGGCGTGAACGACGCCCCCGCTCTCAAAAAGGCGGAGATCGGCATCGCCATGGGCTCTGGCACGGCGGTCGCAAAGACAGCCTCCGAGATGGTGCTGGCTGACGACAACTTTGCTACCATCGTGGCTGCTGTGGAGGAAGGTCGAGCCATCTACAACAACATGAAGCAGTTCATCAGATACCTCATCTCCTCCAACGTGGGAGAGGTTGTCTGGTAGGTTCTCTCTGCACATACACTGAAGTACTACTGCAGTACTTCAATCAATCAATGTATACTTATGTAGCCCTAAATCAGGAGTGTCTCAAAGGGCTGCACAAGCCACAACTACTTTCATCATGCCCTCACACTGAAGGACTACTGCAGTACTCTCAGCATGCTCTTACATTGAAGTACTACTGCAGTACTTTTATCATGCACTCACACTGAAGAACTACTGCAGTACTCTCATCATGCACTTACAATGAAGTAATATTCTCATCATGCACATAAAGTGCAGTATTCTTCCTCTCATGCACATAAACTGCATTATTATGCCTATCATGCACATAAACTGCAGTATTGTTATCATGCACATAAACTGCAGTATTGTTATCATGCACATAAACTGCAGTCTTGTTATCATGCACATAAACTGCAGTCTTGTTATCATGCACATAAACTGCAGTCTTGTTATCATGCACATAAACTGCAGTCTTGTTATCATGCACATAAAGTGCAGTATTCTTCCTATCGTGCACCTAAACTGCATTGTGTCCTATCGTGCACATAAAGTGCGGTACGTTTCTTATCGTGCACATAAAGTGCGGTACGTTTCCTATCGTGCACATAAAGTGCAGTACGTTTCCTATCGTGCACATAAAGTGCGGTACGTTTCCTATCGTGCACATAAAGTGCGGTACGTTTCCTATCGTGCACATAAAGTGCGGTACGTTTCCTATCGTGCACATAAAGTGCGGTACCTTTCCTATCGTGCACATAAAATGCGGTACGTTTCCTATCGTGGACATGAAGTGCGGGACGTTTCCTATCGTGCACATCAAGTGCAGTATTCCTCTTTTCATGCACATGAAGTGCAGAATTCTTCTTTTCATGCACATAAAGTGCAGTATTCTTCCTATCATACACATAAAATGCAGTATTCTTCTCATCCACATAAACTGCAGTATTCCTCCAATTATGCTCATAAACTGCAGTATTCCTCCTATCATGCACACAAAGTGCAGTATTCTTCTCATCCACATAAACTGCAGTATTCCTCCAAGTATGCTCATAAACTGCAGTATTCCTCCTATCATGCACATAAAGTGCAGTATTCTTCCTATCATGCACATCAAGTGCAGTATTCTTCCTATCATGCACACAAAGTGCAATATCCCTTCTACCATGTACATAAAGTGTAGTATTATTCCTATCATACACAAAGGGCAGTATTCCTCCCATCATGCACACAAAGGGCAGTATTCCTCCCATCATGCACACAAAGTGCAGTATTCCTCCTATCATGCGCATAAAGTGTAGTATTTGTTGTCTTCATCCAGTCCCCCCGCCGGTCTTGTTTGTGTGCAGCATCTTCTTGACGGCGGCTCTGGGCTTCCCCGAAGCTCTCATTCCAGTGCAGCTCCTGTGGGTCAACCTGGTGACTGACGGGTTGCCAGCCACCGCTTTGGGCTTCAACCCGCCAGACCTGGACATCATGAACAAATCTCCTCGCAACGCCCGCGAGCCCCTCATCTCTGGATGGCTGTTCTTCCGATACCTGGCCATCGGATGTAATCTTTTCCACTCGTTAATCAACACAGCAGCACTTACAGATGCACATTTTAGTCAACAGTTTCCTCATGACGTGTGTATAATAGTAATAATAATTAATAATGTTTTGGTAGGTTATGTTGGCGCTGCCACTGTGGGTGCTGCTGCTTGGTGGTTTGTTGCTGCTGAAGACGGACCAAGGATCACATTTTACCAACTGGTATGAAATACAATCCTAATCGTCATCATGTCAACAAACTTCGATGACGATGTTTGTTGTTGTTTACAGAGCCACTTCCTGCAGTGTGGTCCAGACAGTCCTGACTTCCAGGGTCTGGACTGTAAAGTGTTTGAGTCTCCTTACCCAATGACCATGGCCTTATCAGTGCTGGTCACCATTGAGATGTGCAACGCTCTGAACAGGTGTGCTCCTCACCGTTTATGGTTTTAATTTACTTTAAACAGGCGTGCTCTTCACCATTTTCACCACGTCAACAGTTTCCAAATATAACTTCAAATGTGGACCCGTCAAACCAAAGAACACTTTTCCACTTTGCATCAGTCCATCTTAGATGAGCTCGAGCCCAGCAAAGCCGGCGTTGTTTCTGGGTGTTGTTGATAAATGGGTTTTGCTTTGCATAGCGTTTTTAAAGTACTTTAAACAGGCGTGCTCTTCACCGTTACTTTGTTTTTAAAGTACTTTAAACAGGCGTGCTATTCACCATTTTTATTGTTTTAAAATACTTTAAACAGGTGTGCTCTTCACACTTATTGTTTTAGAATACTTTAAGAAATTGCAAGATTGTCATAGACATTTTAAAACAAGCTGAGTGCACTTTTGTGCATGATGTCACTAAGATGACATATCAAAACAACACTAAATTAAAGGGCACTTTTTGTGCAGAACGCCACTACAATAGTTTAAAACAAATAAAGTGCATTTTTGTGCATGATGTTACACAAGATATTTCAATAACTGTCAAATAAAAATGAGCTGTATAGTAGGAAATTAAATAGTGTATGTCCTTCACTATGTGGTAGGTTCCTGCGGACGTTATCTCCTTCTTTTGTTGACTATTTGTTCCATACAGTGTTGATGTGGAAATTGTTGCCTAGGCATTTTGTTGGGTGTGGCACCGGCCGGAGATGTTGACATGCGGAGTTTCAAGCACTCTAGCGGGTGACTTTTCAAATGATGTTACAAGTCAGCAGTAATACTACATTTTGTAGCAACGGTTTTGCCGCATACTTGACATCAACGTTCCCTCTAAGGTGCGCGCCTGCGCAATTGCCCACTGCTCACGCTTTTTCTGCGCACAGCAAATTAATGCCGCGCAGAAAATAAAAAATCCCATCTAAACTTTAAACAAAACAAACAAATTACAATTTATTCTGTATGATTTTGCAATGCAACTCTATGAGTGACAAGTGACAACAAGAGTGGCCCCGATAAATAAAACAATCTTTGTCAACACAGTTCAGTTATCGTCTGTTGACAGACTTTACGGACAGGAATTCCATCAATCACTTTATTGAGCAAAACTGTTTGTAACCACACCAAAAACATGAGTAAAAAAAACTTTTATCTATAAAAACTGGTAATTTTCTGCCATACAAACCAGGCTTAAACCAACTTTGTTATCCGTCGTTTCAACAGAGGCCGCTCGCTCTCTCACCTGCACCAACAAAAGCACTCATGGCACTTAGCCAGTGTTGCGTTTATGGCCACGCAAAAAGTCGGACAACCCCAACGCCACACAATGTGTAAATGCCAGGTTGTAACACTCTGACTCCTCAATCTGATGTGTGCTTATTTTACTGCCATTTATTAAGAATGTTAATTTAAGGATATTATTCATGAAATATTGTCACTAGATTTCACAAAATCTAATAAAAAAATGTATTTTACAGACAGAAAGTTACAGGAACTAAATGTAATATCTGAAAGGGGTAACATTTCTTTTAAAGGCAGGACCCGCACCCAGTTATACAATACTAGCACATAATTCATGAAAAACATGTTTTTTTGTTATTGTCATTGCAAGAGGGCAAAATCACTGATATCAGAAAATTATTTTAATAAAACATTTAAATTGTTATGATGTCCGGTTTGGGACAGGTGTGACACTGATTTGTGCACCACTGAATGCTCAGGGAGTTTGTGCGTTTGCTCACACACATGAAAAATTAGAGGGAACATTGCTTGACATATTACGGTTGTCTGTTCGACATCTTCCCGCTTGAAGCCAAACCACCGCCAGACGATGCACCCCTTGCTGTTTTTCTTGGAATTAATTCTTCCTTCATTTATTACCAGGTTCGCACCTTCTCTCTCTCTCGTATTACCACTCGCACGGTTTCGCTAGCATCACAGCTAACGTCACCCATGCCGCTACCTCTTTGCTCGGCGAGAGCGTATGACGTATGTAAGAAGGTGCGCTTGTTTCACGTCTCTGTAAGAAAGAGTGAGAAACACCTGCAGTGTAATGCCCGCAGCTAAAAATAACTGCGTGAGAACGTATACTGGAAATATCACGATATAGTCATTTTCTATATCGCACAAGAGACGAACTCGCGATGTATCGAGTATATTCGCTATATCCCCCAGCCCTATTTGAAGCAGTGTTATGATAAATGTATCATTCATGTTATACATCATATTTATGATGAACGTTGTGTTTGAAGCAGTGTTATGATAAATGTATCCATGTTATATATTATATATATACAGTGGGGCAAGAAAGTATTTAGTCAGCCAGCGATTGTGCAAGTTCTCCCACTTAAAATGATGACAGAGGTCTGTAATTTTCATCATAGGTACACTTCAACTGTGAGAGGCAGAATGTGAAAAAAAAAATCCAGCAATTCACATTCTATGAATTTTAAAGAATTTATTTGTAAATTATGGTTGAAAATAAGTATTTGGTCGACCATTCAAAGCTCTCACTGATGGAAGGAGGTTTTGGCTCAAAATCTCACAATACATGGCCCCATTCATTCTTTCCTTAACACGGATCAATCGTCCTGTCCCCTTAGCAGAAAAACATCCCCAAAGTATGATGTTTCCACCCCCATACTTCACAGTAGGTATGGTGTTCTTGGGATGCAACTCAGTATTCTTGAGTTTATACCAAAATGGATACATGGACGATACAGCAGAAGATTGGGAGAATGTCATGTGGTCAGATGAAACCAAAATAGAACTTCCTTCCATCAGTGAGAGGTTTGAATGGTTGACCAATTACTTATTTTCCACCATAATTTAAAATTCCTACAATGTGAATTCCTGGATTTTTTTTTTCCCACATTCTGTCTCTCACAGTTGAAGTGTACCTATGATGAAAATTACAGACCTCTGTCATCATTTGAAGTGGGATAACTTGCACAATCGCTGGCTGACTAAATACTTTTTTGCCCCATTGTGTATGATGAAAGTTATGTTTGAAGCAGTGTTATGATAAATGTATCCATGTTATACATCATATATATGATGGTGAGGTGTGAAGCAATGTTATGCTAAATGTTGTTTATCATATATATGATGAGAGTTATGTTAGGATTAGTGTGATGGTAACGGTGTGTTTATGTCCGCAGCGTGTCTGAGAACCAGTCTCTGCTGCGTATGCCTCCGTGGGAGAACGTGTGGCTGCTGGGGGCCATCTGTCTGTCCATGTCCTTGCACTTCCTCATCCTCTATGTGGAGCCTCTTCCAGTAAGGAACTGTTCACTAATACCAAACGTGTTTACAAAGGAGACACTTGGTCTGTACTAACTAGTCCCCGCAAAATGTTGCCATGATCCTGACGGGCAACCATTTCACTCTTAGGATTAGTTGTCATGTTTTATTGTCCAATCATTGTGACCTATGTC
Organism: Nerophis ophidion; assembly: GCF_033978795.1. NCBI lineage: Eukaryota > Metazoa > Chordata > Actinopteri > Syngnathiformes > Syngnathidae > Nerophis > Nerophis ophidion. Next base: position 19,325,589 of record NC_084618.1, on the reverse strand, counting down.
TAGGATTTTGCTAGCTCCTATAGCCTAGCATCTTACCTTTTGTAAATGACCTTAGTCAAATAGAATAATGTGTGTTTACTGGAGGACATTAACTGTCTGTCCAGCTTTGTACAAGTAAACACTCTGTTTATATCGCACATGATATCACACACAAGTAACCACACTGCTTATATCGCACATGATATCACACACAAGTAAAAAAGCTGCAAGACTGCTTGTATCGCACATGATATCACACACAAGTAAAGACGCTGCAGGACTGCTTTATTGCACACGATATCACACCCAAGTAAACACTGCAGGACCGCTTCTATCGCACATGATATCACACACAAGTAAAGACGCTGCAGGACTGCTTTATTGCACACGATATCACACCCAAGTAAACACTGCAGGACCGCTTCTATCGCACAAGATATCACACACAAGTAAAGAGGCTGCAGGACTGCTTTATTGCACATGATATCACACACAAGTAAAGACGCTGCTGGACTGCTTTATTGCACAAACACTTTGTTTATATCGCACATGATATCACACACAAGTAACCACACTGCTTATATCGCACATGATATCACACAAGTAAAGACGCTGCAGGACTGCTTTATTGCACAAACACTTTGTTTATATCACACATGATATCACACACAAGTAACCACACTGCTTATATCGCACATGATATCACACACAAGTAAAGACGCTGCAGGACTGCTTTATTGCACATGATATCACACCCAAGTAAACACCGCAGGACCGCTTCTATTGCACATGATATCACACACAAGTAAAGACGCTGCAGGACAGCTTTATTGCACATGATATCACACCCAGGTAAACACTGTAGGAACACTTCTTTTGCACATGATATCACACACAAAGACGATGCAGGACTGCTTGTATCGCACATGATATCACACACATGTAAACACTGCAGGACTGCTTGTATCGCACACAATATCACAAACAAGTAAACATTCTGCAAGACTGCTTGTATCGCACATGTCACACACAAGTAAACACTGCAGGACTGCTTGTATCGCACATGATATCACACACATGTAAACACTGCAGGACTGCTTGTATCGCACATGATATCACACACATGTAAACACTGCAGGACTGCTTGTATCACACACATGTAAACACTCTGCAATTCTGCTTGTATAGCATATGATATCACACGTAAACACTGCAGTACTGCTTGTACCGCACATTATATCATACCCAAGTAAACACTCTGCAGCACTGCTTGTATCGCACACGATATCACACACAAGTAAACACTCTGCATGTATTATACATGATATCACACAAGTAAACACACTGCAGTACTGCTTGTATTCCACATGATATCACACACAAGGAAACACTGCTGGACTGCTAATAACGCACATTAGCTCACACACAAGAAAACACGCTGCAGGACTGCTTGAATCGCACATTATATCATACCCAAATAAACTCACTGCAGGACTGCTTGTATAAAACATGATACCACAAACAAGTAAACATTTAACAGGACTGCTTGTATCACACATGATATCACGCACAAGTAAACACGCTGCAGGACAGCTTGTATCAAACATGATTTCATACACAAACACACTGCTTGTATCGCAAATGATCTCACACTCAAGTAAGCATTCTGCAAGACTGCTTGTATTGCACATGATATCACACACAAGTACACACTCTAGGGCTGCTTGTATCGCACATGATATCACACACAAGTAAAGATGCTGCAGGACTGCCTGTATCGCACATGATGTCACAAGTAAAGATGCTGCAGGACTCCTTGTATCGCACATGATATCACACCCAAGTAAACACTGCAGGATTGCTTCTATTGCACATGATATCACACACAAACACGATGCAGGACTGCTTCTATCGCACATGATATCACACACGTAAACAATGCAGGACTGCTTGTGTCACACATTATGTCATACCCAAGTAAACACACTGCGGGATTGCTTGTATCGCACATGATATCACACCCAAGTAAACACTGCAGGACTGCTTCTATTGCACATGATATCACACACAAACACGACGCAGGACTGCTTCTATCACACATGATATCACACACAAGTAAACATTCTGCTTGTATTCTACATGATATCACACACAAGTAAACACTCTGCTTGTGTTCGACATGATATCACACACAAGTAAACACTCTGCTTGTATTCTACATGATATCACACACAAGTAAACACTCTGCTTGTATTCTACATGATATCACACACAAGTAAACACTCTGCTTGTATTCTACATGATATCACACACAAGTAAACACTCTGCTTGTATTCTACATGATATCACACACAAGTAAACACTCTGCTTGTATTCTACATGATACAACACACAAGTAAACACACTGCAGTACTGCTTGTATTGCACATGATATCCCACACAAGTAAACACTGCTGGACTGCTAATATGGCACATGATATAACACCCAAGTAAACAGACTGCAGGACTGCTCCTATTGCACATGATATCACACACATCCAAACACTCTGCAGTACTGCTTGTATCGCACATGATATCCCACACAAGTAAACAAACACTGCTTGACTGCTAATATCGCACATGATATAACACCCAACTAAACAGACTGCTGGACTGCTTGTATCGCACATTATATCATACCCAAGTAAACACACTGCGGGATTGCTTGTATCGCACATGATATCACACCCAAGTAAACACTGCAGGACTGCTTCTATTGCACATGATATCACACACAAACACGATGCAGGACTGCTTCTATCGCACACAAGTAAACACTCTGCTTGTATTCTACATGATATCACACACAAGTAAACACTCTGCTTGTATTCTACATGATATCACACACAAGTAAACACTCTGCTTGTATTCTACATGATACAACACACAAGTAAACACACTGCAGGACTGCTCCTATTGCACATGATATCACACACATCCAAACACTCTGCAGTACTGCTTGTATCGCACATGATATCCCACACAAGTAAACACTGCTGGACTGCTAATACCACACATGATATAACACCCAAGTAAACAGACTGCAGAACTTCTCCTATTGCACATGATATCACACACATCCAAACACTCTGCAGTACTGCTTGTATCGGGCATGATATCACACACGAGTAAACACTCTGCTTGATTTCTACATGATATCACACACAAGTAAACTCTGCAGTACTGCTTCTATTACACATGATATCACACACAATAAACACGCTGCAGGACTGCTTGCATCACGCATGATATCACACATGAGTAAAAACTCTGCTTGAATTCTACATGATATCACACACAAGTAAACTCTGCACTACTGCTTCTATTGCACATGATATCACACCCAATAAACACGCTGCAGGACTGCACGTATCGTACATGATATCACACTCTAGTAAAGACGATCCATGACTGCTAGTATCGCACATAATATCACCCATTTCCCAATGCGAGCACACAGCACGTGGCGATACAGAAGCGCTGTGTCCCCTACAAAGAGCAGTGAGACGGTGTGTGTCCCCGCAGATGATCTTCCAGATCACGCCCCTCAACCTGACCCAGTGGCTGGTGGTGCTGAAGATCTCCCTGCCGGTCATCCTGCTGGACGAGGTGCTGAAGTTCTCGGCCAGGAACTACCTGGAGGCCGGTAAAGACGTGGAGGACAAGTCCAGGGCGTGCTGCCTGTCCGCATGCTTGGAAGGCATCTCCTGGCCCTTCATGGCCGTCTGCCTGCCTCTGCTGCTCTGGGTCTACAGCACCGACACTAACATGGCCCACATGTTCTGGTCCTGACTCACCTGACGGGCGTCCTCACTCCCCCCCCCCCCCCCCTACCTTTGCTCACCTGCACCGCCTTCATTCCCTCCCCGCCCACTCCACGTGTGCATGTGTGTGTTGTGTGTGTGTGTGTGTGTGTGTGTGTGCGTGCATGTGTGTGTTGTGTGTGTGTGTGTGTGTTGTGTGTGTGTGTGTGTGTGTGTGTGCAGGAGCATCTCCAATACTCTAAATGTGCTGACAAGGCACTTGTTGGCTTGCATAGTCTAGATTTCCTTTGAATATGACTTCTGCCTTTTTAACTTTTATCCCTGGCCCGTGTACAGCGTCACCACAGCAATTATTATTATTATTATTATTATTGTTTATCCTCCTTATGACAACACAAGAAGGGCCCAGCAGAAAAAGGTTGATCTGTACAGAGAGTGAACACTATTTTATGCAATTCAGCCGGTTTTTGTTTTGTTTTTTTTATTTTTTAACAAGGACCAGAGTCGTGTCATTCCTTGTCGTGCGGCGGGCGGGCGGGGGGGACAGGAAGTGTGTGTGTGTGTGTGTGTGTGTGTGTGTGTGTGTGTGTGTGTGTGTGTGTGTGTGTGTGTGTGTGTGTGTGTGTGTGTGTGTGTGTGTGTGTGTGTGTGTGTGTGTGTGTGTGTGTGTGTGTGTGTGTGTGTGTGTGTGTGTGTGTGTGTGTGTGTGTGTGTGTGTGTGTGTGTGTGTGTGTGTGTGTGTGTGTGTGACGTTCCAGAAGTGGTTGCTCATTTCCCCCTGTGATGGCAAGGCGGTGTGCCCTGACACCAGCACTACTACCTCAGCAAGTGTTGTGTGCTGGTCCCAGGTGCGCGCCTCACCTTCACCCATCCCACACCTTTTTCATTTCCTCACATGATGTCTATTATTTGCGCTTGGATTCAAAGGACTTGGATCACAAACATGACTAGAAAGATGACAAATATTCCCTAAACCTGTCTTTTTTGTTGTTGTTTTTTTTTTTTTTTTACTTTGAAGGCCAAAATACACTCATGAACCTTTGAATCAAAGTCTTTTCTGTCTTTATTCAAAAATGAATTTCTGCACTCACCGGTGTCAACTGGCCCCTCCCCCTTTGTCCTCAGCACTTTTGTATAGATTCTATATTCATAACCTGACACTAGTCCCTATCTATTGTTTGGTCTATGTTTTTGTTATTGATGTAATTAACATGTTATTAATAGTAACTAGACCCCAATTATATCAAAACGGGTCTAAAACGGGTCTTGGTTTTTGGTTAACATGTAATAAACATGTTAATAATATTAGCTAGACCCCCATCTATAGCAGTATTAGTTTTAAGTTAACCTGTAATTAACATGTTAATCACTATATCCTAACTTTGCTTTGTTTTCGGTTATTAACATGTAGTAAACATGTTATTAATAGTAACTTGACCCGAATTATATAAAAAAATGTCTTTGTATTTGGTTATTAACATGTAATAAACATGTTAATAGTAGCTAGACCCCCAACTATATCAGTCTTATTAGTTTTAATTTAACATGTAGTTAACATGTTAATCACTATCAAAATTTGTCTTTGTTTTCAGTTATTAACCTGTAATAAACATTAATAGTATTTAGACCCCCAACTACATCAGTCTATTAGTTCTAGCAACATGTTAATCATAACTACACCCCAACTATATCGAAACTTGTATTGGTTTTCAGTTATTAACATGTAATAAACATGTTATTAATAGTAACTAGACCCAACTATATCAGTCTATTACAGTTTTATTAACATGTTAATAAATATACCCACCTATATTAACACTTGTCAGTTTTCACTTATTAACCTGTAATAAACATTAATAGTAACTAGACCCCCAACTATCAGTGTTATAGTTTTCAGTTAACATGTAATAAACATGTTATTAATAGTAACTAGACACCAATTATATCAAAACTTGTCTTTGCTTTTGGTTATTGACATGTATTAAACGTTGACAGTAGCTATACCCCCCCCCCAACTATATCAGTCTATTAGTTTTAAGTTAACATGTTAATCACTATCAAAATTTGTCTTTGTTTTCAGTTATTAACATGTAATAAACACGTTAATAGTAACTAGACCCCAACTACATCAGTCTATTAGTTCTAGTAACATGTTAATCACAACTACACCCAAACTATATCAGTCTATTATAGTTTTCAGTTATTAACATGTAATAAACATGTTATTAATAGTAACTAGACCAAACTACATCAGTCAATTATAGTTTTATTAACATGTTAACTAGACCAGTTTTCAGTTATTAACCTGTAATAAACAATAGTAACTAGACCCTCAACTACATCAGTCTATTAGTTCTAGTAACATGTTAATCATAACTACACCCCAACTATATCAAAACTCGTATTGGTTTTCAGTTATTAACATGTAATAAACGTGTTAATAGTAACAATACCCAACTATATCAGTCTATTATAGTTTTATTAACATGTTAATAACTAGACCCAACTATATCAAAACTTGTCAATTTTCAGTTATTAACCTGTAATAAACATTAATAGTAACTAGACCCCCAACAATATCGGTATTATAGTTTTTAGTTAACATATAATAAACATGTTATTAATACTAACTGGACCCCAATATATCAAAAATTGTCTTATCTTTGTATTTGGTTATTAACATGTAATAAACATGTTAATAGTTGCTAGACCCCCACCCAACTATATCAGTCTATTAGTTTTAAGTTAACAAGTAGTTGACATGTTAATCACTATCAAAACTTGTCTGTCTTCAGTTAACATGTAATAAACACGTTATTAATAGTAATTAGACCCCCAACTATATCGGTATAGTTTTTAGTTAACATGTAATAAACATGTTATTAATACTAACTGGACCCCAATATATCAAAAATTGTCTTATCTTTGTATTTGGTTATTAACATGTAATAAACATGTTAATAGTTGCTAGACCCCCACCCAACTATATCAGTCTATTAGTTTTAAGTTAACATGTAGTTAACATGTTAATCACTATCAAAACTTGTCTGTCTTCAGTTATTAACATGTAATAAACACGTTATTAATAGTAACTAGACCCCCAACTACATCAGTCTATTAGTTCTAGTAACATGTTAATCATAACTACACCCCAACTATATCAAAACTTGTGTTGGTTTTCAGTTATTAACATGTAGTAAACATGTTATTAATAGTAACTAGACCCAACTATATCAGTCTATTATAGTTTTATTAACATGTTAATAACTAGACTCAACTATTTCAAAACTTGTTAGTTTTCAGTATTAACCTGTAATAAACATTAATAGTAACTAGACCCCCAACTATATCGGTATTATAGTTTTTAGTTAACATGTAATAAACATGTTATTAATAGTAACTGGACCCCAGTTATATCAACAATTGTCTGTATTTGGTTATTAACATGTAATAAACATGTTAATAGTAGCTAGACCCCCAACTATATCAGTCTATTAGTTTTAAGTTAACATGTAGTTATGTTAATCACTATCAAAACTTGTCTTTGTTTTCAGTTATTAACATGTAATAAACATTAATAGTAACTACACCACCAACTATATCAGTATTATAGTTTTCAGTTAACATGTAATTAACATGTTAATCATAACTATATCAAAACTGTCCACATAAGTGGCCATAGGACCCCAATTCAGTAGTGTATACACTTTTGGAAATAAGAGCTAAAAGGTGCTGTCCACGCATGTGGCCACTAAGCCTTTAATCATGACTAGACCCAACTATATCAAAACGTGTCATAGTTTTCAGTTATTAACATGTAATAAACATTTTGATAGTAACTAGACCCCAACTAAATTAGTCTGTTATAGTTTTATTACCATGTTATTAATAGTAACTCTACCCTAACTATCAGTCTATTAATAACAAGTTAATCATGACTAGACTCAACTATATCAAAACTTGTGATTATAGTTTTCAGTTATTAACATGCAATAAACATGTTAATAGTAACAACATCCCAACTATATCAGTTTTATTGGTGTTAAGTAAACATGTATGTAATTATCATGTTAATCATAATCAGACCCAATTATATCAAAACTTGTCATAGTTTTCAGTAATAAACATGTTATTAATAGTAACTATAACCCAACTATATCAGTCTATTATAGTTTAATTAACATGTTAATCAAAACTACACCAAACCATATCAACTAGTCATAGTTTTCAGTTATTAACATGTAATAAACATGTAATTAATGGTAACTAGACCCCCCCCCAAACTACATCAGTTCATTAGTTTTATTAACATCTAATTTACATGTTAATCATATATAGTCTATTAGTTTTAAATCAACATGTTAATCCCTACACCCCAACTATATCAAAACGTGTCATAGTTTTCAATTATTAACATGTAATAAACATGTTATTATCAGTAACTAGAACCCAACTACATCAGTCTATTATAGTTTTAACATGCTAATCACAACTAGACCCAAACTATATAAAAACTCATTGTTTTTAGCTTTTAACCTGCAATAAAAATTAATAGTAACTACAGCAGCTACATTAGTTTATTATAGTTTTTTTAATATGCTAATCATAACTAGACCCCAACTATTATCAAAATGTGTCATTGTTTTTACTTATTAACATGTAATAAACATGTTAATAGTAACTGGACAACTACATCAGTCTATTATACATTTATTAACATGTAATTAACATGTTAATCATAACTAGACCCCAACTATATCAAAACCTGTCATAGTTTTCAGTTATTAACATGTAGTAAACATGTTAATAGTATCTTGACCAACTACATCAGTCTATTATAGTTGTATTAACATGTAATTAACATTTTAATAGTAACTACACCCCCAACTACATCAGTCTATTATCGTTTTATTAACATGTTAATCATAACTAGACCCCAACTATCAAAACGTGTAAGTTTTCAGTTATTAACATGTAGTAAGCATGTTATTAATAGTAACTAGACCCCCCCAACTACATCAGTCTATTATAGTTTTATTAACATGAGAATCATAACTAGATCCAACTATATCAAAACTTGTATTGGTTTTCAGTTAACATGTAATAAACATGTTATTAATAGTAACTAGACCCAACTACATCAGTCTATTATAGTTTTATTAACGTGTTCATAACTACACCCCAACTATATCAAAACTGGTCAGTTTTCAGTTATTAACCTGTAATAAACATGAATAATAACTAGACCCCAACTATATCGGTATTATAGTTTTCAGTTAACATGTAATTAACGTGTTTATCATAACTAGACCCCAACTATATCAAAACTTGTCATAGGTTTCAGTTATTACCATGTAATTAACATGTTATGAATAGTAACTAGACCCCCCCAACAACATCAGTCTATTATAGTTGTATTAACATGTAATTAACAATTTAATCATAACTAAACCCCAACTATATCAAAACTTGTCATAGGTTTCAGTTATTACCATGTAATAAGCATGTTATAAATAGTAACTAGACCCCCCCAACCACATCAGTCTATTATAGTTTTGTTAACATGTTAATCATAACTAGACCCCAACTATATCAAAATCTGTCATAGTTTTTAGTTATTAACATGTAATAACCATGTTATTAATAGTAACTTGACCCCCAACTACATCAGTCTAATATAGTTTTATTAACATGTAATTAACATGTTAATCATAACTATACCCCAACTATATCAAAATTTGTCATAGTTTTCAGTTATTAACATGTAATAAACATGTTAATAGTAACCAGACTCCCAATCCTAAAAACCTGTCTTTTATAGTTTTAGTTATTAACATGTAATTAACATGTTATTAATAGTAACTAGACCCCAACAATATCACAACTTGTCTATTATAGTTTTAAGTTATTCACATGTCATTAACATGTCAATAATAACCAGACCAACTATATCCAAACTTGTCTATTATAGATTTTAGATAACATGTAATAAACATGTTATTAATAGTAACTACACCAACTATATCACAACTTATTATAGTTTTCTGTTAATCAACATGTTAATAGTAACTAGACTCCAACTATATCAAAACTTGTGTATTATCGTTTTTAGTTATTGACTTGTAATTAACATGTCATAGTTATGATTGACACGATAGAATTATGATTGACATGATATAAATATGAATAACGTCTTGGAATGATGATTGACAGGATATAATTTTGATTGACATGTTGGAAGTACGATTGACATTATATAATTATGATTGACATTTTATTATGATTGGCATGTTAATATTATGATTGATATATAATGATAGGTTATAAGATAGGTTCCGCGACCCTGAAAGGGACAGTCGGTAGGAAATGGATGGATGGACGATAAATTATGATTAACGTGTTGGCATGATGACTGGCATGATATAATTATGATTGACATGATATGATTATGATTAACGTGTTGGCATGATGACTGGCATGATATAATTATGATTGACATGTTATGATTGTGATTAACGTATGAGAAGGATGATTGACATGATATAATTATGATTGACATATTATGATTGACATGTTATAATGATGATTGACACATTGTGATTGACGTGTTATAATGATGATTGACACATTAAAATTGACATGTTATAATTATGATTGACATGTTGGAAATATGATTATCATGATATAGTTATGATTGCCATTTTGTTATGATTGACATATTATGATTGACATGTTGGAAATATGATTGACATAAATTATTGTTCACTTGTAATTATGATTGACATATTATGATTGACATGTTGGAATATGATTGACATAAATTATGGTTCACTTGTAATTATGATTGACATATTATGATTGACATGTTATAGTTATGATTGACATAAATTATGCTTCGCATGTTATAATTATGATTGACATTCTATGATTGACATATTATGATTGATGTGTTATAATTATGATTGACATGTTATAATTATGATTGACACATTATAATTGACATGTTATAATTATGATTGATGCATTATGATTGACATGTGATTGACATGTTACAATTATGATTGACACATTATGATTGACATGTTACAATTATGATTGACATATTATAATTGAAATGTTATGATTATGATTGACATATTATAATTGACATGTTATATTTATGATTGACATATGATTGACATGTTATAATTATGATTTACATATTATGATTGACATGTTATAATTATGATTGACATGTTATAATCATGATTGACATATTATGGTTGACATGCTATAATTAGGATTGACACATTTAAATTGACATGTTATAATTATGATTGACATATTATAATTTACATGTTGTATTTATGATTGACATATGATTGACATGTTATGTTTATGATTGACATATTATGATTGACATGTTATAATTATGATTGACATAAATTATGGTTCACATGTTAAAATGATGATTGACACGACAGTTATGATTGACATGTTATCATTATGATTGCCATGATATAATTATGATTGACATGTTATAATTATGATTGACACATTATGATTGACATGTTATCATTATGATTGCCATGATATTATGATTGAAATGTCATAATTATGATTGACATAAATTATGGTTCTCATGTTAGAATGATCATTGACATGTTAAAATGATGATTGACACGACAGTTATGATTGACATGTTATCATTATGATTGCCCCATTATGATTGACACGTTATAATTATGATTGACATAAATGATGGTTCACATGCTAGAATGATCATTGACATGTTAAAATGATGATTGACACGACAGTTATGATTGACATGTTATCATTATGATTGCCATGATATAATTATGATTGACATATTATGATTGACATGTTATAATTAGGATTGACACATTATGATTGATATATTATAATTGACATGTTAGAGTTATCATTGACATATTATAATTGACATGTTATATTTATGATTGACATGTTATAGTTATGATTGACATATTATGATTGACACATTATAATTAACATAAATGATGGTTCACATGCTAGAATGATCATTGACATGTTAAAATGATGATTGACACGACAGTTATGATTGACATGTTATCATTATGATTGCCATGATATAATTATGATTGACATATTATGATTGACATGTTATAATTAGGATTGACACATTATGATTGATATATTATAATTGACATGTTAGAGTTATGATTGACATATTATAATTGACATGTTATATTTATGATTGACATGTTATAGTTATGATTGACATATTATGATTGACACATTATAATTAACATAAATGATGGTTCACATGCTAGAATGATCATTGACATGTTAAAATGATGATTGACACGACAGTTATGATTGACATGTTATCATTATGATTGCCATGATATAATTATGATTGACATATTATGATTGACATGTTATAATTAGGATTGACACATTATGATTGACATATTATAATTGACATGTTATAATTATGATTGACATATTATAATTGACATGTTATATCTATGATTGACATATGATTGACATGTTATAGTTATGATTGACATATTATGATTGACATGTTATAATTATGATTGACATAAATTATGGTTCACATGTTAAAATGATGATTGACACAACAGTTATGATTGACATGTTATCATTATAATTGCCATGATATAATTTTGATTGACATGTTATAATTATGATTGACACATGATGATTGACATGTTTTGATTGACATAAATTATTGTTCACATGCTAGAATGATCATTGACATGTTAAAATGATGATTGACACGACAGTTATGATTGACATGTTATCATTATGATTGCCATAATATAATTATTATTGACATGTTATAATTATGATTGACACATTATGATTGACATGTTACCATTATGATCGCCGTGATATAATTAAGATTGACATGTTTGGATTCTGATTGACAACACGTGTGTGCTTCTCCCTTCTTTCAACGCCTTCCGATGGCCCTTGTGTCACTGGAGTGAGTATTCCCCCACGCCTGCAGTGTGCTGCCCCCTGCTGGTGTGGAGGCACTTTTCCCACTTTCACACCTGTGACGGCTCACCTGCTTCTTCTTTCTCGCTCATGTTGCACTTTCTCTCTTCCAGGTTGGCTCTCCTGACAACCTGCACGCACTTTAGGCGGCGGCCGGAGTCGCAGCTCCACGTGACACACACACACACACACACACACACACACACACACACACACACACACACACACACACACACACACACACACACACACACACTTCTGACTTTTGACCTGTGAAGACGGTCAAATGTTCTTGCCTGCTTTTGTTTTCTGTTCTTGCGTGCTTTTATTTTCTGACTTTTGACCTGTAAAGAAAGTAAAAATGTTCCTGCCTGCTTTTATTTTCTGACTTCGAAGAAGGTGACTTCCTGAACTTAAAAGCCTCCCCGGACCACGGCTGCTTTTTTTACATTCCACTCGTGAAGGTTTGGAGAAGAGGACTTTGAATTTTTTTTTTACACTTTGCCCCAAACGAGGGATGATTCTTCTTGTCTGCACTCCTCCCAGCTTATGTTGTTTCAAGGACATCTGAGCAAGGCCTAGAGGTCGTCAAAGTGAGGCGTGGTGCCTGGCCGACAGAAATATAAACATGTGAACGTCAACTTCCTGTAGAAAATAAGATGGCTGTAGTTCCAAGTGCTTTCTGGCTAATAAATCTTATTGAAACTCTTCTCTCCTCATTCTTTGGTCAACACCTTTGCTTTCCAGTAATATCATTATTGTAACAATAGTATCATTATTATAACAATGATATCATTATCATAACAATAATATCATTACTGTAACAATGATATCAATATTATAACAACAATATCAATATTATAACAATATCTTTATTATAACAATATCAATATTACAACAACAATATCAATATTATAACAATTATATCTTAACCATAACAATGATATCAATCTTATGACAATAATATCATTATTAAAACAATGATATCAATAGTCTAACAATAAAATAATTATCATAACAGTAATATTTGCACAACAATATCATTATTATAACAATGATATTGTTATAGGAACACCAATAACAATAATATGAGTGTAACAATTACATCATTATCATAACAATGATATCATTATCATAACAGTAATATTATTATTACAACAGTGATATCATTAATATAACAATGATATCATTATCATAAAAATAATATAACAATTATATCATTATTACAACAATAGTATCATTATCATAACAGTAATATTATTATTAAAACAATGATATCATTAATATAACGATGATATCATTATCATAAAAATAATATCATTATTATAACAGTAATATCATTATTATAACGATGATATCATTATTATAACAATAATATAATTATTATAACAATAATATCATTATAACAGTAATATAATTAGTATAACAATGATATCATTATTATAACAATAATATAATTATTATAACAATAATATAATTATCATAAAAATAATATCATTATCATAACAGTAATATTATTATGATATCCTTACTACAACAATGATATCATTATTATAACAATAATATCATTCTCATAACAGTAATATTATTATTAGAACAATAATATCATTATCATAATAATAATAATATAATTATTATAACAATGATATCATTATTATAACAATAATATCATGATTGTAAGAATGATATCATTATCATAACAATAGCATCATTATTATAACAATGATATCATTATCATAACAATAACATCATTATCAGCACAATAATATCATTATCATAACAATAATATAATTATCATAGCAATGATATCATTACTATAACAATAATATCATTATTATCAAATGACGGTAATATCATTATTATGACAAGTATATAATTACAACAATAATATCACTAATATAACAATTATATAATTATTATAACAATAATATCATTGTCATGACAATAAAATAATTATCATAACAATAATATCATTAATATAACAATGATATCATTGTATAAAAATAATATCATTATTATAACAATATTATCATCATCATGACAATAATATCAATAATATAACAATAATATCATTATTATATTATGACAGTAATATCATTATATTGACAAGTATATCATTATAACAATAAAATCAGTGGTAGAGTGGCCGTGCGCAACCCGAGGGTCCCTGGTTCAATCCCCACCTGGTACCAACCTCGTCACTTCCGTTGTGTCCTGAGCAAGACACTTCATCCTTGCTCCTGATGGGTGCTGGTTAGCGCCTTGCGTGGCAGCTCCCTCCATCAGTGTGTGAATGTGTGTGTGAATGGGTAAATGTGGAAGTAGTGTCAAAGCGCTTTGAGTACCTTGAAGGTAGAAAAGCGCTATACAAGTACAACCCATTTATCATTTATTATAACAACAATAATGATCGTCATTTGATGAACACATGTTTCAGTGTCCTCTGTGGTGGACATGGGGACTTAATTACTACTCGCTCGGTGTTTCTTTTACTCGCTGAATTTCTTTGGATTCGTGTTTTATTTGGAATTTTTATTTTTTCGTCGTCGAAGACAATAACTACTTGTGAATATTTTTTTTTTCGTATAACAAACAAACGCCTTGGGATCACCCGGGAAGAGCTGGACGAAGTAACTGGGGAGAGGGAAGTCTGGGCTTCCCTGCTTAGGCTGCGGCCCCCGCGACCCGACCTCGGATAAGCGGAAGAAGACGAACGGATGGATGGATGGATGGATGGATGGATGGATAGATGGATGGAATAACAAACATCACTCTGCAGAAACAAATAAACTGACCAAAATAAACCGGATGTCACTATTTTTTAATTTGTATTATTATTATTATTATTCGCTATTGAACAAATGACCACACAAACAATATTTATTCACAATGCACACACAAATGAAAGCACTTCCAATACATTTCAATATGTATAAATATACAGCAGCTTGAACAATTATCATCTTTATACAAACCAAACATGCCAAAGAAAGTAAAGTAACAAACAATACAAAAAGATAGTAGTAATGATAATAATAATATTAATAATAATAATAACAACAACAACAACAAATATAATAATAATTATCTAAATGAACCTACGTTTCCCAAATAAAAATAATATGTTAAGGATTTTTCTACTTTTAAACGTAGGACAACAAACCACTCCGGTTTTGTTCTTATTTAGAAACTTCCGGTTCTGGTGTCAGTTCCGGTGTCGGCGTAAACCACAGATGTGCGGAAAACGTCCATTTTTTCGTTCATTACTTTCTTTTCTGCTGACTGGCGATGACATTTGAAACAATTAGGCTGAAGAAATTAATATTTTGGCCAAAAATAAATTGTTTTAAACATCAACTTCTGGTTTCTGACAATCAAATCAAAGCGTAACGTTCTTCTTTTTCAGTGACGAAGACAATACCTACATGTGAAAACAAATTTTTGTTTATATTTTATACAACAAAACTGAAACAATTAGCCTGAAAAAAACGAATAAATTGACCAAAACTAAATTGTTTTAAATACCAACTTCCGGTTACGGAAAATAAAATCAAAACGTAACTTTCTTCATTTTCAATGACAAAGACAATAATTACACGTGAAAAGGCTTTTTTGTTTATATTTTGTACAAAAAACTGAAACAATTAGTCTGAATAAACGAATAATCTGACCAAAACTATATTGTTTTAAAAACCAACTTCCGGTTTCTGAAAATAAAATCAAAGCGTAACGTTCTTCATATTCAGTGACGAAGACAATAACTACGTGTGAAAAGGCTTTTTTGTTTATATTTTGTACAAAAAACTGAAACAATTAGTCTGAATAAACAAATAATCTGACCAAAACTATATTGTTTTAAAAATCAACTTCCGGTTTCTGAAAATAAAATCAAAGCGTAACGTTCTTCATATTCAGTGACGAAGACAATAACTACATGTGAAAACAATTTTTTATTTTATATTTTATACAACAAAACTGAAAAAATGAGCCTGAAGAAACGAATAAACTGACCAAAACTAAATTAATTTAAATACCAACTTCCGGTTTCTGAAAATAAAATCAAAGCGTAACGTTCTTCATTTTCAATGACGAAGACAATAACTACATGTGAAAACACTTTTTTGTTTATATTTTGTACAAAAACTGAAACAATTAGTCCGAATAAATGAATAATCTGACCAAAACTATATTGTTTTAAAAATCAACTTCCGGTTTCTGAAAATAAAATCAAAGTGTAACGTTCTTCTTTTTCAGTGACGAAGATAATAACTACTTGTCAATTTTTTATAGTTCATATTTCCTACAACAAAACTGTAACAATTAGTCTGAAGAAACGAATAATCTGACCACAACTAAATTGTTTGACCAAAACTAAATTCTAAATTTTAAATTGATTTTCAATAAAATATTAGTATAAAATTGGATTTTGTGCTGTTTTATTTTTTTTAATTAATTTACATTTTTCCAGATAAACACAAAAATCGAAAAAAAAATTAATTTGTGATTATCTCTGTGATGATCACAAATTGAACCGGAAGCAGTATTTTACATTTTCCTTCAACTTTGTTCAGCAGGCGTCCTATTGTCGTTTTTTTTTTTGTTTTTCATTTTGTTTTAAGTGTCATTAAATAGTCGTCCAACTTTTGTTTCAGAAATGAAAATAGAAAAAATGAGCCGATATTACTTTTTTTATTTGCATTTAGGAATTTGAAATACAACGAACGATGAATAATAACTATAATGTTTTGTTTATATTTCGTTAAAAATACACATATTTTATTCCTGTAGTAGGTAATTACATAAATACATTCTTTTGCAAATTAAAAACGCTAATGCAAACAAATTACTGTTAACGTTAACTTCATCGACATGAGAGTATGGCGACTGGCCGCTAAAAAAATAAAAACACGGAAACTGGACAAAGTTGTAATTCGGTGTTTTGTTTTTTACGAATAATATTAATTTACGTGAAACGAAAAATAAAATTGGGGCTGTTTTTATTTTTTATTTTTATTATATTTAGCAGATTTTAAAACAAACATAAAAAGGGTTGATTTTCATTAAAATATTGCCATAAAATTTGATTTTTTACTGCTTTATTTTTTTATGGATTTGAATTTTTCCAGATAAACACAAAAATCGAAAAAAAACAAAAAACGCGAGATTATCTGTGTGATTACAAATTGAACCGGAAGCAGTATTTTAAGCTTTTCCTTCATCTTTGTTCATTAGGCGTCTTAATGTCGTTTTCTTTTAAGTGTCATCAAATAGTCATCCAACTTTTGTTTCAGAAATGAAAATAGAAAAAATGAGCCGAAATTACTTTTTTTCATTTGCATTTAAGAATTTGAAAGACAATGACTGATAAATAATAGCTATATTTATTTTTTGTTTATTTCGTTAAAAATACACAAATTTTATTACTGTAGTAATTTAGACTTAGACTTCCTTTTTATTGTTATTCAAATTTGAACTTTACAGTACAAATAAGAACGAAATTTCGTTGCAGTAGCTCAGGGGTAGGGAACCTATGGCTCTAGAGCCAGATGTGGCTCTTTTGATGACTGCATCTGGCTCTCGGATAAATCTGAGCTGACATTGCTTAACAAGATAAGTAATTAATAATTCCACTTGTCATCACAGTGTTAAAAATAATGTTCAAAATATAAAACATTGTCATGCATTTTTAATCCATCCATCCGTTTACCACCGCACCTGTTCAAGAAGTTACGTTAATGGTAAGAAGTTATTTATTTATTATTGGTTAGTGTGGGGCATGCCCTCCTAGGGGTTTTTCAGACCACCAAGCACCGACATGAGAGCCTGTTTCAGGGTTACAATGTTGTTTTATTTTTCAATAAGTCTCTCAGTTGCTTTACAGCAATTGTATTTTTCTCTTTCGTTCTGGCTCGCGCTCTGGCTCCAGCCCCAACCCCGTCTCTCCTCCTGGCTGCTGCTAATAACAGAGCGACAGGTGATTAGATAACAAGGCCCAGGTGGACCATCTACGCACCTGTCGCTGATTTTGAGGCTGGTCCTGGCACACCCTAGTTTGCTGCAGGCCCGCAGGCCATGCCCCCTCCACAGTTATCTTCAGAATAACAATGTTATTAGAAAGAATAAGAGACCTTTTATACTCTAGAAATGTTGGTCTTACTTAAAAATGCATGCGTTTAGTTGTGTTCAGTGTTAAAAAAAATATGATATGGCTCTTACGGAAATACATTTTAAAATATTTGGCTTTTTGGCTCTCTCAGCCAAAAAGGTTCCCGACCCCTGCAGTAGCTCTTGGTAGTGCAGGATAAAAAAAAAAAAGCAATAATCGATGTAAATAAAGAGATTACTGTGCAATTTGCATATGCATGCAGGTTTATGGATGTATGTTGTATTGTCTTTTTTATTCCAGCGGGTAAATCCACTTTGCATAAATACATTTTTTTGCAAATTAAAAACGCTAACCTAAACAAATTACTGTTAACGTTAACTTCGTCGACATGAGTGTGTCGCGACTGGCCGCTAGATGGCAGCATTGAGTTAAAAAGAGAAAAAGAACCGCATGACGTCATCTACGCTCCTACCGTGCGGGGAAATCCACTCTTTTGGCGTTTCGCATCAAGTAAAACTACGTCTTTTATTTTGGAAAATGTGGTATTGATTGATATATTTTTATTACAAATATGCAAAAAAAAAAAAAAAAAACTAGAGCAAACATGATCCAATACAGTGCTATGGTGTTAACAGCCATTATAACAAAATGAAAACGAAGGTGAAATAAAAAAAATTAAAAAAAAGCGTAATTTATTGACGTCAATTTAAAAGGGCAAGCGGGATGCACGATCACGTGACCGCGCGGTGACGACACTGTCTCTTTAAGAAAGCGGACTGACCGGCCTGGCCCCGCCCACTCCTGCAGCCTCCACTCTTCTTCCTCCTCTCCTTCTTCTTCATGGCGAGATGTGAAAGCTCGCAGCTGCTCCATCGCGGCCCGGCGAGCGTTCGGCGGGGGGTTGGAAATGGAATAAAAACAACAAAGAACGCCGGAGGGAAAACAATGGAACGCGGAGCAAAAACGTCCGAGTCGGACCTGACCAACATGTCCGCTGCGGCGCTCGCTAACGTCGCGTCCTTGTGACTTGATTCTCCTTCCAGCGTACAAAGGAGCATCAGACGCACCTGAGATTGCTGCCGAATTCTCCGGAAGGACTCGGGGAAGCTTTTCTGCGCGCACAGGTCCGAATTTGATCCCTCGGTGAGCCAGAAAACCGGCAGCATTTGTACATTGTGGACTTTCCCCTCCCAGGTCTGGTTTTGAACGATGTTGGAATCGTTTCCGCGATGATCGCGATCCTTTAAGGATGTTTTCCTGCGACATGGAGTCCCCTCCATTGTTGTGAGCGTCTTTTTGAGTCGAGCGCGCGCACGCCGACATGGTGGAGCCGGTGGGGTTCATCGAGGCGTGGAAGGCTCAGTTCCCGGAGTCGGAGCCCCCCAGGATGGAGCTGAGGTCGGTGGGGGGGATCGAACAGGAGCTGGAGCGATGCAAGGTGTCCATCAGGCGGTTGGAGCAGGAAGTGAACAAGGAGCGTTTCCGTATGATCTACCTGCAGACCCTCCTGGCCAAGGAGAGGAAAAGCTACGACAAGCAGCGTTGGGGCTTCAGGAAGACCCCGCTGAACGAGGGGGTGGACCCCGCCGCCTCGCAGGGGGCAGAGTCCCAGCAGCCGCACGTGCAGGAGACCGGAGGGGTGGGATGCGCGGTCGGGGGCGGGTACCCGAGCCGCTACCACGGGGACGGAATGGGCAGATCCAAACCGAGACCCCCGCCGGCGAGGAAGTCGGCCTCCCACGGCGACGGGCTGGAGTCGGCCTTCGAGGCGCCCCCTCAGGCCGAGTCGGCTTCCTGCGACAACCTGGACGGCCTTTCGCCCTCCAAGCAGAGAGGGGGCGTCTCCGTGTCGCCCAGAAGGCCCACCCTGCCGCCCCCGGACAAGGAGCCGCCGTCCGACCCCAAAGACAAGCTGGGCATGGGGCTCGGCGTGGCCGCCCTCCGGTCCAACTTTGAGAGAATCAAGCGGGCCAACTCTCACTCGGTGGGCGACAAAGGTCCGGAGAAGCCCCCGCCCCCTTTCTACTCCAACGTGGAGTTCCACCAAGACCGGGGGCTGGTCCGCGTCAACGAGCGGGAGGCCCTCGACAAGATGGGTACACTGGGGAGTCAGGCCTTGCAGATGGAGAGGAAGCGCTCGCTGCACTCCCTGCCGGGTAACCTGGCCACCGTGGCCGGCGAGCTCCGCGCCAGGCCCGTCTATAGGGGGCGATCCACCGAGAGCACCTGTGGGTATGACGCCGAGTACGAGGACGGCGAGCCCGCGCAGAGAACTCGAGCCAATGGCGGGAAACCCCCGCCGCCGCCTTGGCAGCCGTCCGACTTCCAGGCCTACTCCAGCGTCTACGTGGGCGGGGTCATGATGGGCGAGGGCGGGGACGTCCGAGTCCAAATGAGGGACCACGGCGCCGGCGACGACCACCTCCTCACCTGGCCCCGCCGCTCCTACTCCCCGGGGAGCTTCGAGGACGTGGGCGGCGGTGGCGGCGGTGGCGGCGGCGGCGGCTACACGCCGGACTGCAGCTCCAACGAGAACCTGACATCCAGCGAGGAGGACTTCTCGTCGGGGCAGTCCAGCCACGTGTCGCCCAGCCCCACCGCCGCCTTCCGCCGGCCCTTCCGCGAGAAGAGCCGCTCGCCGTCGCAGAACTCGCAGAACTCGCAGCACTCCTTCGACAGCAGCAGCCCGCCCACGCCGCAGTCCCAGAAGCGCCACCAGCGGCAGCAAGGCGCGCACCTGGTCATGTCCGAGGCCACCATCGTCAGCGTCCGCAAGACGGGCCAAATATGGCCCCCCGCCGGGCCCCAGCACGGCAGAGCGCCGCATGACAACAGTTACCACGGCGACCACCTGGGTGAGTGACCGTCCGTCCTCCGATTTGGTTTCGTTGCGGTTTTTGTGTGGGAAGACAATCTTTGGAGTGTCACCCGGCTCACGTTCTTACTTTCAATTGTTAAATATCTTGCAGTACCATTTCTCACCACTAGAAGTAACAGTGCACACACACAAGGACAACACAACAAACAAGCAACTAACTGTAAGCAAGCCAAAGTCTTTCTGACACAAAAAATAGATTGTCTTTAATATTTATGTCAAAATAATTTTGACTACTATAAGTCCTGCTCGGAGTAATTTGGTCACCTGATTAAGATGGGACCAAAACATGATTAAAATATGATTAAGGCTTGGTTAAAATGTGATTTAAACATGATTACGGTGTCATCAAAATGTGATTAAACATGATTAAAATGTGATATAAACATGGTAGAACTGTGATTAAAACATGATTAAAATGTGATTCAAACATGATTGAAGCGTGAATAAAATAAGATTACCATTTTGATTGAAATGCGGTGAAATCGTCATAAAAATGTGATTGAAACGTGATTAAAATGTCATTAAAACTTAATAATATATGCCATTAATATTTGATTAAAAAGTGATTAAGTTGTGATTAAAACATGATTAAAGTGTAATTGAAATGTGATTAAAACATGAATAATATATATATATGTCATTAATATGAGATTAAAATGTGATTAAAACATGATTAATATATATGTCATTAATATGTGATTAAAACTTTAGTAAAATGTGATTAAAACGTGATTAAATGTAGTTAAAACATGACTAAAATGTGATTAAACATGATTAATATATATGTCATTAATATGTGATTAAAACTTGAGTAAAACGTGATTAAAATGTAGTTAAAACATGATTAAAATATAGTTAAAACATGATTAAAATGTGATTAAACATGATTAATATATATGTCATTATGTGAGTAAAATGTGATTAAAATGTGATTTAAACGTGATTAAAATGTACTTAAAACATGATTAAAATGTGATTAAAACATGATTAATATATATGTCATTAATATGTGATTAAA
The DNA here is from genome assembly GCF_033978795.1 of Nerophis ophidion. NCBI lineage: Eukaryota > Metazoa > Chordata > Actinopteri > Syngnathiformes > Syngnathidae > Nerophis > Nerophis ophidion. The sequence continues at coordinate 19,302,799 of NC_084618.1, read as the reverse complement.
ACTTGAGTGAAACGTGATTAAAATGTAGTTAAAACATGATTAATATGTATGTGTCATTAATATGTGATTAAAATGAGATTAAAACTTGATTAATTTATATGTCATTAATATGTGATTAAAACTTGAGTAAAATGTGATTAAAATGTTATTAAAACATGATTAAAATGTAGTTAAAACATGATTAAAATGTTGATAAACATGATTAATATATATGTCATTAATATGTGATTAAAACTAGAGTAAAACGTGATTAAAATGTAGTTAAAACATGATTAAAATGTGATTAAAACATGATTAATATATATGTCATTAATATGTGATTAAAACTTGAGTAAAATGTGATTAAAACGTGATTAAAACGTAGTTAAAACATGATTAAAATTGGATTAAAACATGATTAATATGTATGTCATTAATATGTGATTAAAATTTGAGTAAAATGTGATTAAAACTTGATTAAAATGTAGTTAAAACATGATTAAAATTTGATTAAAACATGATTAATATGTATGTCATTAATATGTTGTTAAAATGTGAGTAAAATGTGATTAAAATGTGATTAAAACATGATTAAAATATAGTTATAACATGATTTCAAATGTGATTAAAACATGATTAATGTACATGTCATAAATATGTGATTAAAACTTGAGTAAAATGTGATCAAAATGTGATTAAAACGTGATTAAAATGTAGTTAAAACATGATTAAAATGTGGATAAACATGATTAATATATATGTCATTACCATGTGATTAAAACTAGAGTAAAATGTAATTAAAATGTAGTTAAAACTGGATTAAAATGTTATTAAAACACGATTGATATATATGTCATTAATATGTGATTAAAACTTAAGTAAAATGTAATTAAAACGTGATTAAAATGTAGTTAAAACATGATTAAAATGTGATTAAAACATGATTAATATGTATGTCATTAATATGTGATTAAAATTTGAGTAAAATGTGATTAAAACGTGATTAAAATGTAGTTAATACATGATTAAAATGTGATTAAAACATGTCTAATATGTATGTCATTAATATGTGATTAAAATTTGAGTAAAATGTGATTAAAACGTGATTAAAATATAGTTATATCATGATTTCAAATGTGATTAAAACATGATTAATATACATGTCATAAATATGTGATTAAAACTTGAGTGAAATGTGATTAAAATGTAGTTAAAACATGATTAAAATGTGATTAAAACATGATTAATATATTTGTCATTAATATGTGATTAAAACTTGAGTAAAATGAGATTAAAATGTGATCCAAACATGAATAAAATGTAGTTAAAACATGATTAAAATGTGATGCAAATGTGGTTCAAATGTGATTTGAACATGATTAAGACATGATTAAAATGTGATTGAAATTTTATTGAAATTCTATTAAAACGTGCAATAAAAATTTGATTGAAACGAGATCAAAATGTAGTTAAAACATGATTAAAATGTGATTAAAACATGATTAATATATATATATATATAAAAATATTTATATATAAGTGATTAAAACTTGAGTAAAATGTGATTAAAATGTGAAACCGTGATTAAAATGTAGTTAAAACATGATTAAAAAGTGATTAAAACATGATTAATATATGTCATTAAAACGTGATTAAAACGTGATTCAAATGTGATTTAGACATGATTAAAATGTGATTGAAATTTCTAATTGAAATTCGATTAAAACGTGATTAAAATGCAATAAAAATGTGATTGAAACGTGATTAAAATATAAGTAAGACGTGATTAAAATATAATTAAGATGTGATTAATCGTGATTAAAACATGATTGATATATGTCATTAATATGTGATTAAAGTGTGACTAAAATGTGATTAAATTGTGATTAAAACATGATTAAGGTGTAATTGAAATGATTAAAACATGATTATAATGTATGTCATTAATATGTTATTATGCTTAATACATACATTATTAAAATGAGGAAAATGTGATTAAAACATGATTAAAATGTAATTAAAACATGAATAAAATGTAATTAAAACATGATTAAAATTTTGAAATGTGATTAAATTGTGATTAAAACATAAATAGGTCTTGATTAAAATGTGATCAAAAATGTGATTAAAACATGATACAAATGTGGTTTAAATGTGATATTTGTTTTAAAAGTGATTAAAATGTGATTAAAAGATAATTAAAATGTGATTTAAAAGAATAGAATGTGATTAAATGTGAAAAAAATGTAATCAAAACGTGATTAAAATATGATCATAATGTGATTAAAACATAACTAAAATACGATTGAAATGTGATTAAAACGTGATAATGTGATTAAAACATGATTAATATGTGATTAAAATGTGATTAATATGTGATTAAAACATGATTATATGTGATTAAAATTTTAGTAAAACATAATTAAAATGTGATTAAAACATGATTATATGTGATTAAAATTTTAGTAAAACATAATGAAAATGTGTTTAAAACATGATTAAAATTGAATTAAAATGTGAGGAATATGTGATTAGTGTTATAACACGTGATTAAAACATGATTAACAAGTGATGAAAATGTGATGAAAACATGATTAAAATGTGATGAAAAGGTGATGACAACGTGACTGTAAGGTGATAAAAAGTGAAGAGATTATTTAAGTCAGTCCACCTGAGGTTTGAAAACCCAGCTAAGGAGTTTAATTTATTTTTAATCCTGTATCATAAAACAATATATTTTTTGCCACTTTATGCAACAATTATTTTTTAACTTTTGGCAGCTTAATTAGATACAAAAAATGTGAGAGATTTATTTGAAAAGTAAATAATAGAAACTCCATGAAGAATATTTAGACAATGTCCATGAAAGTATGATTAAATACAGACTTTAAATTTATATTTGATTTTTTTTATGTTTTGGTCGCGGCAAAACTCAAAATGTGTTCGGAAAAATATCTTCACCACTCCCAAAGAAACTGTAATGGTTTGGTTTGTTGTTTAGCTAAATGCTAACCATATTTCCATATCCTTTGAATGGACCAAACAAATATAATTTACATAAAACTTCAAATAAATATTTTTGTAGTTTTATTTGTATCAGAATTGTGTGTCAAGTTACCTCTTTAAAGCAGAAAGTGCTCATTCTGTTCAATTGTTGCTGCACATTCATAGTTCTTTTTTTATTTTATTGACGGCCTTGTGGAACCAAATTGTTGTTGTTGTTGTTGCTCAGCAATATTCAGAGTAGCACACTTCCTGTATGCCACATTTAAAAGATGTTGTGTTTCTTTTTTGTCTCAGACAAAAATGATGCTTCTCTTTATTATTATTATTTTTATTATTATTATTGTTGTTGTTGTTGTTAATATTATCATTATGGTTGTTGTTATTTTTAATATTAGTATTATTAAAATGATATCTAGTAAATGTGGTTGACAATCTAATCCATTATTATTATTATTATTATTGTTATTATTATTATTATTATTATTATTATTATTATTATTATTATTATTATCACTTGACTGTAACATCCTCACAACACTGTGAGCAGCAGGGGAGCTACGTGTGTGTGTGTGTGTGTGTGTGTGTGTGGTGCAGAGAGGACCTGATGTGTTTAAATCTTTTTTGTCCTTGTTAGTCATTAATGGCCTGTGATAGTCAGTGGTAGGTATTAGTCAGTGATAGTTACTAGTCAGTGATAGTTACTAGTCAGTGATAGTCAGTGATAGTTATTATAAAGTGATACATATATTAGTCAGTGATGGCCAATGATAATTATTAGTCAGTGGTAGGTATTAGTCAGTGATAGTTATTAGTCAGTGATAGTTACCAGTCAGTGATGGTTATTAGTCAGTGATAGTTATTATAAAGTGATATATATTAGTCAGTGATACATGTTAGTCAGTGATGGTCAATGATAGTTATTAGTCAGTGATAGTTACTAGTCAGTGATAGTTATTAGTCAGTAATAGTTATTAGTCAGTGATAGTCAGTGATATTTATTAGTCAGTGGTAGTTATTAGTCAGTGATAGTCAGTGGTAGGTATTAGTCAGTGATAGTTATTAGTCAGTGATAGTCAGTGATAGTTATTATAAAGTGATATATATTAGTCAGTGATGGTCAATGATAGTTATTAGTCAGTGATAGTGACTAGTCAGTGATAGTTATTAGTCAGTGATAGTCAGTGGTAGGTATTAGTCAGTGATAGTTACTAGTCAGTGATAGTTATTAGTCAGTGATGGTTATTAGTCAGTGATAGTTATTATAAAGTGATATTTTTAGTCAGTGATACATGTTAGTCAGTAATGGTCAATGATAGTTATTAGTCAGTGATAATTATTAGTCAGTGATAGTTATTATAAAGTGATAGTCAGTGGTAGTTACTAGTCAGTGATAGTTATTAGGCAGTGATAGTCAGTGATAGTTGGTCAGTGGTAGTTACTAGTCGGTAATAGTTATTAGTCAGTGATAGTCAGTGATAGTTATTAGTCAGTGATAATTATTAGTCAGTGCTACTCAGTGGTAGGTATTAGTCAGTGATAGTTATTAGTCAGTGGTGGATATTAGTCAGTGATAGTCGGTGGTAGGTATTAGTCAGTGATATTCTGTAATAGTTATTAGAAAGTGATACTTATTAGTCAGTGATATATATTAGTTAGTGATAGTCAATGATAGTTATTAGTCAGTGATAGTTATTAGTCAGTGATAGTTATTAGTCAGTGCTACTCAGTGGTAGCTATTAGTCAGTGATAGTTATTAGTCAGTGGTGGATATTAGTCAGTGATAGTCGGTGGTAGGTATTAGTCAGTGATATTCTGTGATAGTTATTAGAAAGTGATACTTATTAGTCAGTGATATATATTAGGTAGTGATAGTCAATGATAGTTAGTCAGTGATAGTTACTAGTTAGTGATCGTTATTATTCAGTGGTAGTTATTAGTCTGTGATAGTCGGTGGTAGGTATTAGTCAGTAATAGTCAGTGATAGTTATTATAAAGTGATATTTATTAGTCAGTGATGGTCAATGATAGTTATTTGTCAGTGATAGTTACTAGTCAGTGATAGTTATTAGTTGGGAATAGTCAGTGATAGTTATTAGTCGGTGATAGTCAGTGGTAGGTATTAGTCCGTGATAGTTATTAGTCAGTGATAGTTACTGGTCAGTGATGGTTATTTGTCAGTGATATTTATTATAAAGTGATAGTTATTAGTCAGTGATACATGTTAGTCAGTGATGGTCAATGATAGTTATTAGTCAGTGATAGTTACTAGTCAGTGATAGTTATTAGTCAGTGATACTTACTAGTCAGTGATAGTTATTAGTCAGTGATAGTAAATGATAGTTATTAGTCAGTGGTAGTTACTAGTCAATGATAGTTATTAGTCAGTGATAGTCAGTGGTAGTTATTAGTCAGTGATAGTCAGTGGTAAGTATTATTCAGTGATAGTCAGTGATAGTTATTAGTCAGTGGTGGATATTAGTCAGTGATAGTCGGTGGTAGGTATTAGTCAGTGATATTCAGTGATAGTTATTAGAAAGTGATACTTATTAGTCAGTGATATATATTAGTTAGTGATAGTCAATGATAGTTATTAGTCAGTGATAGTTACTAGTTAGTGATAGTTATTAGTCAGTGATAGTCAGCGGTAGGTATTAGTCAGTGATAGTCAGTGATAGTTATTGGGAAGTGATATTAGTCAGTGATATATATTAGTCAGTGATAATGATAGTTATTAGTTGGTGATAGTTATTAGTCAGTGATAGTTATTAGGGGGTGGTAGTTATTAGTAAGTGATAGTCGGAGGTAGGTATTAGTCAGTGATAGTTATTAGAAAGTGATATTTATTAGTCAGTGATATTAGTCAGTGATAGTTAATGATAGATATTAGTCAGTGATAGTTACTAGTCAGTGATAATTAATCAGTGATATATAGTAGTCAGTGATAGTTACTAGTCAGCTATATATAAACCCCGTTTCCATATGAGTTGGGAAATTGTGTTAGATGTAAATATAAACGGAATACAATGATTTGCAAATCATTTTCAACTCATATTCAGTTGAATATGCTACAAAGACAACATATTTGATGTTCGGACTCATAAACTTTATTTATTTTTTTGCAAATAATAATAAACTTTGAATTTCACGGCTGCAACACGTGCCAAAGTAGTTGGTGACAGTGTATTTATCGACAGTGGTTTTCTGAAGTGTTCCTGAGCCCATGTGGTGATATCCTTTAGAGATTGATGTCGCTTTTTAATACAGTGCCGTCTGAGGGATCGAAGGTCACGGTCATGGTGATGGTAATTAGTATTGGATGATAATAGTCAGTGCTAGATAGTTGTTATTAGTAGTCAGTGATAGTTAGTAGTGGGTGATAGGGGTGATAATCCCATGTAAGAGATATAGGGCAGGGCACATTTGTGTGTGTGTGTGTGTGTGTGTGTGTGTGTGTGTGTGTGTGTGTGTGTGTGTGTGTGTGTGTGTGTGTGTGTGTGTGTACATCCAGAGAAGGGAAAGGATGATGAAGATAATCTGAATTAGTTAGTAATTCCCAGACAAAAGAGAGGATTAAAGTTTACACGTTCCCATGACGACACTAAATTTGCTCCTGCTGAGCGCCCCCACTCCAACACACACACACACACACACACACACACACACACACACACACACACACACACACACACTTGTGCTGGGCATCAATTGCAAGTCTGTGTTCATTTCAGTTAGTCCCAGGTGTGTCAGGAAGTAGTCTTTGCCATTAAGTTGAATGTGGCTGTCTTGTCTGTTGTTGAGTCCTACAAAGTGTTAACACAGTAAGTGTTGTACTTATTCCACAGCAGCTGTTTGACTCCTTTCCCTTGTCCTTCCTCCCCCTCCGTCCCTCTTTTCCTCCCTCTTCCCTCTCTCCCTCATTTCCTCCCCTCCCTCCTTTCTTTCTTCCTTTCTACATTTTTCCGTCCTCCTTTCTTCCCCCTTACCTCCTCCTTTACACTACCTCCCTCCCTTCTTTCCTCCTTCTTACATTTTTTCTTCCCTCCTTTCCTCCCCCCCCCTCTCCATCCTTTCCTTCCTTCTCCCTACCTCCTTTCCTCATACCCCCTTTCCCCTCCTTCCCTCACTCCTTCCCTTCTTTCTGCCTCCTTTCCCCTGTCCTTCCACCCTCTCTGTCCCTCTTTTCCTCCCCACTCCCCTCTTCCCTCTCCCTTTGACCCTCCCTTTCTCCCCCTCATTTCCTCCACCTCCCTCCTTTTTCTTCCTTCCTAAATTTTTCCCCCCTCCTTTACTCCACCTCCCTCCCTTCTTTCCTCCTTTCTACATTTTTTCCTCCGCCCTTTCCTCCTCCTTTCCCCTCCATTTCTCCCACTCTCTCCCTCATTTCCTCCACCTCCCTCCTTTCTTCCTTCCTAAATTTTTCCACCCTCCTTTCCTCCCCCTTTCCCCCTTCCTTCCTCCTGCTTTCTCCCTCATTTACTCCGACTCTCTCCCTTATTTTTTCCTTCCTAAATTCTTCCTCCTTACTTCCCTCCCAATTGCCCCCCTTTCTTTCCTCCTTCCTAAATTTTTCTTCCCTCCTTTCCTCCTTCTTCCCCCTTAGCCTCCCCCTCCCTCCTCATTTCCTCCTTCCTACCTTCTTTCCTACCTCCTTTCCTTCTTCCTCCCTTTCCCCCTTGCCTCCTCCCTCTTTTCCTCCCCCTCCTTTCCTCCCTCCTTTCCTCTCCCTCCCTCCTTTCTTTCCTCCTTCCTACATTTTTTCCTTCCTCTTTTCCTCCCCCTCCCTCCCTCCTTTCCTCCCCCCCTTTCCTCTTTCTTCCCCCTCCCTCCCTCATTTCCTCCTTCCTACCTTCTAGCTCCCCTCCTTTCCTTCTTCCTCCCCCTTACCTGCTTCCCTCCTTTCCTCCTTCCTTCCCCTTACTCCCTCCTTTCCTCTCCCTCCCTCCTTTCCTCCTTCCTACCTTCTTTGTTCCCTCCTTTCCTCCTTCCTCCCCCTTACCCCCTTCATCCCTCCCTCCTTTCCTGCCCCTCCCTCACTCCATTCCTCCTTCTACTTTCTTTCCTCCTTCCTCCCCCTTACCCCCTCCTTTCCTCCCCCTCCCTCCTTTCTTTCCTCCTTCCTACATTTTTTTCCTCCCTCTTTTCTTCCCCCTCCCTCCCTCCTTTCCTCCCCCTCCCTCCCCCTTTCCTCTTTCTTCCCCCTCCCTCCCTCATTTCCTCCTTCCTACCTTCTTTCCCCCCTCCTTTCTTTCTTCCTCCCCTTTACCCCCTTCCCTCCTCCCTCTTTTCCTCCCCTCCTTTCCTCCTTCCTTCCCCTTACCCCTTTCTTTCCTCCCTCCTTTCCTCTTCTCCCTTCTCCTCCCCCTTACCCCCGTCCTCCCTCCTTTCCTCTCCCTCCCTCCTTTCCTCCTTCCTACCTTCTTTGTTCCCTCCTTTCCTCCTTCCTCCCCCTTACCCCCTTCGTCCCTCCCTCCTTTCACCCCTCCCTCCCTCCATTCCTCCTTCCTCCCTCCAGTCCTCCTTCCTACCTTCTTTGTTCCCTCCTTTCCTCCTTCCTCCCCCTTACTCTCTTCCTTCTTCCTTCCTTTCCTCCCCCTCCCTCCCGCCTTGTCCCCTTCCTCCCTCCCTCCTTTCGTTCTTCCTACCCCCTTTCCTCCCCCTCCCCCATTCCTTTTTCCTTTCCTCCTTTCCACCCTCTTTCCTACCGCCTTCCTCCATCCTTCCTTTCCTCACCCTCCCATCCTCCTTTCCTCCTTCCTTCCCCTTACCCCCTTCTTTCCTCCCTCCTTTCCTTTCCTTTCCTCTCCCTCCCTCCTTCCTCCCACTTTTCCTTTCCCCCCTCCCTCCTTTCCTCTTTCCTACCTCCTTTCCTCCCCTTCCCCAATTCCTCCTTCCTTTCCTCCTTCCCTCCTTCATCCCCCTTAACCCCCGTCCTCACACCCTCCTTTCCTCCTTCCTACCTCCTTTCCTCCCCCATTCCTCATTCCTTCCCTCCTTCCCACCCTCTTTCCTACCCTCTTTCCTCCCCCTCCCTCCCTCTCTCACCCTCCCTCTCTTTCATCTTTTTCCTCCATCCTTTCCTCCCTCCTTTCCTTCCCCCCTCCTCACCCTTACTTCCTCCTCCCACCCTCTTTCCTCCTTCCTACCTCCTTTCCTCCCCCTCCCCCATTCCTCCCTCCTTTCCTCCTTGTGAAGTGAAGTGAAGTGAATTATATTTATATAGCGCTTTTCTCTAGTGACTCAAAGCGCTTTACATAGTGAAACCCAATATCTAAGTTATATTTTTAAACCAGTGTGGGTGGCACTGGTTGAGAAACGTGGCTTCCCTCAGAGACACTGGCGGTCACCACACCCCTCTGACCCTCAGGTACGACCATACAATCTCACCAAAACACCAGCAACACTCCCGCCTTATCCCCTTCCTCCCTCCCTCCTTTCGTCCTTCCTACCCCCTTTCCTCCCCCTCCCCCATTCCTTTTTCCTTTCCTCCTTTCCACCCTCCTTCCTCCCCCTTACCCCCGTCCTCCCACCCTCCTTTCCTCCTTCCTACCTCCTTTTCTCCCCCTCCCTCGTTCCTCATTCCTTCCCTCCTTCCCACCCTCTCTCCTCCCCCTCCCTTGTCCCTCCCTGCTTCTCTCACCCTTCCTCTCTTTCATCTTTTCCCTCCATCCTTTCCTTCCCCCCTCCTCACCCTTACGTCCTCTTACCTCCCTCCTTTCTTCCCTCCTTCCTACCTCTTTTCCTCCCTCCCACTTCCCTCCCCTTCCTCCCACTCCCCCTGTCTTATAGTTGTACATATTAGATTAGTATTTAGTCTAAATGAAAGTATTTGCAAATGTTTCTGTGCAGCACTTTGGCCAAATAGGCTTGTTTTGTCTTTATGAATGAATGAATGAATGAATGAATGAATGAATGAATGAATGAAGATGATCGGGGGAGCCCTTTCATAAAGCTGGGTGTGTTTGGTGGAGAAAATGAAGAGGAAGGCAACTGGAAGTCTTTTATCTGCAATGGTTCGTGAAGGCACTTCTTAAAACTTTGTATCCGCCTGTCTTTGCCGCAATTGTTGCCCTGCTTTTTGTCTGACAGGCGGCATAAGCCGAGCCCACTTGATGACATACCTGGCAGCACAATGGGAGAAAATAATTCTTCCTCCGCATAAAACGCAGTAAAAGAGTCATCGTTGCCTTGGAGACCTTGCTTATCCAGAAAAGAAATAAAAATACATTCGATGACAAACCTCTCCTGCAGTTGTAGAAATGAAAAGTACATCTACTAAGAAAACACATTTTGGCTGTGACTGTTGCGTAGCCAGGAAACTGCCGGGAAGGGAAAATTCCAAGCTGCATTGAACACATCACAAACAACAACAAGGAAGAAGAACTTCTTGGCATTTTTCTTGATTTTGGAACATTTCTCTTGTTTGCAAATGGAAAAGGTGTGTTCAGGGTACGACAGGTGTGTTCAGGGTGCGACAGGTGTGTTCAGGGTACGACAGGTGTGTTCAGGGTGCGACAGGTGTGTTCAGGGTACGACAGGTGTGTTCAGGGTGCGACAGGTGTGTTCAGGGTGCGACAGGTGTGTTCAGGGTGCGACAGGTGTGTTCAGGGTACGACAGGTGTGTTCAGGGTGCGACAGGTGTGTTCAGGGTACGACAGGTGTGTTCAGGGTACGACAGGTGTGTTCAGGGTGCGACAGGTGTGTTCAGGGTACGACAGGTGTGTTCAGGGTGCGACAGGTGTGTTCAGGGTACGACAGGTGTGTTCTGGGTAGCACAGGTGTGTTCCGGGTAAGACAGGTGTGTTCAGGGTGCGACAGGTGTGTTCAGGGTACGACAGGTGTGTTCAGGGTACGACAGGTGTGTTTTGGGTGCGACAAATGTGTTCTAGGTATGACAGGTGTGTTCTTGGTATGACAGGTGTGTTCTTGGTGCGACAGGTATATCCTGGGTACGACAGGTGTGTTCAGGGTACGACACGTGTTCAGGACAGGATACGAAAGGTATGTTCAGGGTACGAAAGGTGTGTTCCAGGTATGACAGGTGTGTTCAGGGTACGACAAGGTGTGTTCAGGGTACGACAAGGTGTGTTCAGGGTGCGACAGGTATATCCTGGGTACGACAGGTGTGTTCAGGGTACGACACATGTTCAGGACAGGATACGAAAGGTATGTTCAGGGTACGAAAGGTGTGTTCAAGGTATGACAGGTGTGTTCAGGGTACGACAGGTGTGTTCAGGGTGCGACAGGTGTGTTCAGGGTGCGACAGGTGTGTTCAGGGTACGACAGGTGTGTTCAGGGTATGACAGGTGTGTTCAGGGTACGACAGGTGTGTTCAGGGTGCGACAGGTGTGTTCAGGGTAAGACAGGTGTGTTCAGGGTACGACAGGTGTGTTCAGGGTGCGACAGGTGTGTTCAGGGTACGACAGGTGTGTTCAGGGTACGACAGGTGTGTTCTGGGTGCGACAAATGTGTTCTGGGTATGACAGGTGTGTTCTTGGTATGACAGGTGTGTTCTTGGTGCGACAGGTGTATTCTGGGTACGACAGGTATATCCTGGGTACGACAGGTGTGTTCAGGGTACGACACGTGTTCAGGACAGGATACGAAAGGTATGTTCAGGGTACGAAAGGTGTGTTCAAGGTATGACAGGTGTGTTCAGGGTACGACAGGTGTGTTCAGGGTAGCACAGGTGTGTTCAGGGTAAGACAGGTGAGGTCAGGGTACGACAAGTGTGTTCAGGGTACGACATTTGTGTTCTGGATGTGACAGGTGGTTTCTGGGTAGTACAGGTGTGTTCAGGGTATAGCAGGTGTGTTCTGGGTACGACAGGTGTGTTCAGGGTGCGAGAGGTGTGGTCAGGGTGCAACAGGTGTGTTCAGGGTGCGTCAGATGTGTTCAGGGTATGACAGGTGTGTTCAGGGTAGGACAGGTGTGTTCTGGGTATGACAGGTGAGGTCAGAGTATGACAGGTGTGTTCTGGGTACGACAGGTGTATTCTGGGTACAACAGGTGTGTTCAGGGTACGACACGTGTGTTCAGGACAGGATACGACAGGTATGTTCAGGGTACGACAGGTGTGTTCCGGGTAAGACAGGTGTGTTCCGGGTAAGACAGGTGAGGTCAGGGTAAGACAGGTGAGGTCAGGGTAAGACAGGTGAGGTCAGGGTACGACAGGTGTGTTCAGGGTACGACATTTGTGTTCTGGGTAGTACAGGTGTGTTCCGGGTATGACAGGTGAGGTCAGGGTATTACAGGTGTGTTCTGGATATAACAGGTGTGTTCCGGGTGTGACAAGTGTGTTAAGGGTACGACAGGTGTGTTCAGGGTTTGACAGGTGTGTTCAGAGTACGACAGGTGAGTTCATAAAATTATATATATATTTATACACCCACACATATGTATGTATTTATGTATATATATATATGTATATATATATATATATATATATATATATATATATATAATATACTGTACATGTTGTTTACCCTGCAAAGAAGGAATCCAGAAAGTCCTGAAACTACTTGGGATTTTCTGCGGAGGAGCAAGAAAAACAAGGCTGTTGCGTGTGAGCGAGTCACATGTGCACACCTGAGAGGAGGAGGAGGAGGGTTGTGTTGATGTTGAAACAACATAAATAAAACATCAGAAAAAACACGACTTAAGTATTTTGATGGACGCCTGTGACGCCTTGTGGAGGGAAGCTCTACTAACCTGCCGGCTTCAAGTCCAAATAAACGCTGACTCAGCCAAGTTCCCATTGTGCACTTTCAGGTCCATCAGTGACAAACGTAAAATGTCTTTAACGTACCTTCCATGTTGGTCGTCACGGCAACGCCCTCCATGCAGTCTCTTTTGTTTATATTCATATTTCAATAGATATTATTAATGAATGAATTATTTTTCATTGATTTTCTGTACCCCGCCTTTCGCCCGATTGTAGCTGAGATAGGCACCAACGCCCCCCGCGACCCCAAAGGGAATAAGCGGTAGAAAATGGATGGATGGATGATTTTGTCTACTTTTCATGTGGGAATTACAAACATACAACTGAGAAGTAGGTAAATACAATTAGAATTAATTCTTTAACAATTAAAATCTAATATATATATATATATATATATATATATATACATACACACATACATATATATAATTATTATTATATATATATATACATTAATACAACAAATATGTATATAATTATTATTTTATATATATATATGTATGTATATAAATATATGTGTGTGTATATATATGTGTATATATCTATGTGTATATAGTTATGTGTGTGTATATATATATATATATATATATATATATATATATATATATATATATATAAAATTTTGCAAATATGACAAAAAACATTTTTCCTTTTAGACGTTATTTTTACATTCAAGGCTCTTACGTAACGTTTTTAATAAGTAACGTAGTCATTCATAATTCATATCTGATGAACTGGGATTTTGTGTTGTGAATCTGGAAGTTTGTGATGTGAATCTGCAAGTTTGTAATGTAAATCTGTAGCTTTGTGTTTTGAAACAGCATGTTTGTGTTTTAAATCTGCACATTTTCTTGGGAATCAGCATGTTTTTGTTCTGAATCTTCAAGTTTGGGATGTAAATCTGCAAGTTTTTGATGTGAACCTGCACAATTGTGTCGTGAATCAGCAAGTTTGTGATGTGAATCTGCAAGTTTGTAATGTAAATCTGCATGTTTGTGATGTGAATCTGCAAGTTTGTGTTGTGATTCAGCAAGTTTATATTGTGAATCAGCAAGTTTGTGTTCTGAATCTGCAAGTTTGGAATATAAATCTGCAAGTTTGTGTTATGAATCAACAAGTTTCTGTTGTGAATCTGCAAGTTTGTGTTGTGAATCTGTAAGTTGTTATTGTAAATCTGCACATTTGTGTAGTGAATCAGCAAGTTTTGTAGTGAATCAGCAAGTTTGTGTTGTGAATCAGCAAGTTTTTAATGTAAATAACCTAGTTTGTTTTGTGAATCATCAAGTTTGTAAAGTGAATCTGCACCTTTGTGTTTTGAAACAGCAAGTTTGTGTTTTAAATCTGCACATTTTTGTTGTGGATCAGCATGTTTGTGTTCTGAATCTACAGGCTTTGGGATGTAAATCTTCAAGTTTGCGTTGTTAACCAGTAAGTTTGTAATGTCAATTTACAAATTTGTGTTGTGAATCTGCAAGTTTGTGTTGTGAATCTGCAAGTTTGTGTTGTGAATCAGCAAGTTTTTAATGTAAATAACCTAGTTTGTTTTGTGACTCATCAAGTTTGTAAAGTGAATCTGCACCTTTGTGTTTTGAAACAGCAAGTTTGTGTTTTAAATCTGCACATTTTTGTTGTGGATCAGCATGTTTGCGTTGTTAACCAGTAAGTTTGTAATGTCAATTTACAAATTTGTGTTGTGAATCTGCAAGTTTGTGTTGTGAATCTGCAAGTTTGTGTAGTGAATCAGCAAGTTTTCCGTTGTGAATCTGAAAGTTTGTAATGTAAATCAGCAAGTTTGTGTTGTGAATCAGCAAGTCTGTGTTCTAAATCTGCAAGTTTGGGATATAAATCTTCAAGTTTGTGTTGTTAATTAGCAAAATTGTGATGTAAATCTACAAGTTTGTAGAGTAAATCAGCAAGTTTGTAATGTAAATCTGCACATTAGAGTAGTGAATCAGCAAGTGTGCGTTGTGAATCAGCAAGTTTTTGTTGTGAATCAGCAAGTTGTTAATCTAAATCTGCATGTTTGTAATGTAAATCAGCAAGTTTGTGTTCTGAATCTGCAAGTTTGGGATGTAAATCAGCAAGTTTTTAATGTAAATCAGCAAGTTTGTGTTCTGAATCTGCAAGTTTTTGTTGTGAATCAGCAAGTTTGTGTTCTGAATCTGCAAGTTTGTAATGTAAGTTTGGAAGTTTGTAATGTAAATTAGCAAGTTCGTAATGTAGATCTGCAAGTTTGTAATGTAAGTCTGGAAGTTTGTAATGTAAATCAGCAAGTTTGTGTTGTTAATTAGCAAATTTGTGATGTAAATCTACAAGTTTGTAATGTAAATCAGCAAGTTTGTGTTGTGAATCTGTAAGTTGGAAATGTAAACCTGCACATTCGTGTAGTGAATCAGCATATTTGTGTTGTGAATCAGAAAGTTTGTAAAGTGAATCTGCAAGTTTGTAATGTAAATCTGCACATTTGTGTAGTGAATCAGCAAGTTTGTGTTGTGAATCAGAAAGTTTGTAATGTAAATCAGCAAGTTTGTGTTGTAAATCAGCAAGTTTATAATGTAAATTTTCAAGTTTGCAATGTAAATCTTCAAGTTTGTCTTCTGAATCAGCAAGTTTGTAATGTAAATCTGCACCTTTGTGTAGTGAATCTCAAAGTTTGTGTTGTGAATCTGCTAGCTTGTAATGTAAATCTGCACATTTGTGTAGTGAATCTGCAAGTTTGTGTTGTGAATCAGAAAGTTTGTAATGTGAATCTGCAGGTTTGTAATGTACATCTGCAAGATTGTGTTGTTAATTAGCAAATTTGTGATGTAAATCTGCAAGTTTGTAATGTAAATCTGCAAGTTTTCGTTGTTAATTAGCAAATTTGTGATGTACAGTCAATCTGCAAGTTTGTAATGTAAATCTACAAGTTTGTGTTTGTAATGTAAATCTGCACATTTGTGTAATGAATCAGCAGGTTTGTGTTGTGAATTTGTTAGTTTGTAATGTAAATCTGCACATTTGTGTAGTGAATTAGCAAGATTGTGTTGTGAATCTGCAAATTTGTAATGTAAATCTCCATGTTTGTGTAGTGAATCTCCAAGTTTGTGTTGTGAATCTGCAAGTTTTTAATATAAATCTGCAAGTTTGTGTTGTGAATCAGCAAGTTTTTAATGTAAATAACCTAGTTTGTTTTGTGAATCAGCACGTTTGTAATGTAAATCTGCAAGTTTGTAATGTGAATCTGCACCTTTGTGTTTTGAAACAGCAAGTTTGTGTTTTAAGTCTGCACATTTTTGTTTTGGATCAGCATGTTTGTGTTCTGAATCTGCAAGTTTGGGATGTAAATCGGCAAGTTTGTGTTGTTAACTAGTAAGTTTGTAATGTCAATCTACAAGTTTGTGTTGTGAATCTGCAAGTTTGTGTTGTGAATGAGCAGGTTTTCCGTTGTGAATCTGCAAGTTAGTGTTGTGAATCAGCAAGTTTGTGTTTTAAATCTGCAAGTTTGGAATGGAAATCTTCAAGTTTGTGTTTTAAATTTGCAAGTTTGGGATGTAAGTCTTCAAGTTTGTGTTGTTAATTAGCAAAATTGTGATGTAAATATACAAGTTTGTAGAGTAAATCAGCAAGTTTGTAATGTAAATCTGCACATTCGTGTAGTGAATCAGTAAATGTGAGTTGTGAATCAGAAAGTTTTTGTTGTGAATCAGGAAGTTGGTAATCTAAATCTGCACGTTTGTAATGTAAATCAGCAAGTTTGTGTTGTTAATTAGCAAGTTTGAGTTCTGAATCTGCAAGTTTGGAATGTAAATCAGCAAGTGTTTTAATGTAAATCAGCAAGTTTATGTTGTTAATTAGCAAATTTGTGTTGTAAATCTGCAAATTTGTGTTTTGAATCTGCAAGTTTTTGTTGTGAATCAGCAAGTTTGTGTTCTGAATCTGCAAGTTTGTAATGTAAGTCTGGAAGTTTGTAATGTAAATCAACAAGTTTTTAATTTAAATCTGCAAGTTTGTGTTGTTAATTAGCAAATTTGTGATGTAAATCTACAAGTTTGTAATGTAAATCAGCAAGTTGCTGTTGTGAATCTGCAAGTTTGTGTTGTGAATCTGCAAGTTGGTAATGTAAATCTGTGAGGTTGTGTTGTGAATCTGCAAATTTGTAATGTAAATCTGCACGTTTGTGTACTGAATCAGCAAGTTTGTGTATTGAATCAGCAAGTTTGTGTTGTGAATCAGAAAGTTTGTAATGTAAATCAGCAAGTTTGTGTTGTAAATCTTCAAGTTTGAAATGTAAATCTTCATGTTTGTGTTCTGAATCAGCAAGTTTGTAATATAAATCTGCACATTTGTTTTGTGAATCTGCAAGTTTGTGTTGTGAATCTGCAAGTTGGTCATGTAAATTTGAATATTTTTTTGGGGTGAATCAGCAGGTTTGTAATGTAAATCTGCGAGTTTGTGTTGTGAATCTGCAAATTTGTAATGTAAATCTTCACATTTGTGTAGTGAATCAGCAAGTTTGTGTTGTGAATCAGAAAGTTTGTAATATAAATCAGCAAGTTTGTGTTGTAAATCTTCAAGTTTGTGATGTAATCTTCACGTTTGTGTTCTGAATCAGCAATTTTGTAATGTAAATCTGCACATTTATTTAGTGAATCTGCAAGTTTGTGTTGTGAATCTGCAAGTTGGTAATGTAAATTTGAATATTTTTGAGGGGTGAATCAGCAGGTTTGTAATGTAAATCTGCGAGTTTGTGTTGTGAATCTGCAAATTTGTAATGTAAATCTGCAAGTTTGTGTTGTTAATTAGCAAATTTGTGACGTAAATCTACAAGTTTGTAATGTAAATCAGCAAGTTTGTAATGTAAATCTGCGAGTTTGTGTTGTGAATCTGCAAATTTTTAATGTAAATATGCACGTTTGTGTAGTGAATCAGCAAGTTTGTGTAGTGAATCAGCAAGTTTGTGTTGTGAATCAGAAAGTTTGTAATGTAAATCAGCAAGTTTGTGTTGTAAATTTTCAAGTTTGTGTTGTAAATCTTCAAGTTTTTTTTACAAGTTTGTGTTCTGAATCAGCAAGTTTGTAATGTAAATCTGCACATTTGTTTAGTGAATCTGCAAGTTTGTGTTGTGAATCTGCAAGTTGGTAATGTAAATCTGCAAATTTTTGGGGGGTGAATCAGCAAGTTTGTGATGTAAATCTGCAAGTTTGTAATGTGAATCTGCAAGTTTGAAATGTAAATCCGCACATTTGTGTAGTGAATCAGCAAGTTTGTGTTGTGAATCAGAAAGTTTGTATTGTAAATCAGAAAGTTTGTGTTGTAAATCTTCAAGTTTGAAATGTAAATCTTCATGTTTGTGTTCTGAATCAGCAAGTTTGTCATGTAAATCTGCACATTTGTTTAGTGAATCTGCAAGTTTGTGTTGTGAATCTGCAAGTTGGTAATGTAAATCTGCAAATTTTTGGGGGGTGAATCAGCAAGTTTGTGATGTAAATCTGCAAGTTTGTAATGTGAGTCTGCAAGTTTGAAATGTAAATCCGCACATTTGTGTAGTGAATCAGCAAGTTTGTGAATCAGCAAGTTTGTGATGTAAATCTGCAAGTTTGTAATGTGAGTCTGCAAGTTTGAAATGTAAATCCGCACATTTGTGTAGTGAATCAGCAAGTTTGTGTTGTGAATCAGAAAGTTTGTGTTGTAAATCAGAAAGTTTGTGTTGTAAATCTTCAAGTTTGAAATGTAAATCTTCATGTTTGTGTTCTGAATCAACAAGTTTGTCATGTAAATCTGCACATTTGTTTAGTGAATCTGCAAGTTTGTGTTGTGAATCTGCAAGTTGGTCATGTAAATCTGCAAATTTTTGGGGGGTGAATCAGCAAGTTTGTGATGTAAATCTGCAAGTTTGTAATGTGAATCTGCAAGTTTGAAATGTAAATCTTCATGTTTGTGTTCTGAATCAACAAGTTTGTCATGTAAATCTGCACATTTGTTTAGTGAATCTGCAAGTTTGTGTTGTGAATCTGCAAGTTGGTAATGTAAATCTGCAAATTTTTGGGGGGGTGAATCAGCAAGTTTGTGATGTAAATCTGCAAGTTTGTAATGTGAATCTGCAAGTTTGAAATGTAAATCCGCACATTTGTGTTGTGAATCAGCAAGTTTGTGTTGTGAATCAGAAAGTTAGTGTTGTAAATCTTCAAGTTTGAAATGTAAATCTTCATGTTTGTGTTCTGAATCAACAAGTTTGTCATGTAAATCTGCACATTTGTTTCGTGAATCTGCCAGTTTGTGTTGTGAATCAGAAAGTTTGTGTTGTAAATCTTCAAGTTTGAAATGTAAATCTTCATGTTTGTGTTCTGAATCAGCAAGTTTGTCATGTAAATCTGCACATTTGTTTAGTTATTCTGCAAGTTTGTGTTGTGAATCTGCAAGTTGGTCATGTAAATCTGCAAATTTTTGGGGGGTGAATCAGCAAGTTTGTGATGTAAATCTGCAAGTTTGTAATGTGAATCTGCAAGTTTGAAATGTAAATCTTCATGTTTGTGTTCTGAATCAACAAGTTTGTCATGTAAATCTGCACATTTGTTTAGTGAATCTGCAAGTTTGTGTTGTGAATCTGCAAGTTGGTAATGTAAATCTGCAAATTTTTGGGGGGGTGAATCAGCAAGTTTGTGATGTAAATCTGCAAGTTTGTAATGTGAATCTGCAAGTTTGAAATGTAAATCCGCACATTTGTGTTGTGAATCAGCAAGTTTGTGTTGTGAATCAGAAAGTTAGTGTTGTAAATCTTCAAGTTTGAAATGTAAATCTTCATGTTTGTGTTCTGAATCAACAAGTTTGTCATGTAAATCTGCACATTTGTTTCGTGAATCTGCCAGTTTGTGTTGTGAATCAGAAAGTTTGTGTTGTAAATCTTCAAGTTTGAAATGTAAATCTTCATGTTTGTGTTCTGAATCAGCAAGTTTGTCATGTAAATCTGCACATTTGTTTAGTTATTCTGCAAGTTTGTTTTGTGGATCTGCAGGATTGTGTTGTGAATCTGCAAATTTGTAATGTAAATCTGCACGTTTGTGTAGTGAATCAGCAAGTTTGTGTAGTGAATCAGCAAGTTTGTGTTGTGAATCAGAAAGTTTGTAAAGTAAATCAGCAAGTTTGTGTTGTAAATCTTCAAGTTTGTAATGTAATCTTTAAGTTTGTGTTCTGAATCAGCAATTTTGTGATGTAAATCTGCACATTTATTTAGTGAATCTGCAAGTTTGTGTTGTGAATCTGCAAGTTGGTAATGTAAATTTGAAATTTTTTTGGGGGTGAATCAGCAGGTCCATCCATCCATCCATTTTCTACCGCTTATTCCCTTTCGGGGTCGCGGGGGGCGCTGGCGCCTATCTCAGCTACAATCGGGCGGAAGGCAGGGTACACCCTGGACAAGTCGCCATCTCATCGCAGGGCCAACACAAATAGACAGACAACATTCACACTCACATTCACACACTAGGGCCAATTTAGTGTTGCCAATCAACCTATCCCCAGGTGCATGTCTTTGGAAGTGGGAGGAAGCCGGAGTACCCGGAGGGAACCCACGCATTCACGGGGAGAACATGCAAACTCCACACAGAAAGATCCCAAGCCTGGATTTGAACCCAGGACTGCAGGAACTTCGTATTGTGAGGCAGACGCACTAACCCCTCTTCCACCGTGAAGCCCTGAATCAGCAGGTTTGTAATGTAAATCTGCGAGTTTGTGTTGTGAATCTGCAAATTTGTAATGTAAATCTGCACGTTGGTGTAGTGAATCAGCAAGTTTGTGTAGTGAATCAGCAAGTTTGTTTTGTGAATCAGAAAGTTTGTAATGTAAATCAGCAAGTTTGTGTTGTAAATCTTCAAGTTTGAAATGTAAATCTTCATGTTTGTGTTCTGAATCAGCAAGTTTGTAATGTAAATCTGCACATTTGTTTAGTGAATCTGCAAGTTTGTGTTGTGAATCTGCAAGTTGGTAATGTAAATCTGCAAATTTTGGGGGGGGGGTGAATCAGCAAGTTTGTGATGTAAATCCGCACATTTGTGTAGTGAATCAGCAAGTTTGTGTTGTGAATCAGAAAGTTTGTGTTGTAAATCTTCAAGTTTGAAATGGAAATCTTCACGTTTGTGTTCTGAATCAACAAGTTTGTCATGTAAATCTGCACATTTGTTTAGTGAATCTGCAAGTTTGTGTTGTGAATCCGCTTGGTGTGAAGGTCTCAGACTGCATGCTTGTGTGGGTTCCAGTCATGCAGTAGCTAAGAATAATCCTACTAAAACATTTATGGCTGCGTCAGCATATTCTTGATTCTCTCCTCGTGGAATGCAAGCGAGAGTTCGTCCGAAGCCCGTCTGAATATTTAGGTGCATGGATTTAAATCCACCTCGCAACATTTTCTCCTGACATTTCCACTCCCTCCACTCACAAAATTTAATTTCCATCCATCCATTTCTACCGCTTATTCCCTTTCGGGGTCGCGGGGGGCGCTGGCGCCTATCTCAGCTACAATCGGGCGGAATTTAATTTAAAAAAAAAAAAAATCCATGATTTGATCTGCTCATTTTTCCCTCACATTGGCAGCAAATGTGAGTACTAGTACTAGGTACTCGGAAGGTACTAAATAAATAAATGATAAATGGGTTGTACTTGTATAGCGCTTTTCTACCTTCAAGGTACTCAAAGCGCTTTGACACTACTTCCACATTTACCCATTCACACACACATTCACACACTGATGGAGGGAGCTGCCATGCAAGGCGCCAACCAGCACCCATCAGGAGCAAGGGTGAAGTGTCTTGCTCAGGACACAACGGACGTGACGAGGTTGGTTCTAGGTGGGATTTGAACCAGTGACCCTCGGGTTGCGCACAGCCACTTTCCCAATGCGCCACGCCGTCCCTATATATACTATACTGCCTTTGAAAAAAAACGGGATTATTATCTTTTTTTTTTCATGGATATTGCTGGTTATATGAATTAGTGTGAGTCAACACACACACACAGCACTTACAAGCAGAAACATCGTAGAGACAGAAGAGGGACGTATTTTGGCTTCAAACTATCGATAAAGTTTAGACTATAAACACTGAAGCTCAACAAGTGCTGCTTTAAAACATAGATAGCCCGCGGCTAACGTCCCTCCACAGTGTTTTAGCTACTTCTAAATGACTAATCCATGGCGACAAATAAAGTATGTTTCTTACTAGTAGCTGAAAATGCTTCCCTACACACCCTGTAACAGCCAGCCGGCGCTCCTCAATGTAAACAGACGTGTTGGATCGATACAAACATCCACTCTAACGATACCAAGTACAAGAGTCGATTAAAGATCACGTTGATATTTTAATCTGTTGTCATTCTTATTGTTTATAAAGTGGTGAAATATATGTCTCCAGACACATGAGAACATGACTTACGACTTGGTATCAGATCCATATCCGAGTGTGTGGTATCGGCCTAAACTCGTGTAAAGTATTAAAAGCTCCCAAAGAAGACGTGATTATTACATTCGAACATAAGTCTAGATAGAAGATGTTAAAGCAGGGAGTGAGCAGATATTAACGGGGCATGAACAAGTAGATCCATTTTCTACAGCTTGTCCCTCATCATTGTGTACAGTACATACAGAAAATATACAAGTCAGATTGCTGTAAAAGATGAAATGTCCGGTAAAATATACATTTCTTATGTTAAATTATGTCAATAATGATGATAAAAACAAAAGTGTCTGCACGGGAGGGAAAACCTGTTGAAATTGGGCGTGTTGTTAAAATACGATTTTTAATTTAAAAAAAAAGTTGAACGATTCATAATGCGCCACACATTTTCAACGGGATACAGGTCTGGACTACAGGCAGGCCGGTCTAGTACCCGCACTCATTTACTACGAACCCACGCTGTTGTAACACGATGCTTGGCATCGTCTTGCTGAAATAAGCAGGGGCGTCCATGATAACGTTGTTTAGATGACTACATATGTTGCTCCAAAACCTGTATGTACCTTTCAGCATTAATGGTGCCTTCACAGGTGTGTAAGTTAGCCGTGCCTTGGGCACCAGTACACCCCCCCCCCATACCATCAAAGATACTGGCTTTTGAACTTTCCGCCTATAACAGTCCGGATGGTTCTTTTCCTCTTTGACGTTCACTACTTGAAATGTGGACTCGTCGGACCACAGAACACTTTTACACTTTGCATCAGTCCATCTTCGATGAGCTCTTGCCCAGCGAATGCCGGCGGCGTTTCCGGATGTTGTTGATAAATGGCTGTGGCTTTGCTATGTAGAGTTTGAACTTGCACTTACAGATGTAGCGACCAATTGTAGTGACTAAAAGTGGTTTTCTGAAGTGTTCCTGAGCCTGTGTGGTGATATCCTTTACACACCGATGTCGCTTTTTGATGCAGTACCGTCTGAGGGATCAAAGGTCACAGGCTTTCAATGTTGGTTTTCAACCTTGCCGCTTATTTGCGGTGATTTCTCCACATTCTTTGAACCTGTTGATGATATTACCCACCGTAGATGGTGCAATCCCTAAATTCCTTGCAATACATGTTCTTAAACTGTTCCAAAAGCTCACAAAGTGGTGACCCTCGCCCCGTCCTTGTTTGGGAATGGCTGAGCATCTCATGGAAGCTATTGCCAATCAAAGGCCTACTGAAATGAGATTTTTTTATTTAAACGGGGATAGCAGGTCCATTCTATGTATCAAACTTGATCATTTCGCAATATTCCCATATTTTTGCTGAAAGGATTTGGTAGAGAACATCGACGTTAAAATTTGCAACTTTTGGTCGCTAATAAAAAAGCCTTGCCTGTACCGGAAGTAGCAGACGATGTGCGTGTGATTTCACCGGTTGTGGAGCTTCTCACATCCGCACATTGTTTACAATCATGGCCACCAGCAGCGAGAGCGATTCGGACCGAGAAAGCGACGATTTCCCCATTAATTTGAGCGAGGATGAAAGATCGTGGATGAGAAAAGTGAGAGTGAAGGACTAGGAAAAAAAAAAAGAAGACAAGGGCAGTGGGAGCGATTCAGATGTTAATTCTGGAAAATCCCTTATCTGCTTATTGTGTTACTAGTGTTTTAGTGATATTATATGGTCGTACCTGAAAGTCGGAGGGGTGTGGCCATGGGTGTGGTGACCGCCAGTCTCTTCGATGGAAGCCATGTTTCTCGACAAGGTCCCCCTCCTCCACGGTGTAAGCATCCGACAGTCGGGGATGGCCGTTGGGAGGAGGCAAGAAAGTCCGCAGCTGCAGGAGGCGAGGCACAACGCAAACTCTCCGCTCATAACTACAGTAAGAGCCGACTTAATACCACTATGTTCTTACCGAAACCTGCCAGTTGACATGTGGTAGGGAACCATATTCGCTTGACCGCTCTGTTCCATAGTAAAGCTTCACCATCATCTTTCGGGAACGTAAGCAAGGAAACACCGGCTGTGTTTGTGTGGCTAAAGTCGGCCGCAATACACCGCTTCCCACCTACATCTTTCTTCTATGACGTCTCCATTATTAATTGAACAAATTGCAAAAGATTCAGCAACGCAGATGTCCAGAATTCTGTGTAATTATGCGATTAAAGCAGACGACTTATAGCTGGATCCAAATGTCCGCTACAATCCGTGGCGTCACGCGTCATCATTCCGCGACGTTTTCAACAGGATACTTCGCGCGAAATTTAAAATTGCAATTTAGTAAACTAAATAGGCCGTATTGTCATGTGTTGCAATGGTAATATTTCATCATTGATGTATAAACTATCAGACTGCGTGGTCGGTAGTAGTGGTTTTTACTCGCCTTTAAAACGTTTTCCTTCTTCTGGAGGCTACGGAACGTGGTGTCGATTTTTTAATTTGTTTTCACGTCAAAAAGAGAGGGGAAAAAAACCTTATTTTGAAGGTGTGGTGGCTATGATTTTGCTGCGGTGGTGCGCCACGTTCAATCCCATGAAGGGGGAACCCTGGTGTTAGCGTGTAAGCCCAAGAAGATGTATGAAAAGTACTTGCTACTACGGGCTGTTCTATTCTTAGTGTGTGCCTTGCCTACCACACACACACACACACACACACACACACACGGTGGTTAGTCGGGTCTGATTCATTGTCACACGAGCGCCTCACAGGCACGATGACTACTTTGTTCTTCCACACTGTTCCTCCTCTTTAAGCTGTCTGACGCGCCATGTGGTATTTGTGTCTCTCTGTGTGTGTGTGTGTGTGTGTGTGTGTGTGTGTGTGTGTGTGTGTGTGTGTGTGTGTGTGTGTGTGTGTGTGTGTGTGTGTGTGTTCTGGCAATGCCTACTTAATGGGGACATCGCTATGTTTACACAGTCACCTTTAGGGGACCTCTGACAGTATGGGGACAAAAAAACAGGTCACCTAAAAGGAAACCTTTTTAAATGATTCTTATTGATTGATTGATACTTTTATTAGTAGATCGCACAGTTTAGTACATATTCCGTACAATTGACCACTAAATGGTAACACCCCAATAAGTTTTTCAACTTGTTTAAGTCGGGGTCCACGTTAATCAAATCATGGTACAAATATATACTATCAGCATAATACAGTCATCACTTATGTTAATCATCATAGTATGTACATTGAATTATTTACATTATTTACAATCCGGGGGGTGGGATGAGGAGCTTTGGTTGATATCAGAACTTCAGTCATCAACAATTGCATCAACAGAGAAATGGACATTGGAACAGTGTAGGTCTTATTTAGTAGGATATGTACAGCCAGCAGAGAACATAGTGAGTTCAGATAGCATAAGAACAAGTATATACATTAGGAGTACATTTGAGTTGTTTATAATCCGGGGAGATGGGATGTGAATGGAGGAGGGTATTAGTAAAGTGTTGAAGTTGCCTGGAGTTGTTGTTTTAGAGCGGTTTTGAAGGAATATAGAGATGTACTTACTTTTATACCTGTTGCGAGTGCATTCCACATTGATGTGGCATAGAAAGAGAATGAGTTAAGACCTTTGTTGGATCGAAATCTGGGTTTAACGTGGTTTGTGGAGCTCCCCCTGGTGTTGTGGTTATGGCGGTCATTTACGTTAAGGAAGTAATTTGACATGTACTTCGGTATCAAGGAGGTGTAGCGGATTTTATAAACTAGGCTCAGTGCAAGTTGTTTTACTCTGTCCTCCACCCTGAGCCAGCCCACTTTGGAGAAGTGGGTTGGATTGAGGTGTGATCTGGGGTGGAGGTCTAAAAGTAACTGGATTAGCTTATTCTGGGATGTTTGGAGTCTAGATTTGAGGGTTTTGGAGGTGCTGGGGTACCAGGAGGTGCAAGCGTGATCGAAGAAGGGTTGAACCTCCTGGTACCCCAGCACCTTCTGAGGATCATCCATCCATCCATCCATTTTCTACCGCTTATTCCCTTTCTGGGTCGCGGGAGGCGCTGGCGCCTATCTCAGTTACAATCGGGCGGAAGGCGGGGTACACCCTGGACAAGTCGCCACCTCATCGCAGGGACAACACAGATAGACAGACAACACTCACACTCACTTTCACACTAGGGCCAATTTAGTGTTGCCAATCAACCTATCCCCAGGTGCATGTCTTTGGAAGTGGGAGGAAGCTGGAGTACCCGGAGGGAACCCACGCATTCAAGGGGAGAACATGCAAACTCCACACAGAAAGATCCCGAGCCTGGATTTGAACCCAGGACTGCAGGACCTTCGTATTGTGAGGCAGACGCACTAACCCCTCTTCCACCGTGAAGCCCATTCTGAGGATCATGTCATATTTAATTTGAACATTTTCTTTTTTTTTAAAGTGGTCCTCAGTAGTCAAGTACAAATTTGTGTGAATTATGCAAAATTATTGAAATTTGGTCCCCATGAACCATATCAACTCTTTTTCCCCAGAGTCCCCAGTAAGTACGAACAGCACATTACTTCATCAATCCAGAGATTTAAAGACGTGTATGAGCTAACTGGGCAGTGGCCATTTCACCTCATTTTTTTATGCCTCAATAACCTGTAGAAAGGGTGGTCCCCACAAGTTCTGATCAAAAACTTAGTCCCCATTCCAAATGATAACCAGTGTGTGTGTTCTGGAAATGCTGACTTAATGGGGACATCGCTCTGTTTACACAGTCACCTTTGGGGGACCTCTGATGGTATGGAGACAAAAAAACAGGTCACCTAAAGGGAAACCTTTTAAATGATTCTGAGGTTCATGTCATATTTAATTTGAACTTTTTTTTTTTAAATGGTCCTCACTAGTCACGTACAAATTTATGGGAATTATGCAAAATTATTGAAATTTGGATCGGTTCGCAGCCGAGTGTGAAGCGGCCGGAATGAGAATCAGCACCTCCAAATCCGAGTCCATGGTTCTCTCCCGTAAAAGGGTGGAGTGCCATCTCCGGGTTGGGGAGGAGACCCTACCCCAAGTGGAGGAGTTCAAGTACCTAGGAGTCTTGTTCACGAGTGGGGGAAGAGTGGATCGTGAGATCGACAGGCAGATCGG
Organism: Nerophis ophidion; assembly: GCF_033978795.1. NCBI lineage: Eukaryota > Metazoa > Chordata > Actinopteri > Syngnathiformes > Syngnathidae > Nerophis > Nerophis ophidion. The sequence goes on along the minus strand of NC_084618.1, from coordinate 19,275,610 downwards.
TGCGGCGTCTTCAGTAATGCGGACGTTGTACCGATCTGTTGTGGTGAAGAAGGAGCTGAGCCGGAAGGCAAAGCTCTCAATTTACCGGTCGATCTACGTTCCCATCCTCACCTATGGTCATGAGCTTTGGGTCGTGACCGAAAGGATAAGATCACGGGTACAAGCGGCCGAAATGAGTTTCCTCCGCCGGGTGGCAGGGCTCTCCCTTTAGAGATAGGGTGAGAAGCTCTGTCATCCGGGAGGAACTCAAAGTAAAGCCCCTGCTCCTCCACATCGAGAGGAGCCAGATGAGGTGGTTCGGGCATCTGGTCAGGATGCCACCCGAACGCCTCTCGAGGGAGGTGTTCAGGGCACGTCCAACCGGTAGGAGGCCACGGGGAAGACCCAGGACACGTTGGGAAGACTATGTCTCCCGGCTGGCCTGGGAACGCCTCGGGATCCCCCGGGAAGAGCTAGACGAAGTGGCTGGGGAGAAGGAAGTCTGGGCTTCCCTGCTTAGGCTGCTGCCCCCGCGACCCGACCTCGGATAAGCGGAAGAAGATGGATGGATGGATGGATATTGAAATTTGGTCCCCATGAACCATATCAACTCTTTACCCCCAGGGTCCCCAGTAAGTACGAACAGCACATTACTTCATCAATCCAGAGATTTAAAGACGTGTATGAGCTAACTGGGCAGTGGCCATTTTACCTCATTTTTTTATGCCTCCATAACCTGTAGAAAGGGTGGTCCCCACAAGTTCTGATCAAAAACTTAGTCCCCATTCCAAATGATAACCTGTGTGTGTGTGTGTGTGTGTGTGTGTGTGTGTGTGTGTGTGTGTGTGTGTGTGTGTGTGTGTGTGTGTGGTATGGCAATGTTTACTTAATGGGGTCTCCAAAGGGGACCACTTAAAGGGTGGTCCCCACAAGTTCTGATCAAAAACTTGGTCCCCATTCCAAATGATAACCTGTGTGTGTGTGTGTGTGTGTGTGTGTGTGTGTGTGTGTGTGTGTGTGTGTGTGTGTGTGTGTGTGTGTGTGTGTGTGTGTGTGTGTGTGAGAGTGCGGCTCTTTGAACATCTGTCTGATGTGTGACGTAGAAAAGTGTGCAGACTTGATGTGCACCACTTCAACAAAAATATGCCCCACCCACCAACTGCTCCACTCTGCCCAGTCACCGCACACACACACACACACACACACACACACACACACACACACACACACACACACACGCACGTGTCTGCGTGTGAACGAGTGCAAGAAGCCTTGACGAGGACGTGTCTCCGGGTTGCTACTGAAGTGCCTTTGGCCAGGCAGCAGACGTTTGAGTAATGGCGGTAATGACACGTTTGTCGCACGTCTGAAGACATTTTTAGGACAATTTCAAGACCATTTTCCTTGCGCAAACACGCCGCCGGCAAGCGTTTCCCTGAGGGGGTCAGCCTGACTATTTCACCGAGGTTTATAACACCACCAAAGTTCCAGTCAGACTTGTTATTTACTGCATTCACAAATGTTTCATCATTGTTGCAGCACGCAGATCACTTCCTGCTTCATGGAAAACAAAACAAAACATTTTTGACGTTTAAAAGAAAAATATGTAAAGTGTCCAATTTGTGTTGTGTTGTAAATTAGCATGCCACTTCCTCCTTTGTGGACAATAATATAGCAACCATTTTGGAACCTATAAAATAGGCTGTAGTAATGTTGGAACTGTCACGTAGTAACTGTCACGTAGTAACGTTGGAACTGTCACGTAGTAAAGTTGGAACTGTAACTTTGGAACTATGGAACTGGCATGTAGTAACGTTGGAACTGTCACGTAGTAACAATGGAATTGGCACGTAGTAGCGTTGGAACTGTCACGTTGGAACTTTCATGTAGTAACTGTCACGTAGTATCTGTCACATAGTAACGTTGGAACTGTCACGTAGTAGTGTTGGAACTATAACGTTGGAACTATGGAATTGGCATGTAGTAACTTTGGAACTGTCACGTTGGAACTTTGATGTAGTATCTGTCACATAGTAATGCTGGAACTGTCACCTAGTAACATTGGAACTGTCACGTAGGAATGTTGGAACTGTAACTTTGGAACTATGGAATTGGCACGCAGTAACGTTGGAACTGTCACATAGTAACTGTCACGTAGAAACAATGGAATTGGCACGTGGTAGCGTTGGAACTGTCATGTAGTAATATTGGAACTGTCACGTAGTAATGTTGGAACTGTAACTTTTGAACTATGGAATTGGCACGCAGTAACGTTGGAACTGTCACATAGTAACTGTCACGTAGAAACAATGAAATTGGCACGTAGTAACGTTGGAACTGTTACGTTGGAACTGTTACATTGGAACTGTCACGTAGTAATGTTGGAACTGTTAAGTTTTAATGTTGGAACTGTCATGTTGGGACTGTCACATAGTAACATTGGAACTGTCACGTTGGAACTATCACATAGTAAGGTTGGAACTGTCACATAGTAACGTTGGAACTGTCACATTGGAACTGTCACGTACTAACATTGGAACTTTCACATAGTAACATTGGAACTGTCACATAGTAACATTGGAACTGTCACATTGGAACTGTCACATAGGAACGGAACTGTTACTTGCTAACTTTGGAACTGTAACATTGGAACCATCACACAGTAACATTGGAACTGTCACACAGTAACGTTTGAACTGTCACATAGTAACGTTGGAACTGTCATGTTGGAAATGTCACGTAGTAACATTGGAAATGTCACGCAGTAACGTTGGAACTGTCACGTTGAAACTTTGGAACTGTCACGTTTGAACTGTCACATAGTAACGTTGGAACTGTCACATAGTAACGTTGGAACTGTCACGTTTGAACTGTCACATAGTGACGTTGGAACTGTCACATACTAATGTTGGAACTGTCATGTAGTAACATTGGAATTGTCACGTTGGAGCTGTCACATAGTAAAATTGGAATTGTCACGTTGGAACTGTCACTGTCACGTAGTAATGTTGGAACCGTCACATAGTAACGTTGGAACTGTCACATAGTAACGTTGGAACTGTCACATAGTAACGTTGGAACTGTCAGGATGGAATTCTCATGTAGTAACTTTGGAACTGTAACGTAGTAATGTTGGAACTGTCACATAGTAACATTGGAACTGTCACTTAGTCACGTTGGAACCGTCACAAAGTAACCGTCACAAAGTAACTGTCACGAAGTAACTGTCACAAAGTACCTGTCACGAAGTAACTGTCACAAAGTACCCGTCACGAAGTACCCGTCACAAAGTACCCGTCACGAAGTAACTGTCATGAAGTACCCGTCACGAAGTAACTGTCATGAAGTAACCGTCTTGAAGTAACCGTCACGAAGTAACCATCCAGAAGTAACCGTCCAGAAGTAACCGTCACAAAGTAACTGACACGAAGTAACAGACACAAAGTAACATTGGAACTGTCACCGACACGAAGTAACCGACACGAAGTAAAGTTGGAACTGTCACCGCCGTCAGCCTGACAGAAACCCAGAGCGAGAAGGTCTGAAAGCGGAGGACGAGATGTTTGTCGTGGGTCAAAAGTGTTTAGAAAGTGGTCTTCCTGAAGCACCAAGTCTTTGTTTCACATGAGTGTTACAAATATTGTTGGTGCTCAAAACGCGGAACTCGGTGACCTTCAGAAACCTCCGACGGGTCTGCCTCAGTTCTCCCCAGGAACACAACCACGTGACAAATAAGAATAGTAATAGTTGATCAGCACTAAGTAATAATCAAGTCATCATTCTGGGTGACCTGCTATTGATTACATCAGTCTTCTTTAAAGATTGGCTGGTCGTCATAGTTTTGTTCCCTCCCTGGATGGAGCTGTTGACTTTGCCAGATACTTCTTTCCAATCAGGCAGGAAATAAAGGTTCTTTATTGATGGCCTCCAGTCAGTGACTTCCAGGCAAATACTTTCCAAACTCTGTGGAGGTCAATTTAGGATTGCTGACTTTGCTCAAATCTGGCCCGCTTCACTGCATATAGTTTGTCTCTATTGGGATTTGGATTATTTTACATATTTTACCTCTGTTTTTTTTTTTGCACAATTTTTATCGATTTTTAACAGTGTTTGATATATAGTTTGTCTCTATTATGATTTGGATATTTTTTATATTTTGCCTCTTTTTTTTAATCTATTTTTAATGGTGTTTTATATATGGTTTGTCTCTATTGTGATTTGGATTATTTTTAATATTTTACCTCTGTTTTTTTTTTTGCACAATTTTTATCGATTTTTAACGGTGTGTGATATATAGTTTGTCTCTATTATGATTTGGATATTTTTTATATTTTGCCTCTTTTTTTAAATCTATTTTTAATGGTGTTTTATATATGGTTTGTCTCTATTGTGATTTGGATTATTTTTAATATTTTACCTCTTTTTTTTGCACAATTCTTATCAATTTTTAGCGGTGTTTAATATATAGTTTGTCCATATAGTGAATTGGATTATTTTAAATATTTTACCCCTGTTTTTTCACACATTTTTAGCCATTTTGAACAGTGTTTTATATATAGTTTGTCTCTATTGTGATTTGGATTATTTTATATATTTGACCTTTGTTTTTTTACACAGTTTTTATCCACTTTTAACGGTGTTTTATATATAGTTTGTCTCTTTTGGGATTTGGATTATTTGTAATATTTTACCTCTGTCTTTTTACACAATTTTTTATCCATTTTGAACGGTGTTTTATATATAGTTTGTCTATATAGTGAATTGGATTATTTTAGATATTTTACCCCTGTTTTTTCACACATTTTTATCCATTTTGAACAATGTTTTATATATAGTTTGTCTCTATTGTAATTTGGATTATTTGTAATATTACCTCTTTTTTTTTTTTACACAGTTTTTATCCATTTTTAATGGTGTTTTATTTATTTTTCTATGTGAGGTTTGGATATTTTTTGTATTTTGCCTCTTTTTTTAAAATCTATTTTTAATGGTGTTTTATATATGGTTTGTCTCTATTGTGATTTGGATTATTTTTAATATTTTACCTCTGTTTTTTTTTGCACAATTTTTATCGATTTTTAACGGTGTGTGATATATAGTTTGTCTCTATTATGATTTGGATATTTTTTATATTTTGCCCCTTTTTTTAAAATCTATTTTTAATGGTGTTTTATATATGGTTTGTCTCTATTGTGATTTGGATTATTTTTAATATTTTACCTCTTTTTTTTGCACAATTCTTATCAATTTTTAGCGGTGTTTAATATATAGTTTGTCTCTATTGTGATTTGGATATTTTTTATATTTTAAGTCTTTTTTTATCTATTTTTTAACGGTGTTTTATATATAGTTTGTCTCTATTGTGATTTGGATTATTTTATATATTTGACCTTTGTTTTTTTACACAGTTTTTATCCACTTTTAACGGTGTTTTATATATAGTTTGTCTCTTTTGGGATTTGGATTATTTGTAATATTTTACCTCTGTCTTTTTACACAATTTTTTATCCATTTTGAACTGTGTTTTATATATAGTTTGTCTATATAGTGAATTGGATTATTTTAAATATTTTACCCCTGTTTTTTCACACATTTTTATCCATTTTGAACAGTGTTTTATGCATAGTTTGTCTCTATTGTAATTTGGATTATTTGCAATATTACCTCTTTTTTTTTTTTACACAGTTTTTATCCATTTTTAATGGTGTTTTATATATTTTTCTATGTGAGGTTTGGATTATTTGTAATATTTTACCTCTGTTTTTTTACACAATGTTTATCCATTTTCAACTGTGTTTTTTTATATAGTTTGGATATATAGTGATTTGGATTGTTTTAAATATTTTACCCCTGTTTTTTCACACATTTTTATCCATTTTGAACAGTGTTTTATACATAGTTTGTATCTATTGTAATTTGGATTATTTGCTATATTTACCTTTTTTTTTTTTTACACAGTTTTTATCCACTTTTAACGGTGTTTTATATATAGTTTGTCTCTTTTGGGATTTTGATTATTTGTAATATTTTACCTCTGTCTTTTTACACAATTTTTTATCCATTTTGAACGGTGTTTTATATGTAGTTTGTCTATATAGTGATTTGGATTATTTTAAATATTTTACCCCTGTTTTTTCACACATTTTTTCCCATTTTGAACAGTGTTTGATATATAGTTTGTCTCTATTGTAATTTGGATTATTTGCAATATTTACCTCTTTTTTTTTTTACACAGTTTTTATCCACATTTAACGGTGTTTTATATATAGTTTGTCCCTTTTGGGATTTGGATTATTTGTAATATTTTACCTCTGTCTTTTTACACAATTTTTTATCCATTTTGAACGGTGTTTTATATATAGTTTGTCTATATAGTGATTTGGATTATTTTAAATATTTTACCCCTGTTTTTTCACACATTTTTATCCATTTTGAACAGTGTTTTATATATAGTTTGTCTCTATTGTAATTTGGATTATTTGCAATATTACCTCTTTTTTTTTTACACAGTTTTTATCCATTTTTAATGGTGTTTTATATATTTTTCTATGTGAGGTTTGGATTATTTGTAATATTTTACCTCTGTTTTTTTACACAATGTTTATCCATTTTCAACGGTGTTTTTTTATATAGTTTGGCTATATAGTGATTTGGATTGTTTTAAATATTTTACCCCTGTTTTTCACACATTTTTATCCATTTTGAACAGTGTTTTATACATAGTTTGTATCTATTGTAAATTGGATTATTTGCAATATTTACCTTTTTTTTTTTTTACACAGTTTTTATCCACTTTTAACGGTGTTTTATATATAGTTTGTCTCTTTTGGGATTTGGATTATTTGTAATATTTTACCTCTGTCTTTTTACACAATGTTTTATCCATTTTGAACGGTGTTTTATATATAGTTTGTCTATATAGTGATTTGGATTATGTTAAATATTTTGCCCCTGTTTTTTCACACATTTTTTTCCATTTTGAACAGTGTTTTATATATAGTTTGTCTCTATTGTTATTTGGATTATTTGCAATATTTACCTCTTTTTTTTTTTACACAGTTTTTATCCACATTTAACGGTGTTTTATATATAGTTTGTCCCTTTTGGGATTTGGATTATTTTAAATATTTGACCTCTGTTTTTTTTACCAATTATTATCCATTTTGAACTGTGTTTTACATATAGTTGGTCTTTAATGATATTTGGATTATTTGTAATATTTAGCCTCTGTTTTTTTGTTGCTTTTTTACAGTTTTCATCCATTTTGAACAGTGTTTTATATATAGTTTGTCTCTTTTGTGATTTGGATTATTTTAAATATTTTACCTCTGTTTTTTTACCAGTTATTATCCATTTTGAACGGTGTTTTACATATAGTTTGTCTTTAATGATATTTGGATTATTTGTAATATTTTGCCTCTGTTTTTTTTTTTTTTTTTTTTTAGAGTTTTTATCCATTTTTTACAGTGTTTTATATATAGTTTGTCTATGTTGAGGTTTGGGATTATTTTAAATATTTTACCTCTGTTTTTGACACATTTTCTATCCATTTTGAACAGTGTTTTATACAAAGGTTGTCTCTATTGTGATTTGAATTATTTTTAATATTTTACCTCAGTTTTTTTACACAGTTTTTTATCCATTTTGAATGGTGTTTTATATATAGTTTGTCTCTATTGTGATTTGGATTATTTTATGTATTAGACCTCAGTTTTTTTACACAATTTGTATCCATTTTGAACGGTGTTTTATAAATAGTTTGCCTCTACTGTGATTTGAATTATTTCTTATATATTTTACCGTAATTTTTTTTTACGCCATTTGTATCCATTTTTAACAGTGTTTTTATATATAGTTTGTCTTTATTGTGATTTGGATTATTACATATGTCGGTAAGTGTCCTTTAGGGGAAGCGAATGACAGTTTAATAATCTAATGGAGGAAATAAATTCTTGATGCGTGAACAAAGTCTGGCATGCTAGCAGGGAAACGCTCTTCTTGTTGCCGCTGGTAACCCCCGGCAACAGTTTCCCTGGAGACGCTCTTTTGCTGAATCTCTGCGGCCTGCTTGGCAAACTCCTAATTGTTGTCGCAAAGAAGAGCATGGGAAGAAAGTGGCGGCAGTTTATGATGCCACAACGTGTGTTGGACCAGAGATGAGGCAGATTGGAACCTTTGTGCTCAGTTTGCCTGTGTCGCCCTGATAAGTGTCCCCCCTGGGGCTTTTAGGACCGCCACACCACTCTTGTTGTGCTCACTTTTTCATATTGTTAAGCCTTTCAGGAGCAATTGAGACACACACATGTCACATGTATGTGTATATATATATATATACATATATATATATATATATATATATATATATATATATATATATAATATTTACATATTTTCTTAATTTTTAAGTGTGTTTATTAAGTCTATTTCCTTCAAACAACAAGACTACTAATCATGGCAGACTTGATGAGAGACAACAAAGACTACTTTGGGACGAATGATGATCCGGAAAATTCTATTTTTGAGCCTGAATATAAGGAGGAGGATCTACAAGTTTTAGAAACTAAACAGACGCAGCTTGTAGCAGTATTGCTAATTGCGATATTATTTTTAATTATGCATTCTAAATCGTAAATAAATGCTCGTAAAAGTCAGCTAACAATGGAAGTAATGGGCACTGTTGTATTCCGCCTACAAAGTGCTCTAAAAAACCTCCATCAAGGTTTTATATACACACTGTAAGTATATATGTAGTATCTAGTAACATTCATAACAACATGTGATATTTACATATTTTTGTCATTTTAAGTGTATACGTTTCACAAAGTTCACTTTCCCTTCAACGACAAAAAGACTACTAATCATGTCAGAAGTGATGAGAGACAACAAAGACTACTTTGGGACAAACGACGATCGAGAAACTTCTATTTTTGAGCCTGAATATAAGGAGGATGATCTACAAGTTTTAGAAACTAAACAGATGCAGCTTTAGTCAAACACTCAAGCATCATGTAGCAGTATTGCTAAGTGCTATATTTTTTTGACTTGTGCATTCTAAATCGTAAATAAATGCTAGCAAAAGTCAGCTAACAATGGAAGTAATGGGCGTCGTTCTAGTCCTCCTACAAAGTGCTCTAAAAAAAACCTCCATCAAGGTTTTATATACACACTGTATGTATATATGTAGTATCTAGTAATATTCATAACAACATGTGATATTTACATATTTTTGTCATTTTAAGTGTATTCGTTTCACAAAGTTCACTTTCCCTTCAACGACAAAAAGACTACTAATCATGTCAGAAGTGATGAGAGACAACAAAAACTACTTTGAGACAAACGACGATCGAGAAACTTCTATTTTTGAGCCTGAATATAAGGAGGAGGATCTACAAGTTTTAGAAACTAAACAGACGCAGCTTGTAGCAGTATTGCTAATTGCGATATTATTTTTAATTATGCATTCTAAATCGTAAATAAATGCTCGCAAAAGTCAGCTAACAATGGAAGTAATGGGCACTGTTGTATTCCGCCTACAAAGTGCTCCAAAAAACCTCCAAGGTTTTATATACACACTGTAAGTATATATGTAGTATCTAGTAACATTCATAACAACATGTGATATATACATATTTTTGTCATTTTAAGTGTATTCATTTCACAAAGTTCACTTTCCCTTCAACGACAAAAAGACTACTAATCATGTCAGAAGTGATGAGAGACAACAAAGACTACTTTGAGACAAACGACGATCGAGAAACTTCTATTTTTAAGCCTGAATATAAGGAGGATGATCTGCAAGTTTTAGAAACTAAACAGATGCAGCTTTAATCAAACACTTAAGCATCATGTAGCAATATTGATAAGCGCTATATTTTTTTTACTTATGCATTCTAAATCGTAAATAAATGCTAGCAAAAGTCAGCTAACAATGGAAGTAATGGGCGTCGTTCTAGTCCTCCTACAAAGTGCTCTAAAAAAAACCTCCATCAAGGTTTTATATACACACTGTATGTATATATGTAGTATCTAGTAACATTCATAACAACATGTGATATTTACATATTTTTGTCATTTTAAGTGTATTCGTTTCACAAAGTTCACTTTCCCTTCAACGACAAAAAGACTACTAATCATGTCAGAAGTGATGAGAGACTACAAAGACTACTTTGGGACAAACGACGATCCAGAAACTTCTATTTTTGAGCCTGAATATAAGGAGGAGGATCTACAAGTTTTAGAAACTAAACAGATGCAGCTTTAGTCAAACACTTAAGCATCATGTAGCAGTATTGCTAAGTGCTATATTTTTTTGACTTGTGCATTCTAAATCGTAACTAAATGCTAGCAAAAGTCAGCTAACAATGGAAGTAATGGGCGTCGTTCTAGTCCTCCTACAAAGTGCTCTAAAAAAATTCTCTATCAAGGTTTTATATACATGCTGTAAGTATATATGTAGTATCCATCCATCCATCCATTTTCTACTGCTTATTCCCTTTTGGGGTCACGGGGGGCATAGTAACATTCATAACAACATGTGATACTTACATATTTTCGTCATTTTGAGCGTATTCATTTCGCAAAGTTCACTTTCCCTTCAACAACAACGAGACTACTAATCATGTCAGACTTGATAAGAGACAACAAAGACTCCTTTGGGACAAACGACGATCGAGAAACTTCTATTTTTGAGCCTGAATATTAAGAGGATGATCTACAACTTAAATAAACTAAACAGACGCAGCTTTAGTCAAACATTTAAGCGTGATGTAGCAGTAATGCTAAGTGCTAAACAAGATACACAAACATAATAAAACAATCACTTACTGTACAATGTCTGCTCTCACTGGGGATAAAGCCCTATGGGATGTTTATATCTTCCCCTTTACATCAACGATTCAACATCGTTTAGTCAAACACAAAGCATCATGTAGCAGCATTGCTAAGTGCTAAACAAGATACACAAACATAATAAAACAATCACTTACTGTACCATGTCTGCTCTCACTGGGATAAAGACTGATGGGATGTTTATATATTCCCCTTATATCACCAATTCATTATCATTTAGTCAAACACTACGCATCATGTAGGAGCATTGCTAAGTGCTAAACAAGATGCACAAACATAATAAAACAATCACTTACTGTACCATGTCTGCTCCCGCTGGGATAAAGACTGATGGGATGTTCATATATTCCCCTTTACATCACCAATTCATTATCATTTAGTCAAACTCTACGCATCATGTAGCAGCATTGCTAAGTGCTAAACAAGATGCACTAACATAATAAAACAATCACTTACTGTACCATGTCTGCTCTCGCTGGGATAAAGACTGATGGGATGTTTATATCTTCCCCTTTACATGAGTGAACAAGGAGACAGAACAGGAACGCTGACTGAGGCCGAGAAAAAAAAATCGATAGCCGTAAGCATACATAAACATGTTAAACAGAAGCCACAAAACCTGCAACAAAAACGGGGTGCGTGAAAGAACCTCTTTTCCTCGTAAACAAGACACAGAGGCAAGCAGGCAGAAACGGAGAGGGGAGGGGGTGCCAAGAGAGGAAAGCCTAGTTAACTCTCTGTGATCACGGCGCCACTAAAAGTAGTTCCTCTGTGGTAGCGCCTATAATAACAATACGCCTAATACTTGTTCATATCCAGGTCACCACATGTCCATGGAGTATTGTTGGCGCTTATGGGTACAATATAGTACTCCTATTAGCTGCATTGTTAGCCACCTCTTACTTGCCATATTTTACGATTTAGAATGCATGAGTGAGAAAAACATTTGTGTTCTTGTCTTCCGAGCAACATTACAAATAAGTACAGTTCCCCCTTTAAGGTGCAATAAGAACACCCTCCCCCCACGCAAACACACACACACACACACACACACACACACACACATGAAAGATGGCGGACGTGGGAACATGTCATTAGCGTGACGCTCATCAGATCATCCTGGCTATTTTTAGCCAGCAACGTTTGAAAGGCAGAGAGTGGGAGAGTGTCAGTGGGAGGGTGTTCCTGCATCCATGGAGAGGGAAGTGTCAGCTTCGGTCTCGTTAACGTCAGGAGAGCCCACGCCAGCCTCGCTCCTCGCCGCCACATGTCAGAGGTGGAGGAACGCAAAAGGCCATATTTGGTTTTTGGAACGCAGACGTGACTTTGACGGAAGATGGCGGAAAGAAAACAGGATGATGCAAGAAGAAGGCAGAAGTTGAGAAGGTCAGAGATGAGAGGAGGAAGACCAAAGATGAGATGATGGAGGTTAAAGATGAGAAGATGAAGACCAAATATAAGTACAAGACCAAAAATTAGAAGAAGAAGGCCAATAATGAGGAAAAAGGTCAGAGATGAGAAGAAGTTCAAAGATGAAAAAAGAAGACCAGAGATGAGAAGATGAAGACTAAATTTGAAAAGAAGAAGAAGAAGGCCAAAAATGAGAAGAAGGAGAAGGCCAAAGATGAGAAGAATAAGGCCAATGATGAGAGGAAGAAAACCAAAGATGAAGAAAAAGGTCAAAGATGAGAAGAAGAAGGCCAAAGATGATAAGAAGGCCAAAAATGATGAGAAGACCAAAGATGAGATGAAGAAAACCAAAGATGAGAAGAAGGCCAAAAATGAGAAGAAGACCAAAGATGAGGAAAAAGATGACCAAAAGATGAGAAGAAAAAGACCAAAAGATGAGAAGAAGACCAAATGATGAGAAGAAGGTCAAAGATGAGAAGAAAAAGACCAAAAGATGAGAAGAAGGTAAAATATGTGAAGAAAAAGATCAAAAATGAAAAGAAGACCAAAGATGAGAAAAAGGCCAAAGATGAGAAGGTTGAAGATGAGAAGAAGAAAAAAACAAAGATGAGGAGAATAAAACCAAAGATGAGAAGAAGACCAAAGATGGGAAGATGAAGACCAAATATGAGGAGAAGAAGAAGGCCAAAAATGAGAAGAAAAGAAGACCAAAGATGAGAAGAATAAGGCCAATGATGAGAGGAGGAAAACCAAAGACGAGGAAAAAGGTCAAAGATGAGAAGAAGGCCAAAAATGAGAAGAAAGCCAAAAATGAGAAGAAGGCCAAAGATGAGAAGAAATTCAAAGATGAGAAATAGGCGACAAAAAGATGAGAAGAAAAAGACCAAAAGATAATAAGAAAAGACCAAATGATGAGAAGGTTAAAGATGAGAAGAAAAAGACCAAAAGATGAGAAGAAGGTAAAATATGTGAAGAAAAAGATCAACAATGAAAAGAAGAGCAAAGATGAGAAGAAAAATACCAAAGATGAGAAGAAGATTGAAGATGAGAAGAAAAAAAACAAAGATGAGTAGAATACAACCAAAGATGAGAAGAAGACCAAAGATGAGAAGAAGGTTGAAGATGAGAAGAAAAGAAAACAAAGATGAGGAGAATAAAATCAAAGATGAGAAGAAGACCAAAGATGGGAAGATGAAGGCCAAAGACGAGAAAAAGACCAAAGATGAGAAGAAGAAAAAATGACAAGACCAAAGATGGGAAAAGAAGAAGACCAAAGATGAGAAAAAGGCCAAAGTTGAGAAGAAAGATACCAAAGATGAGAAGAAGGTTGAAGATGAGAAGAAATAAAAACAAAGATGAGGAGAATAAAACCAAAGATGAGAAGAAGACCAAAGATGGGAAGATGGAGGCCAAAGATGAGAAAAAGACCATAGATGACAAGGATTTTTTTTAAAAGAAGACCATAGATGAGAAAAGCAGAAGACCAAAGATTAAAAAAGGGCCATAGATAAGAAGAATAACAAAAATGAGAAGGAGAACAAAGATGAGATCAATGTCAAAGATCAGAACACCAAAGATGGGAAGAAGAAAGTCAAAGATGAGAAGAAGAATACCAAAAATGAGAAGAAGGTCAAAGATGAGAAGAAGACCAAAAATGAGAAGCAGACCAAAAATGAGAAGAAGATGGCCAAAGATGAGAAGAAAAAGACCAAAAATGAGTAGAAGACCAAAGATGATAAAAATACCAAAGATGAGAAGAAGGTCAAAGATGAGAAGAAAAAAAAAACACAAAGATGAGGGGAATAAAACCAAACTGAAAAGAAGAAGACCAAAGATGAGAAGAAAAACAAAGATGATCTGAAGGTCAAATATGAGAAGAAGAACACCAAATATGAGAAGAAGGTGAAAGATGAGAAGAAGAACACCGAATATGAGAATAAGAAAACCAAAGATGAGAAGAAGGTCAAAGATGAGAAGAAGGTCAAATATGAGAAAAAGACTAAAGATGAGAAGAAGAAGAACAAAGATGAAAAGAAAGTCAAATATGAGAAGACCAAAGATGAGGAAAAGGTCAAATATGAGAAGGAGACTAAAGACGAGAAAAAGGTGAAATATGAGAAGAAGACTAAAGATGAGAAGAAGGTCAAATATAAGAAGAAGACTAAAGATGAGAAGAAGAAGGTCAAAGGTGAGAAGAAGAGCAAAAGATGAGAAGAAGATGGTCAAAGATGCAAAGAAAAAGACCAAAAATGAGAAGAAGACCAAAGAAAAGAAAAAGGCCAGTGATGAGAAGAAAAATGCCAACGATGAGAAGAAAGTCAAAGATGATAAGAAAAAAAAATTAAAGATGACTAGAATAAAACCAAAGGTGAGAAGAAGAAGACCAAAGATGAGAAAAAGAAGGCCGAAGATGAGAAGAAGACCAGAAATGAGAAGAAGGTCAAAGATGAGAAGAAGGTCACAGATGAGAAAAAGAACAAAGATGACAAGAAGGTCAAAAATGAGAAGCAGACTAAAGATGAGAAGAAGACAGCCAAAAGATGAGAAGCAGATGGTAAAGATGAGAAGAAAAAGACCAAAAATGAGAAGAAGACCAAAGATGAGGAAAAAGGCCGAAGATGAGAAGAAAAATACCAATGATGAGAAGAAGGTTGAAGATGAAAAGAAAAAAAAAACAAAGATGAGGAAAATAAAACCAAAGATAAGAAGAACAAGACCAAAGATGAGAAGAAGAAGGTCAAATATGAGAAGAAGACCAAAATGAGAAGAAGGTTTAAAGATGAGAAGAAGAAGAAGAAAGATGAGAAGAAGAATAAAAACAAAGATGAGAAGAAGACCAAAAATGAGAAGAAGGTCAAAGATGAGGAGAATAAAAACCTAAAATGAGAAGAAGACCAAAGATGAGAAGAAGAAAACCAAAGATGAGAAGATGGTCAAAGATGAGAAGAAAAAGACCAAAAATGAGAAGAAGACCAAAGATGAAAAAAAGGCCAAAGATGAGAAGAAAAATACCAAAGATGAGAAGAAGGTTGACAATGAAAAGAAAAAAAAACAAAGATGAGGAAAATAAAACCAAAGATAAAAAGAACAAGACCAAAGATGAGAAGAAGACCAAAAATGAGAAGAAGAAGAAAGATGAGAAGAATAAAAACAAAGATGAGAAGAAGACCAAAAATGAGAAAAAGGTCAAAGATGAGAAGAAGTTCAAAGATGAGAAGAGGAAGGTCAAAGATGAGAAGAAGGTCGAAGATAAGAAGAAGACCAAAGATGAGAAGAAGTGTGTCATGGCACCCTTGGATTTGACCTGACTTGGTGCCCGGGTGGGCCGCTGGGATTCAGCACTGGATTCAGTACTCGACTTTAGTCTCCACTGATGCCTTCAATGAAGCCCCGTTTTTTTAAATCTTTGGTGTGTGTGTGTGTGTGTGTGTGTGTGTGTGTGTGTGTGCGTGTGTGTGCGTGTGTGTGTGTGTGTGTGTGTGTGTGTGTGTGTGAGCAATAAGGACATGGGCGTCTGAGAGCAGATTTAAGGCGGCCATGATGAGAGTCACTCTCTTCTCTTTCTTCCATTTTTGCTCCCCGGCTTGTCTTTGTTATTAATCACTTCCTCTCTGATCAGACTTGATGATTAGTCCCCTCGCTGTTGACTTTCACTTTCACTTTCCTCCCGTCTGCTCCCCTGCAGGCCTCGCTCGTCTTCTTTGTGCCAAGGTCGCCGCGCTCGTGGTCGCCCAAGAACTAAAAGACGTTTTTAATCGCTCATGTGCGTGAGAAGGGAGGCAAATTAACGCCTTTGTCCTTTTTTTACGTAACGAAGTAAATACGGATCAATTGATTACGTAACAAAGTAAGTTACGACCGTGTTTATACATAACAAAGTAAATAACATTTACTTTGTTTTTACGTAACAAAGTAAATTACATTCAGGTATTTTTTACGTAACAAAGTAAATGACGATCAAGTGTTTTTACGTAACAAAGTAAATAACGGTTGTGTTTTTACGTAACAAAGTGAATAACATTCAAGTATTTTTTACGTCACAAAATAAATAACGATCAAGTGTTTTTACGTAACAAAGTAAATAACGATCGTGTTTTCATGTAACAAAGTGAATAACAATCAAGTGTTTTTACGTAACAAAGTAAATAACGTTCAAGTGTTTTTACGTAACAAAGTAAATAACGATGAAGTGTTTTTAAATAGCAAAGTAAATAACGATCAACTGTTTTCACGTAACAAAGTAAATAACGATCAAGTGTTTTTAAATAGCAAAGTAAATAACGATCAACTGTTTTTACGTAACCAAGTAAATATCGATCAAGTGTTTTTAAATAGCGAAGTAAATAACGTTCAAGTGTTTTTACGTAACAAAGTAAATAACGATCAAGTGTTTTTAAATAGCAAAGTAAATAACGTTCAAGTGTTTTTACGTAACCAAGTAAATAACGATCAAGTGTTCTTACGTAACAAAGTAAATAACGTTCAAGACTTTTTACTTAACAAAATAAATAACGATTAAGTGTTTTTAAATAGCAAAGTAAATAACAATGAAGTGTATTTACGTAACAAAGTAAGTACCAATCGTGTTTTTACGTGACGAAGTACCGGTAAGTAACAATTAAGTGTTTCTACGTAACAAAGTAAATAACATCAGGTGTTTTTACATAACAAATAAATAAATATCAAGTGTTTTTACGTAACAAAGCATATAACTATCAAATGTTTTTACGTAACAAAGTAAATAAAGTTCAAGTGTTTTTACGAAACAAAGTAAATAAAGTTCATGTTTTTTTACGTAACAAAGTAAATAACTTCCAAGTGTTCTTATGTAACATAGCAAATAACGATCAAGTGTTTTTACGTCACAAAGTAAATAACGATCAACTGTTTTTATGTCACAAAGTAAGTAACAATAGTGTTTTTTCGTGACAAAGTAAGTAACGGTCAACTGTTTTCACGTGACTAAGTAAATAACCATCAGCTGTTTTACATAACAAAGTAAATACAAATCAAGTGTTTTACGTAACAAAGCAAGTAACGATCGTGTTTTTACCTAACAAGGTAAATAACGTTCAAGTATTTTTACGTAACGAAGTAAATAACGATCAAGTGTTTTTATGTGACAAAGTAATTAACGATAAAGTGTTCTACGTAACAAAGTAAATAATGTTCAAGTGTTTTTACGTGACAAAGTAATTAACGATAAAGTGTTTTTACGTAGCAAAGTAAGTAACGATCGTGTTTTTACGTGACGAAGTAAGTAACGATCAAGTGTTTTTACGTAGCAAAACAAATAACGATCAAGTGTTTTTACGTCACAAAGTAAGTAACAAACGTGTTTTTACATAGCAGTAACTAACGCTCAAGTGTTTTTACGTCAAAGCAAATAGCGATCAATTGTTTTTACGTGACAAAGTAAATAACGTTCAAATGGTTTTACGTAACTAAGTAAGTAACAATCAAGTGTTTTTACGTAACAAAGTAAATAACGCTCAAGTGTTTTTACGTAACAAAGTAAGTAACGATCAAGTGTTTTTACGTCACAAAGTAAATAACACTCATGTGTGTTTACGTTACAAAGTAAGTAACGATTAGGGGTTTTACGCAACAAAGTAAATAACTATCAAGTGTTCTTATGTAACAAAACAAAAAACGATCAAGTGTTTTTACGTAACAAAGTAAGTGACGATCACGTTTTTACGTGAGAAAGTAAATAGCTCTCAGGTGTTTTTACGTCACAAAGCAAATACAAATCGAGTGTTTTTACCTAACAAAGTAACGATCGTGTTTTTACATGACAAAGTAAGTAACGATTAAGTGTTTTTACGTAGCAAAGTAAATACAAATCAAGTCTTTGTACGTAACCAAGTAAGTAACGATCATGTTTTTACGTAACATAGTAAATAACCATCAAGTGTTTTTACGTAACAAAGTAAATAACGATCGATTATTATTATTATTATTATTATCATGATGATGTAATGTAGTAGTAGTAGTAGTAGTATTAAGTTAGGTACTTAGTAGCAGTTGTTTATTTTAAACATGCTTACAAAATGACATCAAATTAAAACTTGTTTTAACTCGAGGAGAAAGCGTATCGGACTTTTCTGATGGTGCACTAAATTTGACGAAATTGCGTTTTAGTTAAAAGCACTTATGTTAGACAAGATTTTTTTTTAAAAAGTGCGCTTCCCCTTTAAGAGATGGAGCTCCACGTTCCTGGGGTCTTCCCTTAATGACACGTCCTTTTAAGGGTGTTGATGAAAAACAACTTCCTGTCGTTACCTTGGCGACGCAGGCCAACTGTGGTTGATTTGGCAGAAGACATTTTTATTTTCATCACTTTGTTATTCATAATTGTGTTGTTGTTGTTGTTGTGGTGATTGTTTTGTTGTGTCACCAAAATGTGGTCACTGCTTTTGTTGTCTTCATGCTCGCTTTTTAGTGACCTGGGCTGTGCGGCCACTTTAACAACACACACACACACACACACACACACACACACACTTGAGTGTTTGTGGTGACAACATTCTCCAAAGTCATGGAAGGAATATGAAGTGAACACCCTAAACATGAGTTGTGTTGACTCTAACATGGATGTTGCTCACTCTCTCAACCATTCAACACAATGTAGTATTAGGTAGGAGTACCAGTACATAGTAGTAGTAGTAGTAGTAATAGTAGAAAGTAGTACAAAGTAGTAGAACATAGTACAAAGTAGTACACAGTGGTACAAAGTAGTAGGAAGTAGTGGTACAAAGTAGTAGTAGTACAAAATAGTTGTAGAAAGTGGTAAAAAGTAGTAAGAAGTAGTGGTACAAAGTAGTAGTAGTACAAAGTAGAAGTAATACAAAATAGTTGTAGAAAGTAGTACAAAGTGGTACAACGTAGTAAGAAGTAGTGGTACAAAGTAGTAGTAGTACAAAGTAGAAGTAATACAAAATAGTTGTAGAAATTTTGACAAAGTAGGAGTAGTACAAAGTAGTAGTAGTAGTACAAAATAGTTGTAGAAAGTGGTACAAAGTAGTAAGAAGTAGTGGTACAAAGTAGTAGTAGTACAATGTAGAAGTACTACAAAATAGTTGTAGAACGTAGGACAAAGTAGTAGTAGTACAAAGTAGTAGTAGTACAAAATAGTTGTAGAATGTAGTACAAAGTGGTACAAAGTAGTAAGAAGTAGTGGTACAAAGTAGTAGTAGTACAAAGTAGAAGTAATACAAAATAGTTGTAGAAAGTAGTACAAAGTAGTAGTAGTACAAAGTAGTAGTAGCACAAAATAGTTGTAGAAAGTAGTACAAAGTGGTACAAAGTAGTAAGAAGTAGTGGTACAAATTAGTAGTAGTACAAAGTAGAAGTAATACAAAATAGTTGTAGAAAGTAGTACAAAGTAGTAAGAAGTAGTGGCACAAAGTAGTAGTAGTACAAAGTAGAAGTAATACAAAATAGTTGTAGAAAGTAGTACAAAGTAGGAGTAGTACAAAGTAGTAGTAGCACAAAATAGTTGTAGAAAGTAGTACAAAGTATGAGTAGTACAAAGTAGTAGTAGTACAAAATAGTTGTAGAAAGTAGTACAAAGTATGAGTGGTACAAAGTAGTAGTAGTACAAAATAGTTGTAGAAAGTAGTACAAAGTAGTAGTAGTACACAGTACTACTAGTAGTAGAAAGATAATACAGAGTAGTAGTAGTAGTACAAAGTAGTAGTAGAAAGTAGTACAAAGTAATAGTAGTGGTAGTAGTACAAAGTAGTTGTATAATGTAGTAGTACAAAGTAATAGTAGCATTAGTAGTAGTACATAGTAGTACACAGCAGTACAAAGTAGTAATACTACAAAGTAGTAGTAGTAGAAAGTAGTACGAAGTAGTACAAGGTAGTAGTAGTACAATATAGTACAAAGTAGTAGTAGTACAAATTAGTACAATGTACAAAAACAAAATAGTACAAAGTAGTAGTAGTACAAATTAGTACAATGTACAAAAACAACTTCCTGTCGACGCACGCCAAGTGTGGTTGATTTGGCAGAAGACAGCAGTACGAAGTAGTACAAGGTAGTAGTAGTACAAAATAGTACAAAGTAGTAGTAGTAGTAGTAGTAATACAAATTAGTACAATGTAGTAGAAGGTTGTACAAAGTAGTAGTAGTAGTACAAAATAGTAGTAGAAAGTAGTACAAAGTAATAGTAGTAGTAGTACAAAGTAGTTATATAAAGTAGTAGTACAAAGTAATATTAGCATTAGTAGTAGTATATAGTAGTACACAACAGTACAAAGTAGTAATAATACAAAGTAGTAATAGTACAAAGTAGTAGTTGTAGAAAGTAGTACAAGGTTGTAGTAGTAGTACAAAATAGTACAAAGTAGTAGTAGTAGTACAAATTGGTACAATGTAGTAGAAGGTTGTACAAAGTAGGAGTAGTACAAAATAGTTGTATAATGTAGTACAAAGAAGTAGTTGTACAAAGTAGTAGTAGTACAAAGTAGTAGTAGAAAGATAGTACAGGGTAGTAGTAGTAGTACAAAGTAGTAGTAGAAAGTATTACAAATTAGTAGTAGTAGTACAAAGTAGTTGTACAAAGTAGTAGTACAAAGTAATTGTAGCATTAATAGTAGTACACAGTAGCACCAAGTAGTAATAGTTTAAAGTAGTAGTACTACTACAAAGTAGTATGAAGTAGTACAAGGTAGTAGTAGTAGTACAAAGTAGTAGTAGTAGTAGTAGTAGTAGTAGTAGTAGTGTTAGTACAAAGTATTAGCATAAAGTAGTAGTAGCATTAGTATTAGTACAAATTAACAATAGTAGTACTACTAAGTAGTACAAAATAGTAGTAGTACAAAGTAGTAGAATTTAGTTTAAAGTAGTAGTAGTTTAAATAGTACAAAGTAGTAGTAGTAGTACAATGTTGTAGAAAGTAGTACAAAGTAGTAGTTGTACAAAGTAGTACAAAGTGGTAGAGAGCGGTACAAAGTAGTAGTAGAAAGTATTACAAAGTAGTAGTAGAAGTAGTTGTACAAAGTAGCAGTACAAAGTAACTGTAGCATTAGTAGTAGTACACAGTAGTACCAAGTAGTAATGATACAAAGTAGTAGTAGTAATAGTACAAAGTAGTACAAGGTAGTAATAGTAGTAGTAGTAGTTGTACAAAGTAGTACAAGGTAGTAGTAGTAGTAGTAGTAGTGGTAGTACAAAGTAGTAGCACAAAGTAGTAGTAGTAGTACAATGTAGTCGAAAGTAGTACAAAGTAGTAGTTGTACAAAGTAGTAGCACAAAGTAGTAGTAGCATTAGTAGTAATACAAATTAGCAATAGTAGTACTACTAAGTAGTACAAAATAGTAGTAGTAGAAAGTAGTTTAAAGTAGTAGTAGTAGTACAAAATAGGACAAAGTAGTAGTGGTAGTACAGTGTAGTTGAAAGTAGTACAAAGTAGTAGTTGTACAAAGTAGTACAAAGTGGTAGAGAGCAGTACAAAGTAGTAGTAGAAAGTAGTACAAAGCTGTAGTAATAAAAAGTAACAGTAGCATTAGTAGTAGTACAAAGTAGTACATAATAGTACAAGGTAGTAGTGGTAGTACAAAGTAGTAGTGGTAGTACCAAGTAGTAGAAAGTAGTTTAAGTAGTAGTAGTACAAATTAGTACAATGTAGTAGAAGGTAGTACAAAGTTGTAGTTGTACGAAGTAGTAGAGAGCAGTACAAAGTAGTAGTACAAAGTAGTACAAAGTAGCAGTAACATTAGTAGTAGTAGTAAAAAGTAGTACATAACAGTACAAAGTAGTAGCAATAGTAGTACTACAAAGTAGTAGAAAGTAGTAGTAGTAGTACCAAGTAGTAGAAAGTAGTTCAAAGTAGTAGTAGTAGTACCAATTAGTACAATTTAGTAGACGGTTGTACAAAGTAGTAGTAGAAAGTAGTAATGGAAAGTAGTAGAAAATAGTAGTAGTAGAAGGTAGTAACAAAGTAGTAGTTGTACAAAGTAGTAGAGAGCAGTACAGAGTAGTAGTACAAAGCAGCAGTAGTACAAAGTAGCAGTAACATTAGTAGTAGTAAAAAGTAGTACATAACAGTACAAAGTAGTAGCAGTAGTAGTACTACAAAGTAGTAGAAAGTAGTAGTAGTAGTACCAAGTAGTAGAAAGTAGTTCAAAGTAGTAGTAGTAGTACCAATTAGTACAATTTAGTAGACGGTTGTACAAAGTAGTAGTAGAAAGTAGTAATGGAAAGTAGTAGAAAATAGTAGTTGTAGAAGGTAGTACAAAGTAGTAGAAATTTGTACAAAGCAGTAGTTGTACAAAGTAGTAGAAAATTGTGCAAAGTAGTAGTAGTAGTACAAAGTAGTAGGACAAAGTATAAAAGTCTAAAAAAATATACAACATAAAGTAGCAGGAAACACGTCAATAATGAATAAAGCCAAATATGTTCTAGACCAAAAATCAATTTCCCCATTAATTTGAGCGAGGATGAAAGATTCTTGTTTGAGGATATTGAGAGCGACGGACTAGGAAAAAAAACAAAAACGCGTTTAAAGTAGTAGTACTACTACAAAGTAGTATGAAGTAGTACAAGGTAGTAGTAGTAGTACAAAGTAGTAGTAGTAGTAGTAGTAGTAGTAGTAGTAGTGTTAGTACAAAGTATTAGCATAAAGTAGTAGTAGCATTAGTATTAGTACAAATTAACAATAGTAGTACTACTAAGTAGTACAAAATAGTAGTAGTACAAAGTAGTAGAATTTAGTTTAAAGTAGTAGTAGTTTAAATAGTACAAAGTAGTAGTAGTAGTACAATGTTGTAGAAAGTAGTACAAAGTAGTAGTTGTACAAAGTAGTACAAAGTGGTAGAGAGCGGTACAAAGTAGTAGTAGAAAGTATTACAAAGTAGTAGTAGAAGTAGTTGTACAAAGTAGCAGTACAAAGTAACTGTAGCATTAGTAGTAGTACACAGTAGTACCAAGTAGTAATGATACAAAGTAGTAGTAGTAATAGTACAAAGTAGTACAAGGTAGTAATAGTAGTAGTAGTAGTTGTACAAAGTAGTACAAGGTAGTAGTAGTAGTAGTAGTAGTGGTAGTACAAAGTAGTAGCACAAAGTAGTAGTAGTAGTACAATGTAGTCGAAAGTAGTACAAAGTAGTAGTTGTACAAAGTAGTAGCACAAAGTAGTAGTAGCATTAGTAGTAATACAAATTAGCAATAGTAGTACTACTAAGTAGTACAAAATAGTAGTAGTAGAAAGTAGTTTAAAGTAGTAGTAGTAGTACAAAATAGGACAAAGTAGTAGTGGTAGTACAGTGTAGTTGAAAGTAGTACAAAGTAGTAGTTGTACAAAGTAGTACAAAGTGGTAGAGAGCAGTACAAAGTAGTAGTAGAAAGTAGTACAAAGCTGTAGTAATAAAAAGTAACAGTAGCATTAGTAGTAGTACAAAGTAGTACATAATAGTACAAGGTAGTAGTGGTAGTACAAAGTAGTAGTGGTAGTACCAAGTAGTAGAAAGTAGTTTAAGTAGTAGTAGTACAAATTAGTACAATGTAGTAGAAGGTAGTACAAAGTTGTAGTTGTACGAAGTAGTAGAGAGCAGTACAAAGTAGTAGTACAAAGTAGTACAAAGTAGCAGTAACATTAGTAGTAGTAGTAAAAAGTAGTACATAACAGTACAAAGTAGTAGCAATAGTAGTACTACAAAGTAGTAGAAAGTAGTAGTAGTAGTACCAAGTAGTAGAAAGTAGTTCAAAGTAGTAGTAGTAGTACCAATTAGTACAATTTAGTAGACGGTTGTACAAAGTAGTAGTAGAAAGTAGTAATGGAAAGTAGTAGAAAATAGTAGTAGTAGAAGGTAGTAACAAAGTAGTAGTTGTACAAAGTAGTAGAGAGCAGTACAGAGTAGTAGTACAAAGCAGCAGTAGTACAAAGTAGCAGTAACATTAGTAGTAGTAAAAAGTAGTACATAACAGTACAAAGTAGTAGCAGTAGTAGTACTACAAAGTAGTAGAAAGTAGTAGTAGTAGTACCAAGTAGTAGAAAGTAGTTCAAAGTAGTAGTAGTAGTACCAATTAGTACAATTTAGTAGACGGTTGTACAAAGTAGTAGTAGAAAGTAGTAATGGAAAGTAGTAGAAAATAGTAGTTGTAGAAGGTAGTACAAAGTAGTAGAAATTTGTACAAAGCAGTAGTTGTACAAAGTAGTAGAAAATTGTGCAAAGTAGTAGTAGTAGTACAAAGTAGTAGGACAAAGTATAAAAGTCTAAAAAAATATACAACATAAAGTAGCAGGAAACACGTCAATAATGAATAAAGCCAAATATGTTCTAGACCAAAAATCAATTTCCCCATTAATTTGAGCGAGGATGAAAGATTCCTGTTTGAGGATATTGAGAGCGACGGACTAGGAAAAAAAACAAAAACGCGATTGTATTGGGACGGATTCCGATGTTTTTAGACACATTTACTCGGATAATTCTGGGAAATCCCTTATCTTTCTATTGTGTTGCTAGTGTTTTAGTGAGTTTAACAGTACCTGATAGTCGGAGGGGTTTGTCCACGGCCGGGTGTTGACACTTAGTGTCTTAGGGGAAGTCGACGGCAGCTGTGTGGGCGGCACAAGCTCAGCCGATATCCGGTAAGAGGCGACTTTTTAACCACAATTTTCTCACCGAAACCTGCTGGTTGACATGTTCGCTGTGATCCATAGTAAAGTTTCACCTCCGTGAATTTTAAACAAGGAATCACCGTGTGTTTGTGTGGCTAAAGGCTAAAGCTTCCCAACACCATCTTTCTACTTTGACTTCTCCAATATTAGTTGAACAAATTGCAAAACATTCAGCAACACAGATGTCCAAAATACTGTGTAATTATGCCGTTAAAGCAGACGACTTTTAGCTGTGTGTGTGTGCAGCGCTCATATTCATAACGGCCCGTGACGTCACGCGTACACGTCATCATTACGCGACGTTTTCAAGAAAAAAGTCCCAAGAAATTTAAAATTGTAATTTGGTAAACTAAAAAGGCCGTATTGGCATGTGTTGCAATGTTAATATTTCATCATCGATATATAAACTATCAGTGGGTAGTAGTGGGTTTCAGTAGATCAATTATGGAATGGATTAAGCAAAGCAATCAAAGAATGTACTTATATGATCCACTTTAAGAAACTCTTCAAACTCAAAGTGTTTACAAAGCACAAAAAAGAAGAATCATGATAAATATTCTGAATTTATTCATCCATCCATTCTTTCATTCTCAAAATAACCTTGCTTATCTCATCGTATGGAATATAACTTGCTTCACCAGTTATTTATTTATATATGTGATACTTATGGAGTATATCGTGAATACATTGAGAACAGGAAGGGAACAAAAGTTTTAGCAACTGTGAAGTAAAAGAAAAGGGGTAGGATTTAATAAGCTCTGCTTCTTCCTAGTCCTTTTCCAATATGTTGAAAAGAAAAACTATTAATTGTGATGTATCATGTTGTATGCTTGCATGTTCCAAATAAACTCAAACCCAACTCAACTCAAAGTAAGTAGTAGAACAAAGTAGTAGGACAAAGTAGTATAGTACAAAGTTGTACAAAGTAGTAGAAAGTAGTGATAAATAATAGTAGTGCAAAATACTACAAAGTAGTATTAGTAGAAAATAGTAGGAGTAGAAAGTAGTACAAAGCAGTAGTTGTACAAAGTAGTAGAAAGTAGTAGTAGTACAAAGTAGGACAAAGTAGTTGTAGAACAAAGTAGTAGGACAAAGTAGTACAGTACAAAGTAGTAGAAAGCTGTGCAAAATAGTAGTAGTGCAAAATAGTACAAAGTAGTATTAGTAGAAAGTAGTAGCAGAAAATAGTAGTAGAAAGTAGTACAAAGCAGTAGTTGTACAAAGTAGTAGAAAGTTGTACAAAGTAGTAGAAAGTAGTAGTAGTACAAAGTAGGACAAAGTAGTTGTGGAACAAAGTAGTAAGACAAAGTAGTACAGTACAAAGCAGTAAAAAGCTGTGCAAAATAGTACAAAGTAGTATTAGTAGAAAGTAGTAGTAGAAAATAGTAGTAGGAAGTAGTACAAAGCAGTAGTTTTACAAAGTTGTACAAAGTAGTAGAAAGTAGTAGTAGTACAAAGTAGGACAAAGTAGTTGTAGTACAAAGTAGTAGGACAAAGTAGTACAGTACAAAGTAGTAGAAAGCCGTGCAAAATAGTACAAAGTACTATTAGTAGAAAGTAGTAGTAGTATAAAATAGTAGTAGTATAAAGTAGTACAAAGCAGTAGTTGTACAAAGTAGCAGAAAGTAGTAGTAGTACAAAGTAGGACAAAGTAGTTGTAGACAAAGTAGTAGGACAAAGTAGTACAGTACAAAGTAGTAGAAAGAGGTGCAAAATAGTAGAAAGTAGTATTAGTAGAAAGTAGTAGTAGAAAATAGTAGTAGAAAGTAGTACAAAGCAGTAGTTGTACAAAGGAGTAGAAAGTTGTACAAAGTAGTAGAAAGTAGTAGTAGTACAAAGTAGGACAAAGTATTGTAGCACAAAGTAGTAGTGCAAAATATTACAAAGTAGTATTAGTAGAAAGTAGTAGTAGTAGAAAATAGTAGTAGTAGAAAGTAGTACAAAGCAGTAGTTGTACAAAGTCGTAGAAAGTTGTACAAAGTAGTAGAAAGTAGTTGTAGAACAAAGTAGTAGGACAAATTAGTACAGTACAAAGTAGTAGAAAGCTGTGCAAAATAGTAGTAGTGCAAAATAGTACAAAGTAATAGTAGGGACGGCGTGGCGCAGTGGAAGAGTGGCCGTGCGCAACCCGAGGGCCCCTGGTTCAATTCCCACCTAGTACCAACCTCGTCACGTCCGTTGTGTCCTGAGCAAGACACTTCACCCTTGCTCCTGATGGGTGCTGGTTGGCGCCTTGCATGGCAGCTCCCTCCATCAGTGTGTGAATGGGTAAATGTGGAAGTAGTGTCAAAGCGCTTTGAGTACCTTGAAGGTAGAAAAGCGCTATACAAGTACAACCCATTTATCATTTATTTATTTAGTAAAAAGTATTACAGTGTAGTAGAAATTAGTAGAAAGTAATACAAAGTAGAAGTTGTATAAAGTAGAAGAAAGTTGTAGTTGTACAAAGTAGTAGAAAGTAGTGCAAAGTAGTAGTACTACAAAATAGGACAAAGTAGTTGTACTACAAAGTATTACAATGTAGTAGAAAGTAGTATAAAGTAGTAGTTGTACAAAGTAGTAGTAGTACAACGTGTGTGTGTGTATACAACGTGTGTGAGTACACATTCTGTCAGTGTTGGTCCTTGTGCTCAAACACTGTTAGGAGTACAAACACTGGGTCACATGTTGGCTAGACACACACACACACACACACACACACACACACACGTTGTTGTGTGTACTGTGGGTGTCTCAATAGGAGTCACTGTCTTCTCATTAGGACTTTTCTCTTCCACAAGTTCTCACGAGTGTTTTTTTACACTGGAAACACACAATAATTGTTGTGTGCATGTGTGTGTGTGTGTGTGCATGTGTGTATGTGTGTGTGTGTGTGTGTGCATGTGTGTGTGCGTGAAAAGGTTCAATATTTAAATGGTCTGGCAACCTCAATTCTGATTGCTACATTTGGAGAGTATTATGTTTATAAAAGAGCTGTCAAAACGGACAATATTATGTTATAAAAGGGCTGTCAAAATGGACAATATCATGTTGTAAAAGGGCTGTCAAAATGTACAATATTAAGTGTATAAAATGCCTTTCAAAATGTACGATAATATGTGTATAAAATGGCTGTCAAAATGGATAATATTATGTCATAAAAGGGCTGTCAAAATGGACGGTATTGTGTTTATAAAAGGGCTGTCAAAATGGACAATATTATATTTATAAAAGGGCTGTCAAAATGTACAATATTAAGTGTATAAAATACCTTTCAAAATGTACGATATCATGTGTGTAAAAGGGCTGTCAGAATGGACAATATTATGTCATAAAAGGGCTGTCAAAATGGACAATATTATGTTTATAAAAGGGCTGTTAAAATGTACAATATTAAGTGTATAAAATGCCTTTCAAAATGTACGATATTATGTGTATAAAAGGGCTGTCAAAATGGATAATATTATGTCATAAAAGGTTGTCAAAATGGACAATATTGTGTGTATAAAAGGGCTGTCAAAATGGACAATATTATGTTATAAAAGGGCTGTCCAGATGGACAATATTATGTGTATAAAAGGGCTGTCAAAATGGACAATATTACGTTTATTAAAAAACTGTCAAAATGGACATTATTATGTTTATAAAAAAACTGTCAAAATGGACAATATTATGTTATAAAAGGGCTGTCAAAATGGACAATATTCTGTTATAAAAGGGCTGTCAAAATGGACAAATTATGTTTAAAATGGACTATATTATGTTTATAAAAGGGCTGTCAAAATGGACAATATTCTGTTATAAAAGGGCTTTCAAAATGGACAATATTATGTTTAAAATGGACAATATTATGTTTATAAAAGGGCTGTCAAAATGGACAATATTATGTTATAAAAGGGCTGTCAAAATGGACAATATTCTGTTATTAAAGGGCTGTCAAAATGGACAATGTTATGTCTAGAAAAGGGCTGTCAAAATAGAAGTAGCAAGTTGTTGATTAGTCCAAATTCCAATATGTGACTAATCATGACTACTCCAAATTTCAATATGTGATTAATCATGACTACTCCAAATTTCAATATGTGATTAATCATGAAAAAAATCACAATTCTAAAATTTGATTAATCATAATGAATCCGATTTTAAAAATGTCATCAATCATGTATTATCCCAATTCTAAAATGTGATTAATCATTATTAATCCAAACTCCCAATGTGTGATTGATCATGAACTATCCAAATAATAAAATGTGATTTTCATAATTAGTCCAAATTCCAATATGTGATTAATCATGACTACTCAACATTTCAGTGTGTGATTAATCATTAAAAAAAAAATCACAATTCTAAAATGTGATTGATGGTGATGAATTCAATTTGAAAAATGTCATCAATCATGATTTATCCCAATTCTAAAGTGTGATTAATCATGATTAATCCAAACTCCCAATATGTGATTAATCATGAATTATCCAAACAATAAAATATGATGTTCATGATTATTCTAAATTCCAATATGTTATTAACCATAAATGATACAAATTCCGAAATGCGATTAATCATGATGAATCCAAAATTTCTCAAATGTGATTAATTCAATAAAAAATAAAATAAACACTTGACAGGTGTAGTTTATATTTGCACGTTGACAAAGTCTGTCTCCTGGCCGAATATAATCGTAGTGTCGGAAGAAAATCAACATATGCAACGTGTCAACATAAACGTGTCGTGCTGTGTTTGTGTTGTATGTATATTTGAACTTCAAAAATTGTCGTCGTTTCCACCGTTCGCTGCGATGAGTCGGCAATTATGAGTGAGGCTGGGTTGAAAAGCAAGGCGATGTTCCTGTCTTATAGAGGATCTTTGACCTGCCTCTTCTTCATCCAACAGACGGCCATTACAGCGGGACTCCGCCCTCTTACGGCTACGATGCCGACCGCGCCGAGGAGCAGCGGCGCCACCATGACATCCTGCCTTACATCGACGACTCGCCCTCGTCCTCGCCTCACCTCAGCTCCAAGAGTCGCAGCAGTCGGGACACGCTCTCCTCGGGATCCATCGAGTCCTCCAAGTCGGTCAGTTTCTTCATCCAACTTCATTCTCGTCCAACTTTATTGTCGTCCAACGTTCAACTCTATTGTAACAGGAAGTAACACTTCCTGTCCATCACAGTAACACGTCCTGTCCATCACAGTAACACTTCCTGTCCATTACAGTAACACTTCCTGTCCACCACAGTAACACTTCCTGTCAACACAGTAACACTTCCTGTCCACCACAGTAACACTTCCTGTCCTTCACTGTAACACTTCCTGTCCGTCAAAGTAACACTTCCTGTCCATCACAGTAACACTTCCTGTCCATCACAGTAACACTTGCTTTCCATCACAGTAACACTTGCTTTCCATCACAGTAACACTTCCTCTCCATGACAGTAACACTTCCTGTCCATCACTCTAACACTTCCTGTCCATCACTCTAACAATTCCTGTCCATCACACTAACACCTCCTGTCCATTACAGTAACACTTCCTGTCCATCACAATAACACTTCCTGTCCATCACAGTAACACTTCCTGTCCACCACAGTAACACTTCCTGTCCGTCACAGTAACACTTCCTCTCCCTGACAGTAACACTTCTTGTCCATGACATTAATACCTCCTGTCCATCACAGTAACACTTCCTGTCAGTCACAGTAACACTTCCTGTTCTTCACTGTAACACTTCCTTTCAATCACAGTAACACTTCCTGTCCATCACAGTAACACTTCCTGTCCTTCACAGTAAAACTTCCTGTCATCACAGTAACACTTCCTGTCCATCACAGTAACACTTCCTTTCAATGACAATAACACTTATTGTCATTCACAGTAACACTTCCTGTCCATCACAGTAACACTTGCTGCCCATCACAGTAACACTTCCTCTCCATGACAGTAACACTTTCTGTCCATCACTGTAACACTTCCTGTCCATCACTGTAACATCTCCTGTCCGTCACAGTAACCCTTCCTGTCCATCACAGTAACACTTCCTTTCAATCGCAATAACACTTCTTGTCATTCACAGTAACACTTCCTGTCCGTCACAGTAACACTTCCTGTCCGTTACAGTAACACTTCCTGTCCGTTACAGTAACACTTCCTGTCCGTTACAGTGACACTTCCTGTCCGTTACTGTAACACTTCCTTTCAATCCCAGTAACACTTCCTGTCCATCACAATACCACTTCCTGTTCATCACAGTAATGCTTCCTTTCAATCACAGTAACACTTGCTGTCCATCAAAGTAACACTTCCTGTCCATCACTGTAACACCTCCTGTCCGTCACAGTAACACTTCCTTTCAATCACAATAACACTTCCTTTCAGTCACAACAAAACTTCCTTTCAGTCACAGTAACACTTCCTGTCCATCAGAGTAACACTTCCTGTCCATCACAGTAATACTTCCTGTCCATTACCTAGGCCTACTATGTTGTTAATTATGGTGGTACTTAATGAATGCGTAGGTCTACTATGCTACTGTATTTTAATGTTGTCATCATAGTGGTACTTAATGAATACTCAGTCCTACTACGCTACTGTATTTTAATGTTGTCATGATGGTGGTACTTAATGAATACTTAGGTCTACTATGTCAGACAACATATGTGGTCATACTGTGACTGGAAGTACTTTTCATGTTTTTATATCTTGTGTCTGCTCTCCGTCTCGTCTTTCATCCGTGCTCCTCTTGTCGCCCGAAGGGTGTGTGTGTGTGTGTGTGCACACATTATTATTAGTAGACTAACCTCCATGTTGATGTTGTGTCAAATGCTATTGAACATTGTTTTGTCATCTTAAAGAACCTTCATGTATGTGATATAAATATTTTCATGTAAGTAATTCACATAAAAATATTTTCATGCGAATATTCCAATGTAATATTTCAAGATGAAGTCAGTCAGTGTGTGTTCATGTTTGTTGCAGACGGAATGTGAGCTGGAGAAAGGTCTGGAAATGAGGAAGTGGGTTCTGTCTGGGATCTTGGCCAGCGAAGAAACATACCTCAGTCACCTGGAGGCCCTGCTGCTGGTCAGTACACACACACACACACACACACACACACACACACACACACACACACACACACACACACACACACACACACACACATTTCTTTAATTGTTTGTCCACCCCATTGGTAAAACATTTTTCAATAATAACACAATAATAATTTATTACTAACCATAACCCTACTCAATAACTACAATACAATAATAACTTAATAGCTTACATACAATAATAACTCAATAACTACAATACAATAATATCGTAGATATTTGTCATCTAGATATTTTATAATCTAGATCTTTATCATCTAGATCGTTATTTTCTACATCTTTATTATCTAGATATTTATAGTCCAGCTCTTTATAATCTAGATTTTAATGCTCTAGACCAGGGGTCACCAACCTTTTTGAAAGCAAGAGCTACTTCTTGGGTACTGATTAATGCGAAGGGCTACCAGTTTGATACACACTTAAGTAAATTGCCAGAAATAGCCAATTTGCTCAATTTACCTTTAATAAATAAATCTATATATATATATATATATATATATATATAAAAAATGGGTATTTCTGTCCGTCGTTCCGTCGTACATTTTTTTCCTTTTACGGAAGGTTTTTTATAGAGAATAACTGATGACAAAACACTTAATTGAACGGTTTAAAAAAGGAGAAAACAGGAAAAAAATAAAAATTAAATTTTGAAACATAGTTTATCTTCAATTTTGACTCTTTAAAATTAAAAATTAAAAAGAGAATTTATGGAACATCATTAGTAATTTTTCCTGATTAAAATTAATTTCAGAATTTTGATGACATGTTTTAAATAGGTTAAAATCCAATCTGCACTTTGTTAGAATATATAACAAATTGGACCAAGCTATATTTCTAACAAAGACAAATCAATATTTCTTCTAGATTTTCCAGAACAAAAAAATTAAAAGAAATTCAAAAGACTTCGAAATAAGATTTAAATTTAATTATAAATATTTTCTAGATTTGCCAGAATATTTTTTTTGAATTTTAATCATAAGTTTCAAGAAATATTTCACAAATATTCTTCGTCGAAAAAACAGAACTAAAATTAAGAATTAAATTAAAATGTATTTATTATTCTTTACAATAAAACAAATAAAAAATACTTGAACATTGATTTAAATCGTCAGGAAAGAAGAGGAAGGAATTTAAAAGGTAAAAAGGTATGTGTGTTTAA
The DNA here is from genome assembly GCF_033978795.1 of Nerophis ophidion. Lineage (NCBI taxonomy): Eukaryota > Metazoa > Chordata > Actinopteri > Syngnathiformes > Syngnathidae > Nerophis > Nerophis ophidion. The sequence continues at coordinate 19,242,495 of NC_084618.1, read as the reverse complement.
AAATCCTAAAATAATTTTTAAGGTTGTATTTTTTATCTAAAATTGTCTTTCTCAAAGTAAAAAAAATAAATGAATTTATTCAAACAAGTGAAGACCAAGTATTTAAAATATTTTCTTGGATTTTCAAATTCTATTTGACTTTTGTCTCTCTTAGAATTAAAAATGTCGAGCAAAGCGAGACCAGCTTGCTAGTAAATAAATACAATTAAAAAAATAGAGCCAGCTCACTGGTAAGTGCTGATGTGACGGACTCACGCCGTCGTCTTGCGGGTTCCATGGACCACCAAGGAAGGACATGACTTCGAGCATGTTTGACTTGCTTTATTTTCCCACACAAGTTTGTTTGCGGTCGGGTTGCTCTTCCGCTGGGTCTCCCGTCTCCCTCTGCTGCTCGCTCTGCCGTCTGTTTTACAGCAGCACGTACTTAAGTCCGCCTCTTCTTGTTTCCGTCTCCTTCGTTGTACGTGTTTTTCTCGCTCCGCACAATCACCAGCCCCGTTCTCTCCTCCTTCTCCCCTTTTATACAGCGAGAGGAGAATTTTAATCGTGTACAGGTGTGCGATCCACACACCTGATCTTGTTTGTGGTGTCGCTCCTGTCACGCCCCCGCCTCACCGCTCACTCGCCTTCCCCGCCTCCTCGCCGCCATCTTGGGCCGGGCTCCAGCGTGCCCTGCCTCTCTGTCGGACCGTCGGCTCCGCCTGTCCACAGCTGCTATTTGAGCTATTTTTAGAACAGGCCAGCAGGCGACTCATCTGGTCCTTACGGGACGGCGTGGCGCAGTGGGGAGAGTGGCTGTGCGCAACCCGAGGGTCCCTGGTTCAAATCCCACCTGGAACCAACCTCGTCACGTCCGTTGTGTCCTGAGCAAGACACTTCACCCTTGCTCCTGATGGGTGCTGGTTGGCGCCTTGCATGGCAGCTACCTCCATCAGTGTGTGAATGTGTGTGTGAATGGGTAAATGTGGAAGTAGTGTCAAAGCGCTTTGAGTACCTTGAAGGTAGAAAAGCGCTATACAAGTACAACCCATTTATCATTTATTTATTTACCTGGTGCACGCGGGCACCACATTGGTGACCCCTGATCTACACCTTTTATAATATTGATCTTGCTTATCTAGATCTTTATACTGTAGACTTTTGTAATCTAGATCTTTATCATCTACATCTTTTATACTTAGTTCTTTATCATCTAAATCTTTATCATTTAGATCTTTTATAATCTAGATCTTTTATATCTAGATCTTTATCATCTAGATCTTTTATAATCTAGATCTTTATAATCGACATATTTATCATCTACACCTTTATAATCTAGAATTTAATAATCTAAATATTTTTCATCTAGATATTTTTCATCTAGATATTTATAATCTGGCTCTTTATCATCTAGATCTTTATCATATAAATATTGTATGATCTAGATCTGTATCATTTAGATCTTTATAATCTACATATTTATGATCTAGACCTATATCACCTAGATCTTTAAAATCTACATCTTTGTTTTCTAAACCTTGATGATCTCGATCTTTATCATCGAGACCTTTATTATCTACATCTTTATCTTCGATATTTATAATCTGGCTCTTTATAATCCAGATACTAATAATATAGATCTTTATCATCAAGATCTTTATCATCTACATATTTGTGATCTAGACCTATATAATATAGATCTTTATAACCTACATATTTGGCATTTATATCTTTATGATCTAAATTTTTATCATCTAGACCTTTATTATCTAGATCTTTATCATCGAGATATTTCTAATCTGGCTCCTCATAATCTAGATTTTAACAATCTAGATCTTTATAATATACATATTTATAATATAGACATTGTCATGATCCACTACTTGGATCATGTCTATTCGTTTTTGTTCCGCCTTGGTATCGTGTTCTGTTATTTGACTTCCTTAGTTCCTGGTGGCACTTCCTGTTTTGTTCCGTTGCCATACTTACGCATTAGTGCAGTGGTAGGTAGGGAACCTATGGCACGCGGGCCAGATGTGGCTCTTTTGATGACTGCATCTGGCTCTCAGATAAATCTGAGCTGACATTACTTAACACAATAAGTAATGAATAATTCCACTTGTAATCAAAGTGTTAAAAATATTGTTCAAAAAATAAAACATGCTCATGCATTTGAATCCATCCATCCTTTCTCTACCGCACTTGTTCAAGAAGTTGCATTAAGGGTAAGAAGTGATTTATTTATTAATGGTTAATTTAGGGCTTGCCCTCCTGGGGGTTCTTCAGACCAACTTGAGAGCCTGTTTCAGGGTTACAATATTTTTTATTTTTCAATAAGTCTCTCAGTTGCTTTCCGGCAATTGTCTTTTTCTCTTTCGTTCTCGCTCACGCTCTGGCTCCAGCCCCAACCCCAACCCCGTCTCTCCTTCTGGCTGCTGCTTTTAAACAGAGCGACAGGTGATTAGATAACAAGGCCCAGGTAGGCCATCTACGCACCTGTCGCTGATTTCGAGGCCGGTCCTGGCAACACCCCGCTTCGCTGCAGGCCCGCAGGCCACGCCCCCTCCACAGTTAGCTTCAGAATACCATTGTTACTACAAATAATAAGAGACCTGTTATACTTTAGAAATGTTGGTCTTACTTAAAAATGCACGCGTTTAGTTGTGTATAGTGTTGAAAAAAATACGGAAATACATTTTTAAAATATTTGGATTCTTGGCTCTCTCAGCCAAAAAGTTTCCCAACCCCTGCATTAGTGTCACCTGCTTTTTGTTTTTGATGCACACCTGCTATGTGATTATCTCCTTTATTTAAGCCTGCCCTTTTTGTTCATTCGGTCCCGCAGTCTAGTTTGTATTCGATGCAACAGGTGACGTCGCTGACTCCCGCTTGTGGTAAAATACTTTTTGTACTTGTTAGCTTCCACGCTATTCCGTTGCTTGTCCCTAGCTCACATGCTAGCGCTTTTTGTTCTTTCTAGCTCCCATGCTAGTTCTCTTTGTTCTGACGGTAGTGCCTTGTGCAAGTGTTTTTTAGTCTTAGTTTGTTCTTTAGTATAAATAAATCATCATTTCTTACCTTCACGTTGTGTCTTATCCGACTGCATCAACGAGAGAACTCAACCGCATCACCACAATGCCAGCTAAGCGTCACAGACATTTTACAATATTGATCTTAATTATCTAGATTTGAATGATCTACACCTTTATCTTCTATATCTTTATCATCTAGATATTTTATAATCCAGAACTTTATCATCTAGATCTTTATAATTGACATATTTATCATCTCGACCTTTATAACCTAGATCATAATAATCTAGATATTTTATCATTTAGATCTTTGTCATCTAGATCTTTCTTCACAAAAGCAGCAGGGTGCAGTTTTCAGCTTTGCATGACGGCTCCGAGTCACGTTTGGGGATTTGAACTGCGGACCTTGTGTCTTCAGCCCATGAAACCCCTGAAGGCGGCGGCCACCACGTCCCAGCCGGTGCTGTCCCCGGCCCAGATAGAGACCATCTTCTTCAAGGTGCCAGAACTCTACGAGGTCCACAAGGACTTCTATGACGGACTGCTGCCCCGGGTCCAGCACTGGACTCACCAGCAGAGGGTGGGAGACCTCTTCCAGAAACTGGTGAGCTTCACTTTGTGTGTGTGTGTGCGTTTTAGTTCAAATGATTTGAACTAAAATAATTTATATTAAAATCATTGGTCTAAAATGATTTGGACTAAAATTATTTGTACTAAAATGATTTGCACTAATCTGGTTTGTACTAAAATGTTGTCAACTGAAAGGATTTGTACTAAAATGATGTCAACTGAAATGATTTGTACTAAAATGATTTTTACAAAAATGATTTGTTCTATAATTATTTGTCCTAAAGGTTTGTACTATAATAATTTGTACTAAAATGGTTTGAACTAAAATGACTTTTACTAAAATTGTTGATCTAAAATTATTTGTACTAAAATGATTTGTTCTAAAATTACTTGTACTAAAATTATTTTAAAAAAGGATTTGTACTAAAATTAATTTCTTCTAAAATGATTTGTATTAAAATTATTTGTACTAAAATGATTTGAACTAAAATGATTTGAACTAAAATGATTTGTACTAAAATGGTTTGAACTAAAATGATTTGTACTAAAATGGTTTGAACTAAAATGATTTGTACTAAAATAACTGGTTTAAAATCAATGGGATAACATTTATTTGTACTAAAATCCATCCATCCATTTTAAACCACTTGTCCCGTTTGGGGCCGCGGGAGTACAAAAATGATTTGCACTAAACTATTTGTACAAAAATGATTTATACTAAAATGATTTGTACTAACTTTATTTTAAAATATTATTTCTACTAAAAATTGTTATAAAATGATTTTTACTAAAAATTATTTGTTTTAAAATGATTTGTATTAAAATGATTTGTACTATAATGATTTGAACTTAAATGATCTGTACTGAAATCATTGGTCTAAAATGATTTGTGCTAAAATTATTTGCACTTTAATGATTTAAAAAATATTTGTAATAAAATGATTTGTACTAAAATGACTTTAAACAATTTGTACTCAAATGATTTGTTCTAAAAGGATTTGCACTAAAATGAGTTGTACTAAAACTATTTCTACTAAAAATGTTTTTTTCCTGAAATCATGTGTACTAAAATCATTTGTATTAAAATAATTTGTACTAAAATGATTTGTACTAAAAGCATTTGTACTAAAATGACTTAAAACAATAATTTGTATTACAATGATTTGTTCTAAAATCATTTGCACTAAAATAATTTGTTTTAAAATGATTTGAACTAAAAGGATTTGTACTAAAATTATATCAACTGAAATGATTTGTACTAAAATGATTTTTACAAAAATAATTTGTTCTATAATTATTTGTCCTAAAGGTTTGCACTATAATAATTTGTACTAAAATGGTTTGAACTAAAATGACTTTTACTAAAATTGTTGATCTAAAATGATTTGTACTGAAATGATTTGTTCTAAAATTACTTGTACTAAAATTATTTTAAAAAAGGATTTGTACTAAAATTAATTTGTTCTAAAATGATTTGTATTAAAATGATTTGTACTAAAATGATTTGAACTAAAATTATTTGAACTAAAATAATTTGTACTAAAATGGTTTGAACTAAAATGATTTGTACTAAAATAATTGGTTTAAAATCAATGGGATAACATTTATTTGTACTAAAATCCATCCATCCATTTTAAACCGCTTGTCCCGTTTGGGCCCGCGGGAGTACAAAAATGATTTGCACTAAACTATTTGTACAAAAATGATTAATACTAAAATGATTTGTACTAACATTATTTTAAAAGATTATTTGTACTAAAAATTGTTATAAAATGATTTTTACTAAAAATTATTTGTTTTGAAATGATTTGTATTAAAATGATTTGTACTAAAATGATTTGCACTTAAATGATCTGTACTGAAATCATTGGTCTAAAATTATTTGCACTAAACTATTTGTACTAAAATGATTTGTACTAACATTATTTGTACTTTAATGATTTAAAAAATATTTGTAATAAAATGATTTGTTATAAAAATGATTTGTACTAAAATGACTTTAAACAATTTGTACTCAAATTATTTGTTCTAAAAGGATTTGCACTAAAATGAGTTGTACTAAAACTATTTGTACTAAAAATGTTTTTTTCCTGAAATCATGTGTACTAAAATCATTTGTATTAAAATAATTTGTACTAAAATGATTTGTACTAAAAGCATTTGTACTAAAATGACTTAAAACAATCATTTGTATTAAAATGATTTGTTCTAAAATGATTTGCACTAAAATAATTTGTTTTAAAATGATTTGAACTAAAAGGATTTGTACTAAAATGACTTTAAAAAATGTTTTGTACTAAAATTATTTTTACTAAAATTATTAGTACTACGATTATTTGTACTGAAATTATTTGTTCTAAAATGATTCCTCATTGGATTCATTAAAAATGTTTATTGTATGAATCAAAGTCAACATTCTGTTTTTTACCGAAATAAAACATTTATTGCATGAATTGAACGAGTTTATTGCATGAATAAAAAGTTATTATGGTATGAATAAAAAGTGTTTATTGCATGAATAAAAAATGTTTATAGGATTCATTAAAAAAGTGTTTGTAGTATGTATAAAAAGTGTTTATTGGATTGATTAAAAATGGTGTATTTGAATGATAAAAAGTGTTTGTGGTATGAATAAAAAGTTTATTGTGAGTCTAAAAAGTGGATTGATGAAAGAGCGTTTGTGTTGTGCCTAAAAAGTGTTCGTCATGGTGTGTTTCAGGCCAGCCAGCTGGGCGTTTACCGAGCCTTTGTGGACAACTACGAGCTGGCGGTGGACACGGCAGAGAAATGTTGTCACGCCAACACGCAGTTTGCAGAAATATCAGAGGTACTTCTCATATTCATGTGTTCATACACTTTGCTTATTTCCTATATATTCATTCATTTTGCCTTTTTCTTCATGGGTTCATAGGTCTTTGCTTTATTCATGTAAACACACACTTTGTTTTATTCATGTAGTCATACACTTTGCTTTATTCATGTATTCATACACTTTGTTTTTTCGTGTATTCATTCACTTTGCTTTATTCATGTATTCATACACCTCGCTTATTTCAAATATATTCATTCATTTTGCTTTTGTTTTTCATGTATTCATACGTATTTGCTTTATTCATGTAATCACACACTTTATTTTATTCATGTAGTCATATACTTTGCTGTATTCATGTATTCATACTCTTTGTTTTTTCATGTATACATGGGTTTTTGCTTCATTCATGTATTCATACACTTTGCTTTATTCTTGTATTCATACACTTTATTTTATTCATGTAGTCATACACTTTGCGTTATTCATGTATTCACACACTTTCTTTTTCATGTAAACATAGGTTTTTGCTTCATTCACGTATTCATTCACTTTGCTTTATTCATGTATTCATACTCTTTGCTTATTTCAGATGTATTCATTCATTTTGCTTTTGTTTTTTCATGTATTCATACATCTTTGCTTTATTCATGTAATCACACACTATTTTATTCATGTAGTCATACACTTTGCGTTATTCATGTATTCATACACTTTGTTTTTTCATGTATACATAGGTTTTTGCTTCATTCATGTATTCATACACTTTGCTTTTCCACGTATTCATTCACTTGGCTTTATTTATGTGTTCATACACTTTGCTTATTTCATACATATTCATTCGTTTTGCTTTTTTTTTCACGTGTTCATGGGTCTTTGATTTATTCATGTAATCATACACTTTGTATTAATGTAGCCATACACTAAGCTTTATACATGCATTCATACACTTTATGTTTTCATATATTCAGAGATTTTTGCTTTATTCATGTATTCATACACTTTGCTTTAGTCATGTAATCATACACTTTGTTTTATTCTTGTATTCATATTCTTTGTTTTTCCACGTATTCATTCACTTTGCTTCATTCATGTATTCATACACTTTGCTTATTTCAGATATATTCATTTAGTTTGCTTTTGTTTTTTCATGTATTCATACATTTTGCTTTATTGGTGTAATCAACACTTCTTTTTATAATGTTGTCATAAATGGTTGTTCATGTATCCAAACACTTAGTTTTTTTCACGTATTTATAAGCTTTTGCTTTATTTGTGTAATCAACACAATCCATGTAGTCATACACTTTGCTTTATTCTTGTATTCATACTCTTTGTTTAATTCTTGTATTGATACACTTTGGTTTTCCACGTATTCATTCACTTTGCTTTATTCACGTATTCATACACTTTGCTTATTTCCTATATATTCATTCATTTTGCGTTTGTTTTTTCATGTATTCATAGGTCTTTGTTTTTTCATGTATTCATAGGTCTTTGTTTTACTCATGTAATCATACACTTCGTTTTATTCATGTATTCATACACGTTGCTTTATTCATGTGTTCATACACTTTGTTTTTTTTATTCATAGGTTTTTGCTTTATTCATGTGTTCATACACTTTGCTTATTTCATACATATTAATTCGTTTTGCTTTTTTTTCACGTGTTCATGGGTCTTTGATTTATTCATGTAATCATACACTTTTTATTAATGTAGTCATACACTAAGCTTTATGCATTTGTTCATACACTTAGTTTTTTATGTATTCATAGGTTTTTGCTTTATTCATGCATTCATACACTTTGTTTTATTCATGCATTCATACACTTTGTTTTATTCCTATATTCATACACTTTGTTTTTCCATGTATTCATTCACTTTGCTTCATTCATGTATTCATATACTTTGCTTAGTTGATATATATTAATTCAGTTTTCTTTAGTTTTTCATGTATTCATACATTTTACTTTATCAATGTAATCATACACTTGTTTTTATAATGTTGTCATACACTGCTTTATTCATGTATTCAAACACTTAGTTTTTTCATGCATTCATAGGCTTTTGCTTTATTTGTGTAATCAACACATTTTTATCCATGTAGTCATACACTTTGCTTTATTCATGTATTCATACACTTTGTTTTTTCACGTTTTCATAGGCTTTTGCTTTATGTGTGTAATCAACACATTTTTATTCATGTAGTCATACACTTTGTTGTATTCTGGTATTCACACACTTTGTTTTATTGTTGTATTGATACACTTTGTTTTTCCACGTATTCATTCACTTTGCTTTATTCACGTATTCCTACACTTTGCTTATTTCCTATATATTCATTCATTTTGCGTTTGTTTTTTCATGTCTTCATAGGTCTTTGTTTTTTCATGTATTCATAGGTCTTTGTTTTACTCATGAAATCATACACTTTGTTTTATTCATGTAGTCATACACTTTGCTTTATTCATGTGTTCATACACTTTGTTTTTTTATGTATTCATAGGTTTTTGCTTTATTCATACATTCATACACTTTGCTTTATGCATGTATTCATACACTTTGCTTTATTCATACACTTTGCTTTATGCATGTATTCATACACTTTGTTTTATTCCTGTATTCATACACTTTGTTTTTCCATGTATTCATTCACTTTGCTTCATTCATGTATTCATACATTTTGCTTATTTCATATATATTCATTCAGTTTGCTTTTGTTTTTTCATGTATTCATACATTTTACTTTATTCATGTAATCATACACTTCTTTTTATAATGTTGTCATACACTGCTTTATTCATGTATTCAAACACTTGGTTTTTTCATGTATTCATATGTTTTTGCTTCATTCATGTTTTCATACACTTTGTTTTATTCTTGTATTCATACACTTTGTTTTTCCACATATTCATTCACTTTGCTTTATTCACGTATTCATACACGTTGCCTATTTCCTATATATTCATTCATTTTGCATTAGTTTTTTCATATATTCATATGTTTTTGCTTTATTCATGTAATCACACACTTTGTTTTATTCATGTAGTCATACACTTTGCTTTATTCATGTATTCATACACTTTTGTTTTTGTTCCTGTATTTATACACTTTGTTTTTTCACATACTCATTCACTTTGCTTTGTTCATGTATTCATACACTTTGCTTTGATACGATGCCACATTATTAAGATTGTAACCATTATTACGATGTAATCTATAATGATTGACATAATCGCTTCCGGGTCTGTCTGCGTGTTTGGTCATCTTCCACGTTTGTTAACGCACACTTTGATCTTGACTCCGCCCATCAGAACCTGAAGGTCCGAAGTCCCAAAGACTGCAAGGAGCCCACGGCCAAGAACTCCTTGGAGGGTGAGACTCCTTGGAGAGGAACCTGTCTTCTTCTTCTTCTTCTTCTTCTTCTTCTTCTTCTTCTTCTTCTCCTCAAAGTCTCTTCAACTTCCTTCTGCCTTCTTTTTTGCCGCCAGCCTTGCTGTACAAGCCAGTGGACCGAGTCACACGCAGCACGCTGGTGCTCCACGTACGTCCTCACTCACTCACTCACTCACTCACTCACTCACTCACTCACTCACCCATCAACTCATTTACTCACTAATTATTCAAACGTAATGATATACTCACTAACATTTAAAATGGAATAATATACTCGGTAATAATTAAAATGTAATAAAGTACTCATTAATAATAAAAAAAAAATAATGTACTGAGTAATAATAAAAATGTAATACATTACTCGCTTATAATTAAAAATAAGTCGTCTACTCACTAATAATGACATGAATCATTTACTAACAAACATTCCTAATTAAATCATTTACTCACTAATATTTGAAATTAAATAATTTACTCAAATAATTAATGTTAAATAGTTTACCCACTAATAAAATAAAATGTAAAGAAATACCGGTACTCAAAATATTTTAAATAAAATTATTTACTCAGTAATAATTAAATTAAAATATTTTAAAATGATAAATAAATGGGTTGTACTTGTATAGCGCTTTTCTACCTTCAAGGTACTCAAAGCGCTTTGACACTACTTCCACATTTACCCATTCACACACACATTCACACACTGATGGAGGGAGCTGCCATGCAAGGCGCCAACCAGCACCCATCAGGAGCAAGGGTGAAGTGTCTTGCTCAGGACACAACGGACGTGACGAGGTTGGTACTAGGTGGGATTTGAACCAGGGACCCTCGGGTTGCGCACGACCACTCTTCCACTGCGCCACGCCGTCCCTTTTCTCTGTAATAATTAAAATGTACTAAATCACTCACTGCTAACATGAATTAGATAATTTAGTCACTAATATTTAAAATGAGATCATTTACTCACAAATAATTACATTTAAATACTTTACTCGATATTAATTAAAATATTGTAATAACTTTTTAAAGTTGAATAATTTATTCAGTAATAATTCAAATTAAATATTAACCCACTAATAATTAAAATGTAATAATATACTCACATTTAAAATTTAATAATATACTCAGTAATAATTAAAATGTAACAAATTAGTCAGTATTAATTAAAATATATCAATTACTCATTAGTAATATAAAATTAATTAATGTACTGAGTAATAATAAAACATAATACATTATTCGCTTATAATTAAAAATAAATAATTTACTCACTAATAATTACATGAATAATTTACTTAGAATTATTTCCAATTAAATAATGTACTCACTAATATTTACAATTAAATAATTTACTCACAAATAATTAAAGTTAAATAATTTACCCACTAATAATTAAAATGCAAAGATTTACTCCAAATATTTAAAATACAATAATTTACTCATTAATAATTGAAATAAAATAATTTTCTCAGTAATAATTAAACTGTAATAAATTACTCACGAATAATATTAATTCAATAATTTACTCAGTAATATTTAAAATGAGATAATTTACTCGCATAATTACATTCAAACACTTAACTTGCTAATAATTAAAATATTGTAGTATACTCACTAACATTTTAAAGTTGAATAATTTATTCAATAACAATTAAAACTAAATATTGACCCACTAATAATTAAAATGTAATAATAGAACAATTTGCTCACTAAAAATTCAAACTCAATAATTGACCCACTAATAATTAAAATGTAATAATATACACACTAACATTTGAAATTAAATAATTTATGCAGTAATAATTCAAATGTAATAAATTACTCAGTATTAAATAAATATAATAATTTATTTATTAAAAATTTAAATTGAATAATGTACTGCGTAATAATAAAACTTAATACATCACTTGCTTATAATTAAATATTAATAATTTACTCACTAATATTTACAATTAAATAATTTATTTACAAATAATTAAATGTAAACATTGTACACACTTATAATTAAAATATTATGATGTATTTACTGACATTTAAAATTAAATATTTTACCGATTAGTAGTTCAAATTAAATAATTTACCCACTAATAATTAAATTTTTTTTTTTTACTCTGTAATCATTAAAATGCAATATAATCCTCTACTAATAATACAAATTAAATAATTGACTCCCTAATATTTACAAATAAACAATGTACGCACTAATATTTACATTTAAATAATTTACTCACAAATAATTCAATTTAAACAATTTAACCACTAATAATTAAAATGTCTTAATATACTCACTAATATTCAACATTAAATGATTTATTTACTAATAACTCAAATTAAAAAAAATACTCACTAATAATTGCAATTAAATCAATTACCCATTAATATTTAACACGTAATAATTTACTGATTAATATTTCAAATTAAACGCATTTACTCACTAATAATTTAAATGTATTTTTTCGCTCAATAATATTTAAAAATATAATAATACTCACTAACATTTAAAATGTCATAACACACTCATTACTATTTAAAATTAAATAATTGACTCACTAATATTTAAAATGTAATAATTTACTCATAAATATCCATCCTTTATTAATAATAATAATCAGTAATACAATAAAATAAAATGATATGAACACACACACATATATATATATATATATACATATATATATATATATATATATATATATATATATATAATGTCATTTAAACAGCTTTTTAAGTAATTTTAGTCTGTGCCATATGACTATTAATAGATAGATGAGCTGTACATGACCAGGGTTTTTCCCCCCACAGGACCTGCTCAAGCACACGCCCACCAGCCACCCGGACCACCCGCTGCTGCAGGACGCCCTGCGCATCTCGCAGAATTTCCTGTCCAGCATCAACGAGGAGTCCACGCCGCGCCGCCAGTTGATGACCGTGAAGAAGGGCGAGGTAAACAATCCTCTTTTTCCACAAAAACATCGCTTCAAAACATTTATTTACTACTAGCTATGTATTTAAAAATAATGTATATATAGTTAGTATAATTATTTATATATATATATATGTATAAATATATATCTATAAGTTTTGTAATCAATCAGAAACATCAAGCAGCTAAAATGCACCTAACCTGGATAAGTGTGTTTTTTTTTTCCCCATCATGCATTGTAATGGATTTAAAATGGGTGTAATTTTGAATAATATGTTGTGATTGGACATTTGTTATAATATCCACAAAGCAGGCTGTGTTACGTGTGACCATGTGTGTTGACTTTTTTATGCTAGTTTGTTTGCACTTTGACTAGGGAAGGTTGTCGGGATTGGGGTCATATAAGTACATGTTGTGCTGTGTTCACTTCAATGTACAATTCTTGTACATTAATAGGAGTTACTGTTATTGTCCACATGACTATGTTAACAATCAGATTGTCAATATTACTATGAATAGTAATTGGACGATTACTACTAATCATATTTGAACGATTACTGCTAATATACTTGGACGATTACTGCTAATCAAATTTCGATGATTACTACTAAACATATTTGGACGATTACTACTAATCATAATTGAACAATTTTTATTTTTAACATTTACATTTTTCCTGTTTCCCCCCCATTTTTTCTGTTCTTTTTAATTGTCCTCTTTTTGCACTAATTTTTTCATTTTCAAAACATTATAATTTTCCAAACTTTTTTCCTCAATTTTCCTCTATTCTTTTTCAATTTTCCTCTTTCCCCCCCTTAATTTTCCTATTTTTCTCAATATTCCCCTTTTTCTGTTTTTTTTCTCAATTTCCTGTTTTTCCTCAATTTTCGAATTTTTTCAGTGTTTTTCTCAATTTAAATCTTTTTCTCTCATGTTTATTCTTTTTTGAATTTTCCTCTAAATGTCCACTTTTTTCCTCCATCCCTCTGATATATATTTTTTTAATTTTCCATTTCCCCCACGCATTTTTTACTATTGTTTTCTCAATTTTCTTATTATTTTATTTTATTTTTTAAATTTTTCTTAATTTTGTTATTGTTTTTCTCAATGTTTCTATTTTCACTCAATTTTACAGTTTTTTTCTTAGGTTGATCCTCCTTATTAAATTTTAAAATGTTTCTTCAATGTTCTTCTTTTTTAGTGTTTCTCTTTTTGCCCTAATTTGTCCTCTTTTTTTCTCTCAATTGTCCTCTTTTTTTTCCAAGTTTTCCTCTTTTCTCAATTTTACTTTTCTTAATTTTCCTTTTTTTTTCAAAATGTTTTCTGTTTTTTCTCTCATGTTAATGTTTTAATTTTTTCCTCTTTTCCCGCATTTTTTCTGTTTCTTTTAATTGTCCTCCTTTTGCCCTAATTTTTCCAATTATAATAATAAAAAATAAAAAAAATCCAAACTTTTCCCCCCACTTTTCCTCTCTTCTTTTTAAATTTTCCTCTTTTCTATTTACACCCGTCGGGTGAAATTTTCTATCTTTCCCAATGTTCCTCTTTTTTCCAGTTTTTTTCTCTATTTCTTGTTTTTTCTCAATTTTCTCAGTGTTCCTCCCTGTTTTTCGATTTCACTCTTTTTTTCTCTCATGTTTATTCTTTTTTCAATTTTCCTCTTTCTTCCACAATATTACTGTTGTTTTTAAATGTCCACTTTTTACCTCTTTCCTTCCTATATATATTTTTAATTTTCCAACCCCCCCCCAATTTTTCTCTTTTTTTTTCTCAATTTTCCTATTTTTTTCTTGAATTTTTTTCTACTTTGCAAAATTTTCTTATTGTTTTTGTCAATGTTTCTATTTTCAATCAATCTGACAGTTTTTTTCTTTCATTGATCCTCATTTTTAAAATTTTACATTTTTTCCCCAATATTCTTCTTTTTTAGTGTTCCTCTTTTTTCTTTCAATTTTCCTCCTTTTTCTCTCAATTTTCCTCTTTTTTCCAAGTTTTTTCTTTTCTCAATTTTACTTTAAAAAAATCAAATTTACTTATCTTTTCTTAATTTTCCTGTCTACGTGTTTTCCCTCAGAATATGATCACGATGCTCATTGTTGTAATTCTATTTCCATCTATCTATCCATCCATCCATCCATCTATTTTCTACCGCTTTCCCCTTTTTACGGGTCGCGGGGGGTGCTGGAGCCTATCCCAGCTGCAGTCGGGTGTAAGCTGGGGTACACCCGGGACAAGTCGCCATAATTGTCTTTTCACTTATGCCAACATGATGATGGCCACGCCCCCTAAATGGCTTCATAGCAGCCAGCTTGTCATCAATCTGCGGCCTAAGGTGTAGTGCATGCCCTTATATGGTCATGTTGGGGGTTGCTGCTTGAAAGTGTGGAGGGTGGGGCGGTATCTACTTTCCTATTGTGCTTTAGTAGAGCGCTTGCACGCACACACACACACACACACTTGACAGTATCATCCCTGGCACATGATTGGACAGCTCCTGATTGAAAGATGTCATGACACAGCCGCACATAACGTTTCTCCTAATGAGCCACCAGTCGGCCTCTACCTCGTTAATTATTCATAAGGGGCGGGGGTAGACTGTTGCTGGCTCCTCCTCCTCCTCGCTCACATGGGAGTCATTACTGCACTTCTCACACACACACTATTTATATATATATATATATATACTGTATGTATATATATATATATATATATATATATACACATGTATGGATAGATAGATAGATAGGTGTGTGTGTGTGTGTGTATGTATGTATGCGTGTGTATGTATGTATGTATATAAGTGTGTGTGTATGTATGTACATATGTGTATGTATGTATATATGTATATGTATGTATGCATACTGTATATGTGTATGTATGTATGCATATATGTATATATATATATTATAGATAAACAGTTTGTATATATGTTTATATATATACTGTGTGTATATATATACATATATATATATATATATATATATATATATACATATATATATATATATATATATATATATATATATATATATATATGTACATATATATATATATATATATATACATATATATATATATATATATACACAAAGCTCACTTCACTTGTCGAGGGCTTGACTTTAGGACGTGTGGCAAAGCCTGTCGTATTCTTCCAAAAGCGAGCGTTTTACCTTCACAACAACATGAATGAGTCAATGAGTCACTTTTGCTTTTGTTTGTGTGTGAAGAAGTGAGTGATGACATCATATCGGGCTTCACGGATGCAAAGAGCAGACGATCGCCATGACGATAAAACGCGTGATATTCACAAGAGATATAACAGACATCGGCTCCCCTTCACTCTCTTCTGGCGGCGACGGCATGTGTTCTTGACGGAGGGGGGGAGGGGCCGGATGGGGGGAAGACGATGATGTAATCGCTGCTGCACATGTGTGACGTCATCGTTTGAGACGTGCGACCGCGGGGAGACAGTGGGTGTTAAATGTCAACGTCTCACCACTGGTCCATGATGTCATCATTTCAACGCTTCTCTTTAAAAGCAGAACACTATAAATGTTTTTATTCCGATTTACATATGTTAGTTATTTATTCCTGTTTGCACATGTTATGTATTTATTATTTATTCTTGTTTGCACATGTTTTTTTATTTATTATTTATTCCTGTTTCCACATGTTATTTATTTATCCCTGTTTGGGCATGTTATGTATTTACTCTTTTTTAAACATTTTAATTATGTATTCCCGTTTGCATGTTATTTATTTATTCCTGTTTACACATGTTATTTATTTATTCCTGTTTGCACATGTTCTTAATTCCTGTTTACACATTTTATTTATATATTCCTGTTTACATGTTATTTATTTGTTTTTAACTTGTTATTTCTTTATTCCTGATTACACATTACTCATTTTATGTATGTATTCCTTTTTGCACATGTTATTTATTTATGCCTGTTTGCACGTTATTTCTTTATTCCTATTCACACATTTTATGTATTTATCCGTGTTTGCACGTGTTATTTTTTTTATTCCTGATTACACATTACACACATTACACATTTTATCTATGTATTGCTGTTTGCACATGTTATTTATTTATTCTGATTTACACATTGTATTTATTTCTTCTTGTTTGCACATGTTATTTCTTTATTTTTATTTACACATTTTATTTATGTATTCCTGTTTGCACGTTATATATTTTTTATTTCTGTTTACACGTGTTATTTATTTCTTCCTGTTTGCACATGTTATTTCTTTATTCTATCTTCCTGTTTGCACATGTTTCTTTATTTTATTTACACATTTTATTTTGTTATTTCTGTTTGCACATGATATTTATGTATCCCTGTTTGCAAATGTTATTTATTTATCCCTGTTTGCACATGTTTTTTTTATTTATTATTTATTTCTGTTTACAAGTGCTATTTATTTATTCCTGTTTGCACGTGTTATTTATTGTTTTCCTGTTTGCACATGTTATTTCTTTATTGTTTCTTCCTGTTTGCACATGTTATTTCTTCATTATTTCTTCCTGTTTGCACATGTTATTTCTTTATTCCTATTTACACATTTTATATTTTATTCCTGTTTGCACATGTTATTTCTTTATTTTTATTTCCACATTTTATTTTTTTATTCGTGTTTGCACATGTTATTTCTTTATTTTTATTTCCACATTTTATTTTTTTATTCGTGTTTGCACATGTTATTTATTTATCCCTGTTTGCACATTTTTATTTATTTATTATTTATTTCTGTTTACAAGTGTTATTTATTTATTCCTGTTTTTACGTGTTATTTATTTTTTTCCTGTTTGCACATGTTATTTCTTTATTATTTCTTCCTGTTTGCACATGTTATTTCTTTATTATTTCTTCCTATTTGGACATGTTATTTCTTTATTATTTCTTCCTGTTTGCACATGTTATTTCTTTATTCCTATTTAAACATTGTATTACATTATTCCTGATTTTACATGTATTTCTCTGTTTTTGTTTACACATTTTATTTATTTATTCCTGTTTGCACATGTTATTCATTTATCCCTGTTTGCACATGTTTTTTATTTATTATTAATTTCTGTTTACAAGTGTTATTTATTTATTCCTGTTTGCACGTGTTATTTATTCTTTTCCTGTTTGCACATGTAATTTTTTAATTTTTTCGTCCTGTTTGCACATGTTATTTCTTTATTATTTCTTCCTGTTTGCACATTTTATTTCTTTATTATTTCTTTATTATTATTGTCGTCCCTCTTCAGCAGCCAGGTGTTGCTGTCAAATTTTGCTACAGTCCAAATCTTTCTGTGGACTTCAGAGCTCCCCTGTGGTCCAATTTGGCACTGCAGCCTCATTACAAAGTCTGACATCAGCCAAGTGACCAATAACAAAAAAAAAAAAAACCTTTCTCTGTTTTGCAGACCTCCTTTGTGGCCCAGAAGGTGTTTCTAGAACATTCAGACTGGGTCGTTTAGGACACTTTCTTCTGCACTTTGCTCCAGCAGCACCACTTGATCCACATTCTTCTGACTGCTCTTTGTCCTTCACAGAACCGCCAGCTGCTGAGGGACACCTTCATGGTGGAGCTGGTGGAGGGAACCAGGAAGCTGCGCCACGTCTTCCTCTTCACCGACCTGCTGCTCTGCGCCAAACTGAAGAAGTCCATGGCGGGGTAAACCAGACTCAGTCCTCAACCAGACTCAACTGCAGAGAGGGCCTGCACTTTGTTCTGGGCTAGACGAGACACATTAGGTGCATGTAGTACATGCATATGGTGCACGTAGTATATGCATACGGTGCATGTAGTATACGCATATGGTGCATGTGATATATGCATATGGTGCATGTAGTATACGCATATGGTGCATGTAGTATACGCATATGGTGCATGTGATATATGCATTTAGTGCATATAGTACATGTAGTATATGCATATGGTGAATGTAGTAAATGCATATGACACGCATAGTGAATGCATATGGTGCATGTAGTATATCCATGTGGTGCATGTACTATATGCATATGGAGCATTTACTATATGCGTCTTGTGCATGTAGTATATGCATATGGTGCATGTACTATATGCATATAGTACATTTATGCATATGGTGCATGTAGTATATGCATACGAGGCACATAGTATTTGCATGTGGTGCATGGAGTATACGCATATGGCGCATGTAGTATATGCATATGGTGCATGTGCTATACGCATATGATATATGCACCATATGCACATAGTACATGTTGTATATGCATTTGGTGCATGTTGTATATGCATATAGTACATGTAGTATATGCATATGGTGCATGTAGTATGCGCATATAGTACATTTAGTATATGCATATGGTGCATGTACTATATGCATATAGTACATTTATGCATCTGGTGCATGTAGTATATGCATACGAGGCACATAGTATTTGCATGTGGTGCATGGAGTATACGCATATGGCGCATGTAGTATATGCATATGGTGCATGTGCTGTACGCATATGATATATGCACCATATGCACATAGTACATGTTGTATATGCATTTGGTGCATGTTGTATATGCATATAGTACATGTAGTATATGCATATGGTGCATGTAGTATGCGCATATAGTACATTTAGTATATGCATGTGGTGCATGTATGCATATGGTGCATGTAGTATATGCATACAGTGCATGTAGTACATGCATATGGTGCATGTAGTATACTTATGTGGTGCATGTAGTATACGCATATGTGCATGTAGTATATGCATATGGTGCATGTAGTATATGCGTATAGTACATTTATGCATATGGTGCATATAGTATACGCATATGTCTATGTAGTATATGCATATGGTGCATGTAGTATATGCATATAGTACATTTATGCATATGGTGCATGTAGTATATGCATATGATGCATGTAGTCTATGCATGTAGTATACGCATATGTGCATGTACTCTATGCGTATGATGCATGCACTATATGCATATAGTATATGTTGTATATGCATATGGTGCATGTAGTATGCGCATATAGTACATTTAGTATATGCATGTGGTGCATGTATGCATATGGTGCATGTAGTATATGCATACAGTGCATGTAGTACATGCATATGGTGCATGTAGTATACTTACGTGGTGCATGTAGTATACGCATATGTGCATGTAGTATATGCATATGTGCATGTAGTATATGCATATGGTGCATGTAGTATATGCGTATAGTACATTTATGCATATGGTGCATGTAGTATGCGCATATGTGCATGTAGTAAATGCATATAGTACATTTATGCATATGGTGCATGTAGTATATGCATATGATGCATGTAGTCTATGCATGTGGTGCATGTAGTATATGCACATGGTGCATGTAGTATATGCATATGATGCATGTAGTATATGCATATGGTGCATGTTGTAAATGCATGTAGTATACGCATATGTGCATGTACTCTATGCGTATGATGCATGCACTATATGCATATAGTATATGTTGTATATGCATATGGTGCATGTAGTATGCGCATATAGTACATTTAGTATATGCATGTGGTGCATGTATGCATACAGTGCATGTAGTATATGCATACAGTGCATGTAGTACATGCATATGGTGCATGTAGTATACTTACGTGGTGCATGTAGTATACGCATATGTGCATGTAGTATATGCATATGGTGCATGTAGTATATGCGTATAGTACATTTATGCATATGGTGCATGTAGTATACGCATATGTGCATGTAGTATATGCATATGGTGCATGTAGTATATGCATATAGTACATTTATGCATATGGTGCATGTAGTATATGCATATGATGCATGTAGTCTATGCATGTGGTGCATGTAGTATATGCACATGGTGCATGTAGTATATGCATATGATGCATGTAGTATATGCATATGGTGCATGTAGTATATGCATGTAGTATACGCATATGGTGCATGTATTCTATGCGTATGATGCATGCACTATATGCATATAGTATATGTTATATATGCATTTGGTGCATGTAGTATATGCATATAATACATTTAGTATATGCATATAGTGCATATAGTATATGCATATGGTGTATGTAGTATACATATATGGTGCATGTAGTATATGCATATGGTGCATGTAGTATATGCATATGGTGCATGTAGTATACGCACATAGTACATGTTGTATATGCGTTTGGTGCATGTAGTATATGGATATAATACATTTAGTATATGCATATGGTGCATGTAGTATATGCATATGGTGCATGTAGTATGTGCATTTGGTGCATGCAAATGTAGTATATGCATATGGTGGTCCACAACATTATTGAACGTGGTCCACCTCGTGATTTAAGGTGGTCCGCCATGTTACAGGGTCCGCCTCGTGATTCAAGATGGCCTCTGAGGGCAGCCCTGCGTAATGTCACAAAAAGAATTTCAGGGGAGCCGTTATCGGGGGCGCTGATTTCGGGAGTTGTACCTTGTGGTCACGTGATCAATGTTGGCTCCGCAGCAAGAACCAGCAGTACGACAGCAAGTGGTACATCCCCCTGAGCGAGCTCACCTTCCAGGGACCCGAGGAGGCCGAGCCCCTCAGCGTCCCCCAAGTCCCCGACGAGGAGCTGGATGCCTTGAAGGTGAAGATCTCCCACCTGCGCTGCGAGATCCAGCGAGAGAAGGTAGACCCGGCCCGGGACCAGGCAGATGAACGCCAGGAGAAGCTTTGACGTGCCTGGATGTTGTGGTTCTTTCAGAGCGCCAACAAGGGTTCAAAGGTCATCGAGCGACTCCGGAAGAAGCTGTCGGAGCAGGAGTCGCTGCTGCTCCTCACCTCTCCCAGCTTGCACCTCAGAGTCTACAACAAGAGCGGCAAGGTGAAGGATCCTTCCTGCTACCCCGAGGTGTTCCCCAGGGATCAACCTTAAGCCCCCTGCTGGTCCTCATGTAATATATCGTGGAATCCTTCTGCTTGTTCAGAGCTTCAGCTTCCTGATCTCATCCGACTACGAGCGAGCCGAATGGAAGGAGCTCATCAGAAAGCAGCAGAAGAAATGTCTGTTCCATCTTCTCGTTGCCAAATGACGCCGTTGTTCTAAACATCCTGTCCTTGTTCCAAGGTCCCAAAGCCTCTCTGCTGACTTCCGTGGAACTTCAGATGTTGACCAACTCTTGTGTCAAACTGCAGACGGTGCACCACATCCCGCTGAGTGTCAATCAGGAAGGTGAGCCACCTGGTTTGTACTCTCGGAAGTTTACACATGTGTTACAGATCTTTAAGGGAAGTATCAAAATGAGTTATTTACCTGTAAAACAAGTAGGAAAAAGTTTAAAAAGGTGTCAAGAACGTGTAAACATGGATAAATGATGTGTGAAGAAAGTGTAAAAACGCAAAGAAAATGTAAAAAGGTGTAAAGAAAGTGTAAAAAATGTCAAGAAAGTGTAAAAAGATTTAAAGAAAATTTGAAAAAGCCCGGGAGCATAAAAAAACAAACAAAGGAAGTATTGAAAAGTGTTTAAATGCATAAATAATTTGTGAACCATATGTAAAGAAAGTGTTTAAAAAGCATAAAGAATGTGTAAACAAACAAATTATGTGTAAAACAGCTGTAAAGAAAGTGTAGAAAGGTGCAAAGACTGTGTAAAAAACATGTAAATCGGCATAAAGAAAGTGTACAAAATTTAAAGAAAGTGTAAAATTATATAACCAGCGTCCCTGGTTCAAATCCCACCTAGTACCAACCTCGTCACGTCCGTTGTGTCCTGAGCAAGACACTTCACCCTTGCTCCTGATGGGTGCTGGTTGGCGCCTTGCATGGCAGCTCCCTCCATCAGTGTGTGAATGTGTGTGTGAATGGGTAAATGTGGAAGTAATGTCAAAGCGCTTTGAGTACCTTGAAGGTAGAAAAGCGCTATACAAGTACAACCCATTTATCATTTATTTATTTATAAACAACATTTTTTAAAAAGCTAGGGGAGCGTAAAAAAAATACATTCAGAGAAAGTATTGAAAAGTGTAAAAGTGTTTAAATGCATAATTAATTTGTAAACCATGGGTAAAGGAAGTGTTTAATAAGTGTAAAAAGGCATAATGAATGTGTAAAAAAACATAAATAATGTTTAAAACAGCTGTAAAAAAAGTGTAGAAAGGTGCAAAGACCGTGTAAAAAGGTGTAAAGAACGTGTAAACAGGCATAAAGAAAGTGTACAAAATTTGAAGAAAGTGTAAAAAGATTTAAAGGAAATTTGAAAAAGTCAGGAGGTGTAAAAAAAACACAAATATAAAGTGTGGAGAACTGTAAGGAAAGTGTTTAAATGCATATTAATTTGTAAACAATTTGTAAAGAAAGTGTTGAAAAAGTGAAAAGTAAGTTTAAAAAGGCATAAAGAATGTGTAAAAAACATAAATGATGTGTAAAACAGCTGTAAAGAAAGTGTAGAAATGTTCAAAGATCGTGTAAAAAGGTATAAAGAAAGTGTAAACAATTTTAAGAAAGTGTAAAAAGATATAAAGAACATTTGAAAAAGTGAAGGGAGCGTAAAAAACACACAAAAAAGTATTGAAAAGTGTTTAAATGCATAAATAATTTGTAAACCATATGTAAAGAAAGTTTTTAAAAAGTTTAAAAAAGCATAAAGAATGTGTAAAAAAAACAAATGATGTGTAAAACAGCTGTAAAGAAAGTGTAGAAAGGTGCAAAGACCGTGTAAAAAGGTGTAAAGAACATGTAAAAAGGCATAAAGAAAGTGAACAAAATTTAAAGAAAGTGTAAAAAGATATAAATAAAATTTGAAAAAGCCAGGGGAGCGTATTAAAACACACAAAGAAAGTATTAAAAAGTGCTTAAATGCATAAATAATTTGTAAACCATATTTAATGAAAGCGTTTAATAAGTGTAAAAAGGCATAAAGAATGTGTAAAAAACATAAATGATGTGTAAAACAGCTGTAAAGACCGTGTACAAAGGTGCAAAGACCGTGTAAAAAGGTGTAAAGAACATGTAAAAAGGCATAAAAAGTGTACAAAATTTTAAGAAAGTGTAAAAAGATATAAAGAAAATTTGAAAAAGTCAGGAGGTGTAAAAAAACACAAAAATAAAGTTAGGGACACTGTAAAGAAAGTGTTTAAATGCATAAGTAATTTGTAAACCATGTGTAAAGGAAGTGTTTAAAAAGTGTAAAAAGGCATAACGAATGTGTAAAAAACATAAATGATGTTTAAAACAGCTGTAAAGAAAGTGTAGAAAGGTGCAAAGACCATGTAAAAAGGTGTAAAGAACGTGTAAACAGGCATAAAGAAAGTGTACAAAATTTAAAGAAAGTGTAAAAAGGTGTAAAAAAAAAAAACGTGTAAAAGGGCATAAAGAGAGTGTAAAAAAATGTACAAAGTTTAAAATGGCGTAAATAGAGTGGAAAAAGATATAAAGAAAGTATTGAAAAGTGTAAAGAAAGTGTATAAAATGCATAAATATGTAAAACAGCTGTAAAGAAAGTGTAAAACATGTGCAAAAATGTGTAAAGAAAGCATTAAAAAAGGTGTTAGAAAGTGTAAAAGGGCGTCAAGAAGGATAGAATTTTTTTTAGGGTGAGGGGTGTGTAAAAACCCCACAAATAAAGTATTGAAAAGTGCAAATAAAGTGTTTAAATGCATAAATAGTTTGTAAACCGTGTGTCAAGAAAGTGTTTAAAAAGTGAAAAGTAAGTGTAAAAAGGCATAACAAATGTGTTAGAAAAAAAAAACTAAATGATGTGTAAAACAGCTGTAAAGAAAGTGTAGAAAGGTGCAAAGACCGTGTAAAAAGGTGTAAAGAACATGTAAAAAGGCATAAAGAAGTGCAAAAAAATTAAAGAAAGTGCAAAAAGGCGTAAATAAAGTGTAAAAACACATAAAGAAAGGGGAACGTAAAAACACAAAGAAAAGTGTAAACAAAGTATATAAAATACATAAATAACATGTAAAACAGCTGTAAAGAATGTGCCAAAATGTGTAAAGAAAGCATTAAAAAAGGCGTTAAAAAGTGTAAAAAGGTGTCAAGAAAGTGCAAAAAGATATGAAGATTTTTTTTTAAAAGGTAGAGTGTAAAAAAACCCCACAAAGTATGGAAAAGTGCAAAGAAAGTGTTTAAATGCATAAATAATTTGTAAACCATGTGTCAAGAAAGTGTTTATGTGTCAAGAAAGTGTTTATGTGTCAAAAAAGTGTTTAAAAAGTGTAAAGTAAGTGTAAAAAGGCATAACAAATGTATAAAAAAATCAAAACATAAATGATGCGTAAAACAGCTGTGAAGAAAGTGTAGAAAGGTGCAGACAGTGTAAAAAGGTGTAAAGAACATGTAAAAAGGCATAAAGAAGGTGCAAAAAAAATTTAAAAAGTGTAAAAGACAAATAAAGTGTAAAAACACATAAAAAAGGGGGGCGTAAAAACACAAAGAAAGTATTGAAAAGTGTAAAGAAAGTGTATAAAATACATAAATAACATGTAAAACAGCTGTAAAGAATGTGCAGAAATGTGTAAAGAAAGCATTAAAAAAAGGTGTTATAAAGTGTAAAAGGGTATCAAGAAAGTGCAAAAAGATACATGGAATTTTTTTTAAGTGAGGGTAGTGTAAAAAACCAACAAAGTATTGAAAAGTGCAAAGAAAGTGTTTAAATGCATAAATAATTTGTAAACCATGCGTCAAGAAAGTGTAAAGTAAGTGTAAAGTAAGTGTAAAAAGGCATAACAAATGTGTTGAAAAAAACAAAACTAAATAATGTGTAAAACAGCTGTAAAGAAAGTGTAAAAAGGTGCAAAGACAGTGTAAAAAACATGTAAAAAGGCATAAAGAAGGTGCGAAAAAATTAAAGAAAGTGTAAAAAGGCATAAATAAAGTGTAAAAACATATAAAGAAAGGGGAACGTATAAACACAAAGAAAGTATTGAAAAGTGTAAAAGTGTATAAAATACATAAATAACATGTAAAACAGCTGTAAAGAAGTGCAAAAATGTGAAAGCATTAAAAAAGGCGTTAAAAAGTGTATAAAGGTGTCAAGTAAGTGCAAAAATATATGAAGAATTTTTTTTTTAAGTTAAGGGAGTGTAAAAAACCCAAAAAGTATGGAAAAGTGCAAAGAAAGTGTTTAAATGCATAAATAATTTGTAAACCATGTGTCAAGAAAGTGTTTAAAAAGTGTAAAGTGTGAAAAGGCATAACCAATGTGTAAAAAAAAATCTAAACACAAATGATGTGTAAAACAGCTGTAAAGAAAGTGTAGAAAAAGGCAAAAAGGTGGTGGTACTTAATGAATACTTAGACCTAGTACGCTACTCTATTTTAATGTTGTCATGATGGTGGTACTTAGACCTAGTACGCTACTGTATTTTAATGTCATGTTGGTGGTTTTTAATGAATACGTAGACCTAGTACGCTTTTTTAACGTCATGATGGTGGTACTTAATGAATACTTAGTCCTACTATGCTACTGTATTTTAATGTTAGCATTATAGTAGTACTTAATGAATACTTAGGCCCACTATGCTACTGCTTAAAATAAAGCCATCCTGTGTGTGTGTGTGTGTGTGTGTGTGTGTGTGTGTGTGTGTGTGGTTGCAGAGGACGAGAGCGCGGGTCTGTACGGCTTCCTGAACGTGATCGTGCACTCGGCCTGCGGCCTGAAGCAGAGCCTGAGTGAGTCACAAAACACGCCACGGCGGATCTGCGTCAACATCTTTCGCTCCCGGGGCGCAGTCTGCTTCCGAACACATGCAGCCTGTGGATGCTAGTTTGATTCCCTCGTTGCGCGGTACCGCGAGTGCACATTTGTCGCATGATGTACTCTGTCTGCTCAGATCTCTACTGCACGCTGGAGGTGGACTCCTTCGGCTTCTTCTCCAACAAGGCCAAGACCAGAGTCTATCGGTACACCACCGAACCCAAATGGAACGAAGTATGTGACATCATCACTACTATACAAGTACTATATTACTACAGTACACACAATATATGTTACATCATCACTACTCTACAAGTACTATATTACTATAGTACACACAATATATGTTGCATCATCACTATCAAGCATAAACATTTGTCCCAATACTTTAGTGAGATATTTTACAGTTTAACAACATTTTTATTTTCATAACAATATCAGGATTGTAAAGTTTAAAAAAAACTACTAGTGTAAAGAAAGTGTACAAAAAGTGTAAAAATGCATTAAAAAGTGTTAAAGGAGGTGTAAAAAAGTGTTTTTAAAAGGTGTAATGTCCAGGTTCTACCAGGCCTTCAGCCCCAATGTAGCTGGGATAGGCTCCAGCACCCTCGCTATCCCAAGAGGGACAAGCAGTAAAAATTATGGATGAATGGAAAGTGTAAAAAAGTGTAAAATACATAATGTGTAAAACCAGTGTAAAGAATATGTACAAAGTGTTAAAGCTTAAAGTGTTAAAAACATGTAAAAAAGAAACGAGTGTAAAGAACATAAAGAAAGCACGTAGGAAGTGAAAAAAAGTGTCAAAATGTAATGTAAATGTAAACAAAGTGTATATAGAGGGCAAAGCAAAAAGTGTACAAATGTGTAAAGATGCATAAAGAAAGTGACAAAAGTGTAAAGTAAGTGTTAAAATATAAATACAGTGTTGAAAAGTTTGAATAAATTGCAAGGAAAGTGTAATTATAAAGGTAAAGAAAGTGTAAAAAGGCATTACAGATGTGTAAAAAAAAAAGTTTAGGGAAAGTGTCAAAAAGCGTAAAGTAAGTGTAACGACAGTGTAATAAGGCATACAATTTTTTTTTAAAGTGCAAATAAAGGTAAAGAAAGTGTTAACATGCTTAAAGAAAGTGTACAAAATGTGTAAAGAATGTGTAAAAATGTCAGGAAAGTTTTAAAATGTGTAAAGAAAGTGTAAAAAATAAGTTAAGAAAGTGTTATAATGTGTAAAAAGGTGTAAAAGATGCGTAAAGATACTGGTAAAATGTGCAAAGAAAGTGTGAAAACTGTAAAGAATGTGTTAAAAAAAGGCGTAAAGGAAGTGTTAAAATGTGTAAATAAAGTGCAAAAAAATGCGTAAATAAAGTGTAAAAATGTGTAAAGAATGTGTAAAAGAGATGTAAAGAAAGTCTTAAAATGCAAAGACATTGTAGAAAGGTGTAAATAAAGTGTAAAAATGGGTTAAGAAAGTGTTAAAATGTGTGGAGAATGTGTCAAAAGGTGTAAAAGATGCATAAAGAAAGTGTAAAAATGTGTAAAGAATGTGCAAAAATGTCAGGAAAGTGTTAAAATGTGTAAAGAAAGTGTAAAAATGTGTTAAGAAAGTGTTATAATGTGTAAAAAGGTGTAAAAGATGCGTAAAGATACTGGTAAAATGTGCAAAGAAAGTGTGAAAACTAAAGAATGTGTTAAAAAAGGCGTAAAGAAAGTGTTAAAATGTGTAAATAAAGTGTAAAAAAATGTGTAAAGAAAGTGCTAAAATGTGTAAAGAAAGTGTAAAAGGTGTAAATAAGTTTGAAAACGCAAATAAAGTGTAAAAAGTTGTAGAGAATGTGTAAAATATATGTAAAGTAAGTCTTAAAATGCAAAGGAATTGTAGAAAGGTGTAAATAAAGTGTAAAAATGGGTTAAGAAAGTGTTAAAAATGTGTGGAGAATGTGTCAAAAGGTGTAAAAGATGCATAAAGAAAGTGGTAAAATGTGTAAAAAAAAGTGTAAAAGCGTAAAGAATGTGTTAAAAAAAGGCGTAAATAGAGTATTGAAATGTGTAAGGAGAGTGTAAAAAGGTGTAAAGAAACTGTACAAAAGGCAAAAAAGAAAGTTAAAAGGTGTAAGGAATTTGTTAAATGTGTAAAGAAAGTGTTAAAATGTGTAAAGAAAGTGTTGAAACGCAAAAAAAGTGTAAAAAGGTGTACATATTTTTTTTACTGTGTAACAAAAGTATTGAAATGTGTCAAAGTGTTAAAATGTGCAAATGATGTGTAAAAATGTGTAATTATCATGTAGAAAAAATGTGTTAAGTGTAAAAAGGGCATAGACTTTGTGTAAACTAAAAGTGTAAAAAACATTTTTTATAAATACAAAAAATAATAAAAATGAAATAAAATCCGGTCAAATATTTAGTTCACGACAATCCCTAAAAAGACACAAACTGCCATTTTACACATAAAAAGTCACATAAAAAAACACATAAAAGTCTGTTAGCATGGATGAGTTAGCCAAGCAATGCTAATGAACTTTTGTTGACATTCTACTCACCAGTAAAAAAAAAAATTCAACCAAAGTCCGCTAATGCCGTTTCTAATTTACGTCATCAGAACAATTATTTTACACACACACACACACACACACACACACACACACACACACACACACACACACACACACACACACACACACACACACACACGCGCGCACACACACACACACACACGTTAGAGCCCAGCTGTAGGGAGGAGGGGGGTGTGTGCGTGCAGCAGCAGAGATGATGTGTGAGGACTTAGTTCAACTAAGTGGAAATCATCTCAACTAATGATGATGATGATGATGAAGAGGAAGACTCACACATCTGTCCACATGTCGGGGGTCGGGGGGGGGGGATGGATGACTGCGCACATGAGGTTGTTGACATATATGATGTTGTTGACATACATGATGTTGTTGACATATATGATGTTGACATACATGATGTTGACACATACTGTATGATGTTGTTGACATACATGATGTTGTTGACATACATGATGTTGTTGACATATATGATGTTGACATACATGATGTTGTTGACATATATGATGTTGACATACATGATGTTGACACATACTGTATGATGTTGTTGACATACATGATGTTGTTGACATACATGATGTTGTTGACATATATGATGTTGACATACATGATGTTGACACATACTGTATGATGTTGTTGACATACATGATGTTGTTGACATACATGATGTTGTTGACATATATGATGTTGACATACATGATGTTGACACATACTGTATGATGGTGTTGACATGTATGATGGTGTTGACATACATGATGTTGTTGACATATATGATGTTGTTGACATACATGATGTTGTTGACATACATGATGTTGACACAAACTGTATGATGTTGTTGACATATATGATGTTGTTGACATATATGATGTTGACATACATGATGTTGTTGACATATATGATGTTGTTGACATATATGATGTTGTTGACATATACGATGTTGACATACATGATGTTGACACATACTGTATGATGGTGTTGACATATATGATGTTGTTGACATACATGATGTTGTTGACATATACGATGTTGACATACATGATGTTGACACATACTGTATGATGGTGTTGACATGTATGATGTTGTTGACATATATGATGTTGTTGACATACATGATTTTGTTGACATATATGATGTTGACATACATGATGTTGACACATACTGTATGATGGTGTTGACATGTATGATGTTGTTGACATACATGATGTTATTGACATATATGATGTTGACATACATGATGTTGACACATACTGTATGATGGTGTTGACATGTATGATGTTGTTGACATACATGATGTTATTGACATATATGATGTTGACATACATGATGTTGACACATACTGTATGATGGTGTTGACATGTATGATGTTGTTGACATACATGATGTTGTTGACATATATGATGTTGACATACATGATGTTGACACATACTGTATGATGGTGTTGACATGTATGATGTTGTTGACATACATGATGTTGTTGACATATATGATGTTGTTGACATACATGATGTTGTTGACATATATGATGTTGACATACATGATGTTGACACATACTGTATGATGGTGTTGACATGTATGATGTTGTTGACATATATAATGTTGTTGACATACATGATGTTGTTGACATACATGATGTTGACACAAACTGTATGATGTTGTTGACATATATGATGTTGTTGACATATATGATGTTGACATACATGATGTTGACACATATTGTATGATGGTGTTGACATGTATGATGTTGTAGACCTATATGATGTTGTTGACATACATGATGTTGTTGACATACATGATGTTGACACAAACTGTATGATGTTGTTGACATGTATGATGTTGTTGACATATACTGTATGATGTTGTTGACATACATGCTGTTGTTGACACATGATGTTGTTGACATACATGATGTTGTTGATACATATGATGTTGTTGACAAACATGATGTTGACACATATGATGTTGACTAACATGATGTTGTTGACACATATGATGTTGACATACATGATGTTGTTGACATACATGATGTTGTTGACATACATGATGTTGACACATACTGTATGATGTTGTTGACATACATGATGTTGTTGACACATGATGTTGTTGACATACATGATGTTGTTGACATACATGATGTTGGTTGACACACATGATGTTGTTGATACATATGATGTTGTTGATACATATGATGTTGTTGACATACATAATGTTGACACATGTTGTTGACATACATGATGTTGACATACATGATGTTGTTGACATACATGATGTTGACACATATGATGTTGTTGAGATACATTATGTTGTTGACACATATGATGTTGAATAACATGATGTTGTTGACACATATGATGTTGTTGACATACATGATGTTGACATGTATGATGTTGACATACATGATGTTGTTGACATACATGATGTTGACATCTATGATGTTGTTGACATATATGATGTTGTTGACACATGATGTTGTTGACACACATGATGTTCACATACATGATGTTGTTGACACATTATGTTGTTGACACACATGATGTTGACATGTATGATGTTGTTGACATACATGATGTTGACATGTATGATGTTGACATATATGATGTTTTTGACACATGATGTTGACATGTATGATGTTGTTGACATCCACTATGTTGTCGACACACATGATGGTGTTGACATACATGATGTTGTCGACACAAATTATGTTGTTGACATACATGATGTTGTTGACATACAGGATGTTGTTGACACATGTGATGTTGTTGACACAAATGATGTTGTTGACATATGATGATGTTGACATTCATGATATTGTTGACATACGCGATGCCGTCCATCAGGAGTTCGAGATCGACCTGGAGGGCTCGCAGACCCTGAGGCTGCTCTGCTACGAGAAGTGCTACAACAAGAGCAAGCACAACAAAGAGGACGGAGGAGACGGCGCCGACCGCATCATCGCCAAAGGACAGATCCCGGTAGGGACACCTTCTTGTCACTCGGCAACAGCAAAACATCCCATGACATCATTCTTTCCATCGATGATGCAATCATAATATCAATACTACCACAGAGAAAAAAAACTACTATGTATATATACATATGCACATATGTATATATGTATATGTGCAGCACTCTTTAAATGTCTTCAAAAGAAGACCATATTCCTGTCCACAAATAAAGTCCTAACAATAGCGATGCGGTCTTTGTGTTGCTGCACGCGTGAATTGTGGCGCCCTCTGGCGGTGTCACGTGTTACTACACGGATGATGTCATCCCCGACTGCAGCTTTTGTTTGCCCCCCCCCCAGCCCCCCCAAATATTCTGTGAAGAAAAATACCTGACCTGATGATGAAACGATCACAAATAAAACACCGAAATGACAGCATGTTCTTCAAGAGCTTGACGTTTGTTGATGTCGTTAAAATCTCTGCCAATGACATCATTAGCCGGTTTTGTTCTAAATATTACATAAAGTATTCCAATTAAAAATGTAGTGGAAAAACAATAAGAATATTTAATTCTGCCACAAAGAATTCATGTTGGTGATTTTTTTGTATTTATATTTTGGTAACACTTTAGTATGGGGAACATATTGTAAGTAAGAAAGACTTAATTAAGAGTTATTTGGACACTAGGGGAACATATTGTAAATATGTATATATACGTGTGTGTGTGTGTGTGTGTGTGTGTGTGTGTGTGTGTGTGTGTGTGTGTGTGTGTGTGTGTGTGTGTGTGTGTGATAAAAAAATCTTTCTGTGACATTAATGATGTGTTTGTTATTATTCAGCTGGTGCCACAAATGCTGCAAGGCAAAGAGTGGCAGAGGACCATCATCCCTATGAGTGAGGTGTGTCAGTTCTTCTCCTACATTACTATTATGTTGTAGTAGTACTATGTTACAGTATTGTATAGTAGTAGTACTATGTTACAGTATTATGTTGTAGTAGTACTATGTTACAGTATTATGGTGTAGCGGTACTATGTTACAGTGTTATGTCGGAGTAGTAGTATTAGTAATATGTTACACTATTATGTAGTAGTACTACTAAGTTACAGTAGTATGTAGTAGTAGCATGTTACAGTATTATGTAGTAGTAGTAGCATGTTACAGTATTATGTAGTAGTAGTAGCATGTTACAGTATTATGTAGTAGTAGTAGCATGTTACAGTATTATGTAGTAGTAGTACTACTATGTTACTGTATTATGTAGTAGTAGTAATAGTAGTAGCATGTTACAGTATTATGTAGTAGTGGTACTATGTTACAGTATTATGTAGCAGTAGGAGTAGCATGTTACAGTATTATGTAGTAGTACTACTATGTTACAGTATTATGTCATAGTAGTAGTATGTTACAATATTATCTAGTAGTAGTGGTAACATATTACAGTATTATGTTGTAGTAGTATTATGTTACAGTATTCTGTTGTAGTAGTACTATGTTACAGTATTATGTTGGAGTAGTAGTTTTAGTAATATGTTACAGTATTATGTAGTAGTAGTAGTACTATGTTAAAGTATTATGTTATAGTGGTACTATGTTACAGTATTATGTAGTAGTAGCACTACTATGTTACAGTACTATGTAGTATTAGTAGTAGCATGTTACAGTATTATGTAGTAGTAGTACTATGTTACAGTATTATGTAGCAGTAGTAGTAGCATGTTACAGTATTATGTAGTAGTAGTAATAGTAGTAGCAAGTTACAGTATTATGTAGTAGTGGTACTATGTTACAGCATTATGTTGGAGTAGTAGTATTATTAATATGTTACAGTATTATGTAGTAGTAGTAGTACTATGTTACAGTATTATGTTGTAGTGGTACTATGTTACAGTATTATGTAGTAATAGCACTACCATGTTACAGTATTATGTAGTAGTAGCATGTTACAGTATTATGTAGTAGTAGTAGTACTATGTTACAGTATTATGTAGTAGTGGCAGTAGTATGTTACAATATTATGGTGTAGTAGTACTATGTTACAGTATTCTGTAGTAGTAGTACTATGTTACAGTATTATGTAGGAGTAGTAGTATTAGTAAAATGTTACAGTATTATGTAGTAGTAGTAGTAGTACTACTATGTTACAGTAATATGTAGTAGAATGTTACTGTATTATGTAGTAGTAGTACTATGTTACAGCATTATGTAGTAGTAGTATGTTACAGTATTATGTAGTAGTGTAGTAAAGTAGTAGGGCCTACCGAGGATGTCGTAGTGGTTTGTGCAGCCCTTTGAGACACTAGTGATTTAGGGCTATATAAGTAAACATTGATTGATTGATTGATTGATTGATTGATAGTAGTAACATGTTACAGTATTATGTAGTAGTAGTAGTACTATGTTACAGTATTATGTAGTAGTCGTAATATGTTACAGTATTATACAGTAGTACTTAGAAAGTTGCTGTATTATATAGTAGCTGTGGTAAACAATTTAGTGTTATGTAGTAGTAGTACCACTATGTTACAGTATTATGTAGTAGTAGTATGTTACAGTATTATGTAGTACTAGTAGTATGTTACAGTATTATGTAGTACTAGTAGTATGTTACAGTATTATGTTGTAGTAGTTATATGTTACAGCATTATATAGTAGTACCATGTTAAAGTATTATGTGGTAGTAATATTATGTTACACTATTATGTAGTAGTAGTAATATGTATAACAATATTGTAGAGTAGTAGTAATATGTTACAGTATTATATAGTAGAAGTAGTAACATGTTACAGTATTATGTAGTAGTAGCACTATGTTACAGTATTATGTAGTAGTAGTAGTAGTATGTTACAGTATTATGTAGTAGTAGTAACATGTTACAGTATTATGTAGTAGTAGTGGTAGTACTATGTTACAGTATTACAAAGTAGTCGTAATATGTTACACTATTATACAGTAGTAGTAACATGTTACAGTATTATATAGTAGCAGTGGTAAACAATTTACAGTGTTATGTAGTCATAGTACTACTATGTTACAGTATTATGTAGTAGTAGTATGTTACAGTATTATTTAGTACGAGTAGTATGTTACAGTACTATGTAGTAGTAGTAAGTATGTTACAGTATTATGTTGTAGTAGTAACATGTTACAGTACTATGTAGTAGTAGTTATATGTTACAGCATTATATAGTAGTACTATGTTAAAGTATTATGTAGTAGTAATATTATGTTACAGTATTATGTAGTGGTAGTAATATGTAAAACAATATTGTAGAGTAGTAGTAATATGTTACAGGATTATATAGTGGAAGTAGTAACATGTTACAGTATTATGTAGTAGTAATATGTTACAGTATTATATAGTACTAATACTATGTTACTGTATTATGTTATAGTAGTAATATGTTACACTATTATGTAGTAGTAGTAATATGTATTACAGTATTGTATAGTAGTAGTAATATTTTACAGTAATATATAGTAGTAGTAGTAACATGTTACAGTATTATATAGTAGTAGCATGTTACAGCATTGTATAGTAGTAGTAATATGTTAGTAATAACATGTTAGTAATAACATGTTACAGTATTATATGGTAGTAGTAGTAACATGTTACAGTATTATATAGTAGTAGTAGTAGCATGTTACAGTATTACTGTATATAGTAGTAGTAGTAATATGTTACAGTATTATGTAGTAGTAACAACATAATACAGTATTATGTAGTAATATGTTGCAGTATTATATAGTAGTAGTAGTAAGTATGTTACAGTATTATATAGTAGTAGTAATATGTTTCAATATTATATAGTAGTAGTAATATGTAACAGGAAGTGCAGGTGTGTAACGTTGCTGGTGTACTTCCTGTGCCAGATGGAAGTGAAAGTGTCCATGAAGTACACGCATGGAACAGTATTCAGTAGTAGTAGTAACATGTTACAGTAATAAATAGTATGTTATAGTAGTAGTAACATGTCACAGTAATAAATAGTAAGTTTCTTACAGTATTATGTAGTAGTAGTAGTAGTAACATGTTACAGTAATATATAGTAAGTATGTTACAGTGTTATATAATAGTAGTAGTAGTAACATGTAACAGGAAGTGCAGGTGTGTAACGTTGCTGGTGTACTTCCTGTGCCAGATTGAAGTCAAAGTGTCCATGAAGTACACGTATGGAACAGTATTCAGTAGTAGTAGTAACATGGTACAGTAATAAATAGTAAGTTACAGTACTATATAGTAATAGTAATAACATGTAACAGGAAGTGCAGGTGTGTAACGTTGCTGGTGTACTTCCTGTGCCAGATGGAAGTGAAAGTGTCCATGAAGTTCACCAGCAGAGAGTTGAGTCTGAAGAAGATGCCGTCACGTCGCCCCATGGGAGTGTTTGGGGTCAACATCTCCAGCGTCACCAAGTCAGTCTTCTTCTCCCCTGCTCACTCATTCATTGCACTCTTTCTTTCCAGTCAACCATCTACCTCACTCATTCACCTCATTCATTTCATTGATTTATTTTATTGATTGAATTCATTGACTGATTACATTTTTTTGAGTTCATTGATTGATTTCATTAATGGATTTTATTGATTGAGTTCTTTGATTGAGTTCATTAACTGATTACATTTTTTGAGTTCATTGATTGATTTTATTGATTGAGTTCATTAATTGATTAAATTGTTTTAGTTCATTGAATTGTTTTATTGATTGAGTTAATTGACTGATTACATGTTTTGAGTTCATTGATTGATTTCATTGATTGAGTTCATTGATTGATTACATTTTTTTAGTTCATTGATTGATTTTATTGATTGAGTTCATTGATTGATTACATTTACAGGTTTCATTTAAGGACTTCATTGATTGATTTCACTGATAGGTTTCATTGTTTGAATTCACCAATTGAGTTAATTGATTGATTTCATTGATTGAATTATTTGTTTTTTTCATTAATTGATTGATTTTGTTGATTGAGTTCCTTGATTGATTACTTTTAAGAGTTTCATTTAAGGATTTCACTGATTGAGTTCATTGTTTGACTTCATTGATTGATTACATTTAAGGATTTCATTGATTGATTTCACTGATTGATTTTATTGATTAAGTTCATTGATTTATTTCATTTAAGAGTTTCATTTAAGGATTTCACTGATTGATTTCATTGTTTGAGTTCTTTGATTGATTTTATTTATTGAGTTCATTGATTGATTACATTTAAGGATTTTATTGATTGATTTCACTGATAGGTTTCATTGTTTGAATTCACTAAGTGAGTTGGTTGATTGATTTCAATGATTGAATTATTTGGTTGATTCCATTAATTGAGTTCATTGACTGATTTTATTGATTAAGTTCATTGATTGATTTCTTTTAAGGGTTTCACTGATTGTTTTAATTTTTTGAGTTCATTGATTGATTTTATTGATTGAGTTCATTGATTAAATACATTTAAATATTTCACTGATTGAGTTCATTGATTGATTTCATTGATTGATTTTATTGATTGAGTTCATTGATTGATTACATTTAAGGATTTCATTGATGTATTTAATTGAATGATTTCACAGATATATTTCATTTTTTGAATTCATCAATTGAATTAGTTGATTGAGATTCATTGAAATATTTGGTTGATTTCATTAATTTCTTTCATTGATTGATTTCATGGAATGATTTTATTGGGTTCAGGTCGTAGATTGATTTCACTGATTTCAGTGATTGATTTCACTGATGTTATTGATTGGTTTCATTGACTCATTTCATTGAGTTCGTTGATTGATTTTATTAATTCAGTTCATTGATTGATTTTATTGATTCCGTTCATTGTTTGAATTCATTGATTTCATTAATTGATGATTTCACTGATTGAATCTTTTGGTTGATTCCATAAATGTATTTCATTGATTAATTTTGTTCATTGATTTTATTGGGTTGAGTTCGTTGATTGATTACACTGATTTCATCGATTTATTTCACTGATGTTTTTGATTGGTTTCATTGATTGTTTACATTTAAGGATTTTATTGATTGATTTCAGTGAATGATTTTGCTGATAGATTTCACTGTTTGAATTCATTAATTGAGTTAGTTGATTGATTTCATTCATTGAAATATTTGGTTGATTTCATTAATTGATTTCATTGACTGATTTTATTGATTGAGTTCATTGATTGATTTCATTGATTGATTTTATTGACTGAGTTCATTGATTGTTTGCATTTAAAGATTTCACTGATTTATTTCATTGAATGATTTCACTGATATATTTCATTGTTTGAATTCATTAATTGAGTTAGTTGATTGATTTCATTGATGGAATTATTTGGTTGATTTCATTAATTGGTTTCATTGACTGATTCTATTGATTGAGTTCATTGATCGATTACGCTGATTTCATTGATCGATTACACTGTTTTCATTGATCGATTACACTGTTTTCATTGATTGATTTCCATGATGTTGTTGATTGGTTTCATTGATTGATTTCACTGATGTTATTGATTGAGTTCATTGATCGATTACACTGATTTGATTGATGGATTTCCACGATGTTATTGATTGGTTTCATTGATTGATTTCACTGATGTTATTGATTGAGTTCATTGATTGATTTCCATGATGTTATTGATTGGATTTATTGATTGATATCACTGATGTTATTCATTGAGTTCATTGATCGGTTACACTGATTTGATTGATTGATTTCCACGATGTTATTGATTGGTTTCACTGATTGATTTCACTGATGTAATTGATTGATTTCATTGATTGATTTCCATGATGTTGTTGATTGGTTTCATTGATTGATTTCACTGATGTTATTGATTGAGTTCATTGATCGATTACACTGATTTGATTGATTGATTTCCAAAATGTTATTGATTGGTTTCATTGATTGATTTCCCTGATGTTATTGATTG
The DNA here is from genome assembly GCF_033978795.1 of Nerophis ophidion. Lineage (NCBI taxonomy): Eukaryota > Metazoa > Chordata > Actinopteri > Syngnathiformes > Syngnathidae > Nerophis > Nerophis ophidion. Next base: position 19,203,687 of record NC_084618.1, on the reverse strand, counting down.
AGTTCATTGATTGATTTCCATGATGTTATTGATTGGATTCATTGATTGATATCACTGATGTTATTCATTGAGTTCATTGATCGGTTACACTGATTTGATTGATTGATTTCCACGATGTTATTGATTGGTTTCATTGATTGATTTCACTGATGTTATTGATTGATTTCATTGATTGATTTCCATGATGTTATTGAGTGGTTTCATTGATTGATTTCACTGATGTTATTGATTGAGCTCATTGATCGGTTACACTCATTTGATTGATTGATTTCCACGATGTTATTGATTGGTTTCATTGATTGATTTCACTGATGTTATTGATTGAGTTCATTGATTGATTTCCATGATGTTATTGATTGGTTTCATTGATTGACTTTACTGATGTTATTGATTGAGTTCATTGATCGGTTACACTGATTTGATTGATTGATTTCCATGATTTTATTGATTGGTTTCATTGATTGATATTACTGCTGTTATTGATTGAGTTCATTGATCGGTTACACTGATTTGATTGATTGATTTCCATGATGTTATTGATTGGTTTCAATGATTGATTTCACTGATGTTATTGATTGAGTTCATTGATTGATTTCCATGATGTTATTGATTGGTTTCATTGATTGATTTCACTGATGTTATTGATTGAGTTCATTGATTGATGTCACAGGTGTTATTGATTGAGGTATTCGCTTGGTTTCATTGATTGATTCGACTGATTGTATTGATTGATATGATGGATGGCTTGTTCCACTGGGAAGGTTTGTTGCGTAAGAGAACAAAAAGTGTGTGTTCACGCAGGCGTGAGCGTTCCAAGGTGCCCTACATCGTGCGACAGTGCTTGGAGGAGATCGAGAGGCGGGGCATGGAGGAGGTGGGCATCTACCGAGTGTCGGGCGTGGCCACGGACATCCAGGCCCTGAAGACGGCCTTTGACAGCAGTGAGTCTTCTCTTCTGCAGCTTCTCCTCTCGTTTCTGCTTCTTGTCTTCATGTCCTGCTGCTCCTTGGCAGACAACAAAGATGTTTCCGTCATGATGAGCGAGATGGACGTCAACGCCATCGCCGGCACCTTGAAGCTTTACTTCCGCGAGCTTCCAGAACCGCTCTTCACCGACGAGCTCTACCCCAACTTTGCAGGCGGCATCTGTAAGATTCCATACTATTTCTGTTACACTTCCTAGACACTTTTTTAATGCTTTTTTAAACACTTTTAACATGCTTTTTACATTTCCTAGACACTTTCTTTATGTTTTTTTTAAAAAACTTTTAACATGCTTTTTACACTTCTATACACTTTATTTATGCTTTTTTTAAAAACACTTTTAGCATGCTTTTTACACTTCCTATACACTTTATTTATGATTTTTTAAACACATTTAACATGCTTTTTACACTTTCTTTATGTTTTTTAAAGACTTTTAACATGCTTTTTACACTTCTATACACTTTATTTATGTTTTTTTAAACACATTTAACATGCTTTTTACATTTCCTAGACACTTTCTTTAGGCTTTTTAAAAAAACTTTAAACATGCTTTTTACACTTCTATATACTTAATTTATGCTTTTTTTTAAAACACTTTTAACATGCTTTTTACACTTCCCATACACTTTATTTATGCTTTTATAAACACTTTTAGCATGCTTTTTACACTTCCTATACACTTTATGCTTTTTTAAACACTTTTAACATGGTTTTTAAACTTTCTTTATGTTTTTTAAACACTTTTAACATGCTTTTTACATTTCCTAGACACTTTCTTTATGTTTTTAAAAAAAACTTTTAACATGCTTTTTACACTTGTATACACTTTATTAATGCTTTTATAAACACTTTTAGCATGCTTTTTACAATTCCTATACACTTTATTTATGCTTTTTTAAACACATTTAACATGCTTTTTACACTTTCTTCGTGTTTTTTAAACACTTTTAACATGCTTTTTACATTTCCTAGACACTTTCTTCATGCTTTTTAAAAAAACTTTTAACATGCTTTTTACACTTCTATATACTTAATTTATGCTTTTTTTAAACACTTTTAACATGCTTTTTACACTTCCAATACACTTTATTTACGCTTTTATAAACACTTTTAGCATGCTTTTTACACTTCCTATACACTTTATTTATGCTTTTTTAAACACTTTTAACATGGTTTTTAAACTTTCTTAATGTTTTTTAAACACTTTTAACATGCTTTTTACACTTCCTATACACTTTATTTATGCTTTTTTAAACACTTTTAACATGCTTTTTACACTTCCTATACACTTTATTTATGGTTTTATAAACACTTTTAGCATGCTTTTTACACTTCCTATACACTTTATTTATGCTTTTTTAAACACTTTTAACATGCTTTTTACACTTCTATATACTTAATTTATGCTTTTTTTTAAACACTTTTAACATGCTTTTTACACTTCCAATACACTTTATTTACGCTTTTATAAACACTTTTAGCATGCTTTTTACACTTCCTATACACTTTATTTATGCTTTTTTAAACACTTTTAACATGGTTTTTAAACTTTCTTTATGTTTTTTAAACACTTTTAACATGCTTTTTACACTTCCTATACACTTTATTTATGCTTTTTTAAACACTTTTAACATGCTTTTTACACTTCCTATACACTTTATTTATGGTTTTATAAACACTTTTAGCATGCTTTTTACACTTCCTATACACTTTATTTATGCTTTTTTAAACACTTTTAACATGCTTTTTACACTTTCTTTATGTTTTTTAAACACTTTTAACATGCTTTTTACACTTCTATACACTTTATTTATGCTTTTTTAAACACTTTTAACATGCTTTTTACACTTCTATACACTTTCTTTATGCATTTTAAAAAAAAATTTAACATGCTTTTTACACTTCTATACACTTTATTTATACTTTTTAAAACACTTTTAACATGCTTTTTACACATTGTTTGTTTTTTTTAAACAGTTTTAACATGCTTTTTACACTTCCTATACACTTTCTTTATGCATTTTTTAAAAACATTTAACATGCTTTTTACACTTTCTTTATGCTTTTTTTTAAACACTTTTATTATTCCTATACATTTTGTTTACGCTTTTTAAATACAGTTTTATCATTATACTATTTCTTTTACATCTTTGTACGCTTTTTTTAAACACTTTTATCATTCTTTTTACACTTTCTTTGATGCCTTTATACACTTTATTTACGCTTTGTTAAACACTTTTATCATTCTTATACACTTTATTCACGCTTTTTAAAACACTTATCATTCTTATACTATTTCTTTTATATCTTTATACACTTTCTTTACACTTTTTTGAACGCTTTTATCATTCCTACACACATTATTTACGTTTTTAAAAAAAACACTTTTATCATTCCTATACACTTTATTCACGCTTTTTAAAACACTTTTATCATTCCTATACTATTTTTTTTACATTTTTATACACTTTCTTTATGGTTTTTTAAACACTTTTATCATTCCTATATTCTTTCTTTTATGCCTTTCTACCCTTTCTTCAAGCTTTTATCATGCTTTTTACACCTCCTATACATGTTTTCCACTTTATTTACATCTTTATACACATTCTTTATGCTTTTTTAAACACTTTTGTTATGCTTTTTACACTTATTTACACGTTTTTTACGTTTTCCACTTTATTTACGTCTCCACACACTTTATTTATGCTTTTTGTTTACACTTTTATCCTTCCTATACACTTTCTTTTACACTTTTATACATTTACTTTATGCTTCTTAAAAACACTTTTATCATTCCTATGCTGTATCTTTTACATCTTTATACCCTTTCTTTACGCTTTTTTAAACACATTCTTTACGCTTTTTTGAACGCTTTTAACATTCCTATACACTTTATTTACGTTTTAAAAAAACACTTTTATCATTCATATACACTTTATTCACGCTTTTTAAAACACTTTTATCATTCCTATACAATTTTTTTACATTTTTATACACTTTCTTTATGCTTTTTTAAACACTTGTATCATTCCTATATTCTTTCTTTTACGCCTTTCTACACTTTCTTTAAGCTTTTGTTATGCTTTTTACAGTTCCTATACACTTTTTTAAACTTTCTTTACATGTTTTTCACTTTATTTACATCTTTAAACACTTTCTTTACACTTATTTAAACACTTTTATCATGCTTTTTACTCTTTTTTACGCTTTTTTGTACACGTTTTCCACTTTATTTACGTCTTTAAACACTTATGCTTTTGTTTACACTTTTATCCTTCCTATACACTTTATTTTACACTTTTTTAGATTTTCTTTATGCTTTTTAAAAACACTTTTATCATTCCTTTACTCTTGCACTTTCTTTACACTTTTATCTTTCCTATACACTTTCTTTTATGTCTTTATACACTTTCTTAACCCATTTAAAAACACTTTTATCATTCCTATACTCTTTCTTTTATGTCTTTATACACTTTTTTTCCCAATTTTTTAAACACTTTTATCATTCCTATATTCTTTCTTTTACGCCTTTCTACACTTTTATAAGCTTTTATAATGCTTTTCACATGTCCCATACACGTTTTTTTACACTTTCTTTACATCTTTATACACTTTTTTACACTTTCTTTACATCTTTATACACTTTCTTTACACTTTTTTAAACAGTATTATGATGCTTTTTACACTTTTTACACTTTACCGTTACTTTCTGTAAAAAATGTTACACTTTCTTTACAGGTTTGACACTTTATTTACGCTTTATACGCTCTCTTTTTATGTACCCCTTTTGTACTTGCTTAATGCTTTTTTTTAAATTTCATGTCCTTTACGCTTTTGTAATGTTTCTTACACTCCTTTTAGACTTGTTTTTCTCTGTTTTACACTGTATTTACGTGTTTACACTTTCTTTACACTTTTATTTTTTACAGGTTTTACACTTTATTTGCGTGTTATACACTGTTGTACGCTTTTTAACACTTTTTTGGGAAGTTTGTTTTACACTTTATTTGCGTGTGATACACTGTTGAACACTTTTTAACACTCTTTTTGGACGTTTGTTTTGTTTTACACTTTATTTGCTTTCATTGCGCTTAACACTTTCTTTCCACTTTATTACACTTTCGTTACACTTGTTTTTAATACTTTTTTACAATCCCGTTAAACTTTCTGTACAAATTATTACACTTTTTTTTACAGGTTTGACATTTTATGTACACTTTATACACTCTCTTTACTCTTCCTTACACTTACTTTACATTGTTTTAACACTTTTTGAAGCTTTTTACACTCCCTTTGTACTTGCTTAATGCTTCTTTTTTTTAAATTCATGTACTTTACGTTTTTGTAATGTTTTTTACTCTGTTTTACACTGTATTTACAGGTTTACACTTTATTTGCGCTTAATAGACTTTCTGTACGTATTTACACTAACTTTATGCTTTTAAGACTTTTTTTTACACGATTTACACTTTCTTTACGTCGTTTTACATTTCCATATTTTATTTTTACTTTTTTACACTTTCGTTCTGTTTTTTTTTTTTTTTTTTCATTTTCTTTGTACTTTTTACACTTTCTTAACACTTTTGCCCTTTCGTAAACAATTCTATCATTCCTATATTCTTTCTTTTACGCCTTTTCTACACTTTCTTTAAACTTTTATCATGCTTTTTACACCTCCTATACACTATTTTTCAGTTTATTTACATGTTTTTCACTTTATTTACATCTTTATACACTTTTTTTATGCTTTTTTAAACACGTTTATCATGCGTTTTACACTTCTTTACACTTTCTTGACATGTTTTCCACTTTATTTACATCTTTATACACTTTATGCTTTTTTTAACCATTTATCATGCTTTTTACAGTTCTTTACACTTTCTTAACATGTTTTCCACTTTATTTACGCCTCTATACACTTTATGCTTTTTGTTTACACTTTTATCCTTCCTATACACTTTCTTTTACACTTTTATACATTTTCTTTATGCTTCTTAAAAACACTTATATCATTCTTATACTATATCTTTTACATCTTTTACATCTTTATACACTTTATTTACGCTTTTTTAAACACTTTTATCATTCCTATATTCTTTCTTTTACGTCTTTCTACACTTTCTTTAAGCTTTTATCATGCTTTGTACACCTCCTATACAGTTTTTTACACTTTCTTTACATGTTTTCCACTTTCTTTACATGTTTTCCACTTTCTTTACATCTTTACACACTTTCTTTACACTTTTTAAAAACACTTTTATCATGGTTTTTACACTTTTTTACACTTTCTTTACATGTTTTGCATTTTCTTTATACTTTCTTTTTACTTTTTCACGTTTTTTACACTTTGTGGGGTTTTTTCACGTTTCTTTGTTCTTTTTACACTTTTTTAACACTTTTACAATTTCTTTACACTTCCCTTACGCTGTTACTTTGAGAAAGATGGACCTTACTTACCAGGAACTATATTTACCTGAGTTGTTTTTGGTGGAAACACTCTTTATTTACCCGGGTAAAGTTCCTGTTTGATCCCGTGCGTCCATCTTGTGATCCTCAGCTCTGTCAGACAGCGTCGCCAAGGAGAGCTGCATGTTGAACCTGCTGCTGTCGCTACCCGAGCCCAACCTGGTCACCTTCCTCTTCCTCCTGGACCACCTGAAGAGGTACCACTTTCATACAGGGCCCTGAACGCATCACGGAGAGAAGCCTGGTCCACGTACCTTCCGTTCATCCATCCATAATTGAGCCGTTAGCAAAGGAAAGTCTGTAGATTAGTTGCACCTTTGTATAGGCCGCTGGGATCAAAGCTTGGGGAAAAAAGTAACGGCTTTTGGTCGGGAAAATCTGGTAGTTACGTCAGGATTTTCGAACAAATGACCAATCACAAACATGGATTCACTCGTTAAAGTTGTGGAATCAATCTTATGAAGAATAATAAATATATTAAACCAGCGGTGTCCAAACTCCGACGTCTTCAGTTTGCCTGACCTGGATGCTGCCGTTTTGTCGCCCTCAAGTGGCCAGTGTAATAATAATACAATTTAATAATACTCTGAATGGTTCTAAGCACAGCATTCATGTGTATGACCCAATGCAGACAAGCTTCCCTAGTCATGGTGAAAAAAAATTAAATCCTGTGAGTGATACTAATTGCCTTTTTATCCAACTAGTAAAAAACAAATGCTGAGTTACTGCAAATAAGAATTGCTTTGCCTTTTTGGGTGCAGTTAAATAACCTTCCACTAGATGGCAGCAAGTAGCTAATGGCCTTATTAGTCACACATAATAATTAGTGAATTTAGTTAGTTGTACAACGTAATAATTAGTGAATTTAGTTAGTTGTACAGCATAATAATTAATGAATTTAGTTAGTTGTACAACTTAATAATTAGTAAGTTTAGCTAGTTGTACAACATAATTAGTGAGTTTAGCTAGTTGTACAACATAATTCCTGAATTTAGCTAGTTATACAACACAATAATTAGTGAGTTTAGCTAGTTGTACAACATAATCATTTGTGAATTTAGCTTGTTGTACCACATAATAATTAGTGACTTTAATGAGATGTACAACATAATAATTAGTGAATTTAGCTAGTTGTACAACATAATATTTGGTGAATTTAGCTAGTTGTACAAAATATAATTAGCGAATTTAGCTAGTTATACAACATAATAATTAGTAAGTTTAGCTAGTTGTACAACATAATGATTAGTAAGTTTAGCTAGTTGTACCACATACTAATTCGTGGATTTTGCTTGTCGTACAACATAATAATTAGTGAATTTAGTTAGTTGTACAACACAATATTTAGTGAATTTAGCTAGTTGTACAACATAATAGTTAGTGAATTTAGCTAGTTTACAACATAATAATTAGTAAGTTTAGCTAGTTGTGCAACATAATTGTTAGTGAATTTAGCTAGTTTACAACATAATAATTAGTAAGTTTAGCTAGTTGTACAACATAATAATTTGTGAATTTAGCTAGTTTTACAACATAATAATTAGTAAGTTTAGCTAGTTGTACAACATATTAATTAGTGGATTTAGCTAGTTTTACAACATAATAATTAGTAAGTTTAGCTAGTTGTACAACATAATATTTAGTGAATTTAGCTAGTTTACAACATAATACTTAGTAAGTTTAGCTAGTTGACAACATAATAATTAGTGAGTTTAGTTAGTTGTACAACATAATATTTAGTGGATTTAGCTAGTTTACAACATAATACTTAGTAAGTTTAGCTAGTTGACAACATAATAATTAGTGAGTTTAGTTAGTTGTACAACATAATACTTAGTGGATTTAGCTAGTTGTACAACATATTAATTAGTGAATTTAGCTAGTTTTACAACATTATAATTAGTAAGTTTAGCTAGTTGTACAACATATTAATTTGTGAATTTAGCTAGTTTTACAACATAGTAATTAGTAAGTTTAGCTAGTTGTACAACATAATATTTAGTGAATTTAGCTAGTTGTACAACATAATAGTTAGTGAATTTAGCTAGTTTACAACATAATAATTGGTAAGTTTAGCTAGTTGTGCAACATAATTGTTAGTGAATTTAGCTAGTTTAAAACATAATAATTAGTAAGTTTAGCTAGTTGTACAACATAATGATTAGTGAATTTAGCTAGTTGTACAACATAATTAGTAAGTTTAGCTAGTTGTACAACATAATGATTAGTGAATTTAGCTAGTTGTACAAACTAATAATTAGTAAGTTTAGCTAGTTGTACCACATACTAATTAGTGGATTTAGCTTGTTGTAAAACATAATAATTAGTGAATTTAGCTAGTTGTACAACATAATAGTTAGTGAATTTAGCTAGTTTACAACATAATATTTGGTGAATTTAGCTAGTTGTACAACATATAATTAGCGAATTTAGCTAGTTATACAACATAATATTTAGTAAGTTTAGCTAGTTGTACAACATAATGATTAGTGATTTTAGCTAGTTGTACAACATAATTGGTAAGTTTAGCTAGTTGTCCAACATAATGATTAGTGAATTTAGCTAGTTGTACAACATAATAATTATTAAGTTTAGCTAGTTGTACCACATACTAATTAGTGGATTTAGCTTGTTGTACAACATAATAATTGGTGAATTTAGCTAGTTGTACAACACAATATTTAGTGAATTTAGCTAGTTGTACAACATAATAATTAGTAAGTTTAGCTAGTTTTACAACATAATAGTTAGTGAATTTAGCTAGTTGTACAACATAATAATTAGTAAGTTTAGCTAATTGTACCACATACTAATTAGTGGATTTAGCTAGTTGTACAACATAATATTTAGTGAATTTAGCTAGTTGTACAACATAATAATTAGTAAGTTTAGCTAGTTGTACAACAAAATGATAAGTTAATTTATCTAGTTGAACAACATAATAATTAGTAAGTTTAGCTAGTTGTACCACATACTAATTAGTGGATTTAGCTAGTTGTACAACATAATAATTAGTAAGTTTAGCTAGTTGTACCACATACTAATTAGTGAATTTAGCTAGTTGTACAACACAATATTTAGTGAATTTAGCTAGTTGTACAACATAATAGTTAGTGAATTTAGCTAGTTTACAACATAATAATTAGTAAGTTTAGCTAGTTGTGCAACATAATTGTTAGTGAATTTAGCTAGTTTACAACATAATAATAAGTAAGTTTAGCTGGTTGTACAACATATTAATTAGTGAATTTAGCTAGTTTTACAACATAATAAATAGTAAGTTTAGCTAGTTGTACAACATAATATTTAGTGAATTTAGCTAGTTTACAACATAATAATTAGTAAGTTTAGCTAGTTGTGCAACATAATTGTTAGTGAATTTAGCTAGTTTAAAACATAATAATAAGTAAGTTTAGCTAGTTGTACAACATATTAATTAGTGAATTTAGCTAGTTGTACAACATAATAATTAGTAAGTTTAGCTAGTTGTACAACATAATAATTAGTGGATTTAGCTTGTTGTACAACATAATAATTAGTAAGTTTAGCTAGTTGTACAACAAAATGATAAGTTCATTTAGCTAGTTGAACAACATAATAATTAGTAAGTTTAGCTAGTTGTACCACATACTAATTAGTGGATTTAGCTAGTTGTACAACATAATAATTAGTAAGTTTAGCTTGTTGTACAACATAATATTTAGTGAATTTAGCTAGTTTACAACATAATAATTAGTAAGTTTAGCTAGTTTACAACATAATAATTAGTGAGTTTAGTTAGTTGTACAACATAATTAGTGAGTTTAGTTAGTTGTACAACATAATTAGTGAGTTTAGTTAGTTGTACAACATAATTAGTGAGTTTAGTTAGTTGTACAACTTGGTAATTAATGGCTTTAGTCATATAAAATTAGGAGTGTAACTTTTCAAGGATGCCCAGTGGGGTACATGATGGTGGCCTTTAATGAAAATGAAGTATGAGGTGGTTGCCATGGAGATGGTGTTGCTGTGATGAGGAAGGAGGATGTTGCCATGGAGACGGTGTTGATGTGATGCTGTGCACCGTCAGGGTGGCGGAGAAGGAGAGCGTGAACAAGATGTCGCTCCACAACCTGGCCACAGTGTTCGGTCCCACGCTGCTGAGACCTGCAGAGAAGGACAGCAAGATCCCAGCTAACCCCAGCCAGCCAATCAGCATGGGCGACAGCTGGTCCCTGGAAGTCATGGCGCAGGTAAGCGGCCGTCTTGTTGCCCCCCCCCCCTTCTGTCACCTGCTGCTGCACTCACATGTCAACTTCCTGTTCCCAGTCACCTACAAATACACAGCATAGTCTGCCTGGCCCAGACCACGCCTCCTTATTAATACCAGACCACGCCCCCCTGTTAATACCAAATACTTAGTTTTTCACACTTACTCTTTCTTTATTCTTTATTTACTATTCTTTACACCTTACACTTTATTTACACTTCACACTTTATCCACACTTTCTTTACACTTTATTTACGCTTATTTACACTTTATTTACACTTTATTCACACTTTTACACTTTAGTTACACTTTATTTACTCTTCTTTACACTTCATCCACACATCTTTACACTTTGTTTACTGTTCTTTACTCTTTATTTACACTTTATTCACACTTTTTTCACACTTTATTTACACTTTAGTTACACTTTATTTACTCTTCTTTACACTTTATTTACACTATATTCACACTTTATTTACACTTTATTCACACTTTAGTAACACTTTATTTACTATACTTTACACTTTATTTATGCTTTATTTACACTTTAGTTACACTTTATTTACTCTTCTTTACACTTTATTTACGCTTTATTTACACTTTAGTTACACTTTATTTACTCTTCTTTACACTTTACGCTTTATTTACACTTTAGTTACACTTTATTTACTCTTCTTTACACTTTATTTACGCTTTATTCACAATTTATTTACACTAGTTACACTTTATTTACTCTTCTTTACACTTTATTTACGCTTTATTCACACTTTAGTTACACTTTATTTACTCCTCTTTACACTTTATCCACAATTATTTGCCCTTTATTTACGCTTTAATTTGCACTTTGTTTACTCCTCTTTACACTTCACCCACACTTTTTTCAACTTTATTTACGCACTATTTACACTTTATTTAATCGTCTTTACACTTTATTTACAGATATTTACACTTTAACCACACTTCTTTGCACTTTATTTACACTTTTTTTACACTTTATTCACACCTCTTAACACTTTATTCACAATTCTTTACAATTTATTTACTGTTCTTTACACTTTATTTACTCCTCTTTACACTTTATTTACTTTTTTACGCTTTATTTACACTTAATTTACTACTCTCTACACTTTATCCACACTTCTTTACACTTTATTTACGCTTTAATTTGCACTTTGTTTACTCCTCTTTATGGTTCACCCACACTTTTTTCAACTTTATTTACGCATTATTTTCACTTTATTTAATCGTCTTTACACTTTATTTACAGATATTTACACTTTAACCGCACTTATTTGCACTTTATTTACACTTTTTTTACACTTTATTCACACCTCTTAACACTTTATTCACAATTCTTTACGATTTATTTACTATTCTTTACACTTTATTTACTCCTCTTTACACTTTATTTAAACTTTATTCACAATATATTTACACTTTATTTACTCCTTTACACTTCATCCACACCTTTAAACTTTATTTACGCTCTAGTTACACTTTGCTTAAACTTTATTCAATCCTCTTTACACTTTATTTACACTTTTTTACACTTCATTTACACTTTTTTACACGTCATTTACACTTTATTTACACCTCTTAACACTTTATTTACACCTCTTAACACTTTATTCACACTTCTTTACAATTTATTTACTATTATTTACAGTTTATTTTCTCCTCTTTACACTTTTTTTATACGTTATTCACACTTTATTTTCATTTTATTTACTCCTCTTTACACTTCATCCACACTTTTTTACAGTTAATTTACTCCTCTTTAACCTTTATCCATACTTTTTTCACTTTATTTACGCTTTATTTACACTTTATTTTCTCCTCTTTACACTTTATCCACACTTCTTTACACTTTATATACGTTTCTTTTTTTTACACTTTATTTAAACTTTTTTTATGCCTGTTAACACTCTATCCACGCGTCTTTACACTTTATTTACACTTCTTTACCCTTCATCCACACTTTATCCACAATTCTTCACACTTTATTTACACTTCTTTACACCTGGCACATTATTTACTCTTTATTTACACTTTCTGTATGCTTTCTTTACACGTCACACATTATCCACACTTTATTCACACTTTGTTTGCTCTTCTTTACACCTTACACCTTCTTTACACTTTCTTTATGCTGATATATTGTTGATATTTAGACCAATATATATGTACATAGTCTGTTAATATAATGTATGCATAATTAATCATAATTAATGTTTACTTCTGCAACGACCTCATTCAAGTTTTATAATCAGTCAGAAATATCAAGCAGCTAATATGTGTTTTGCAATTTTCCCATCATGCATTGTAATGGATTTAAACGAATGGACGTGTGATTTTATATCCACAAAGTCCAGTGACCATGTCTGTTGACATTTTTGTGTCGTTTGGATTTTTTTTTTTTGAACTATGACTAGGGAAGGTTGTTTGCATAGGGTCATATAAATAAAGTCTGTGCATGGTGGCATTCATTGCCCAGGTAAAACTAATAAACACGGCAGAATTTTAAGATAGTACCTGGGTGCAAAGGAAAGATTCCTTGTCAAACTCCCGACGTTTTGCGGCTATTTTGAAGTCCGGGGTTCTGGACTAGAAGTGTTGATAATCAGAGCTGTGGCGCCCTCTGATGTACGTGTCTGTAACTACAATGCGGTGTGTCCTCCCAGGTGCAGGTGTTGCTCTACTTCCTGCAGCTGGAGACCATCCCCACGCCGGACAGCAAACGCCAGAGCATCCTCTTCTCCACGGAGGTATGAAGACCTCGCACCCGGACTCTGTTGGACTTTCAGGTCTCGGACAAACTCGAGTCAGTCTTGCAGTAGAAGGACGGGGTTCGTTGTCCTCCACAAGAGGGCGACAGCGAGACGACCGGTCCGCACCTTCCCATTGGGTCAGGAGGAGACGTCCCGGCGGGCCAGGCGGCCTTTAGTGCTACCTAGGTTTGTTTACACCGGAAGGCGGGTACAGTAGATCCTCGCCATGGCACCAAGACTATTTTTATACTCTCTTACACACATCAACACACACTCACTTTACAGTCGCACAAACAACATTCAAACGTTGACTGGCGATACTGATACCCGATATCAGGGCGATATCACCGAAACAAAACCGACTCGCATCCGAATTGCGATCCTTATTCATCCTGATTCTAAATGGATTCATCATTTTCAAAAAAAGATACAATTTTTTATTTCATTTCATATATTTATTAGACTATTTACTAGCAGCTACGCAACAGCTAAGCACACCATAGCACACAAGCTAGACACAGGTCGTAATCGTTGAAATATAAGGGGACATTTGTCAACACACACAAATATCAAATAGTCGTGTATTTCTCAGAAGGTGTCCAGTAACAATCGTGTCCGCATCGTAACTAGCTGCATCATTTTTGTGACCACCAGGTGTCACTTGTTTTCACTTTTCTAATATTCCACTCCAGCAGCACCGAGAGCGGACTCAGCCAAACTACCTCTGGGCGACGTTGACGTGCCAGCAACGGCTGTCGCAATCAAAACAGCTACTGCGTAATCTTGCAGTACAAACACTTTTTAGGGCGCAACAGCGTGCCATAGATACTGCCGCCGTCTTGGCGTGTTGCAGGTGCAACTGCGATTGCAACTTGTTGTCACGCCTGCGCGATACTGAGACAAGATATAACGACCTGGACAGTAGTTGTCATAATCGGCTCGTTTTTAAATGTTGCAATAAAAATGAGATTTTATTAGGATTTTGTTAACACACACAAGTTTAGAAAAATGGTGCCGCCGAGTGTTGGTATCGATTCCCAGGTATCAGCACTGTATCGCTTGAAATGTGAACAGTAGCATCCCTACATTCCACATTACAGAATATTAAAGCATGTATGATTCCTGCAGATATCACATTGGATCAATATGCTCCCTGTTGATATCACATTGGATCAATATGATTCCTGCTGCTATCGCAATGTATCAATATGATTCCTGTTGATATCACATTGGATCAATATGATTCCTGCTGATATCATTCTCGACCAATATCATTCCTGCTGTTATTATACTGGTTCAATATGATTCCTGCTGATATTACATTGGATCAATATGATTTCTGATGATATCATACTGGATTAATATGATTCCTGCTGATATACTGGATCAATATGATACCTGCTGATATCACAGTGTATAAATAGGATCCCTGTTGATATCACATTGGATTAATATGATTCCTGCTGATATCATACTGGATCAATATGATTACTGCTGATATCATACTTGATCAATATGATTCTGGATGATATCACATTGGAGCAATATGATTCCTGTTGATATCACAATGGACCAATATGATTCCTGCTTATATACTGGATCAATATGATTACTAATAATATCACATTGGATCAATATGATTGCTGTGGATATCATACTGGACCAACATGATTCCTGCTGATATACTGGATCAATATGATTCCTGCTGATATCACATTGGATCAATATGATTCCTGCTGATATTACACTGGATCAATATGATTCCTGCTGATATCTTACTGGATCAATATGATTCCTGATGATGTACTGCATCAATATCATTCCTGCTGATATCACAATGGTTCCGCATCAATCCAGTATGATATTGTCCGGATATCATACTGGATCGATAAGATTTCTGCTGATATCATACTGTATTA
The DNA here is from genome assembly GCF_033978795.1 of Nerophis ophidion. Classification (NCBI taxonomy): domain Eukaryota; kingdom Metazoa; phylum Chordata; class Actinopteri; order Syngnathiformes; family Syngnathidae; genus Nerophis; species Nerophis ophidion. The sequence goes on along the minus strand of NC_084618.1, from coordinate 19,188,298 downwards.
ATATGATTCCTGTTAATATTATACTGGATCAATATCATTCCTGCTGATATACTGGATCAATATGATTCCTGCTGATATCACATTAGATCAATATGATTCCTGCTGATATCATACTGTGTCAATATGATTCCTGCTTATATCACATTGGATCAATATGATTCCTTCTGATATCACATTGCATCGATATCGTTTCTGCTGATATCATACTGGATCGATATGATTCCTGCTGATATCACATTGGATCAATATGATTCCTGCTGATTACACATTGGATCAATATTACTATTGCTGATGCCACATTGGATCAATATTACTATTGCTGATACCACATTGGATCAATATGATTCTTGCTGATATCACACTAGATCAGTATGAGTCCTGCTGATATCATATTGGATAAAAATGATTCCTGCTGATATAAGTTTGGATCAATATAATTTCTGCTGATATCACATTGGATCAACATGATTCCTGCTTATATCATATTGGATTTATACGATTCCTGCTGATATCACATTGGATCACTAGGATTATTGCTGTTATCAAATTAGATCAATAAGAGTCCTGCTATCACATTGGATCCATATCAACATCGATGCTCCAGGCTCTAAAGTCGGTACCGTATCAGAAGTGCGTTGCGAAGATCTACTGTACTCCTAAAGTAAATCGTATTTGTTCCTTCAACTTTGCGTTTGATATCCAGGAAGCAATATCTTTTCTACTCGTATCGGCCCTGTTGTACATAATGTGTCATCCAAGATGTTGAACATCATTTATTGTTTCTAGTCGGCCTGCACGCGTCCTTCAATGAGAAAGCAGGAAGTTGGCCTTCTTTCTTTTCTTGCTTTTTCTCAAGCTGCTGTCTGTGTGTGTGTCTTTGTGGCGCCCCCTGCCTGTGAGAAGGTGTACTTCATGAATACGATTGATCACTGGCATGAGCGGAAATGCGACAGTTATGATCACTTTATTGATCCGGGGAATAAATCAATAAAATATAATTTTATACATACCTCTTTTCAAAAACATGGAACAATGATTTGGTGTGCATGAGAAAGTGGAAAGGAAAACATAGCTGTCTTTAACTAAAAGAGTGCAAAAATATATAAAATAATCGGTTCACATCCGAATCGCCATTCCAAATTGAGTCATGATTTTCAAGAGAATCGGATTGAATCGTTCGGTGCTTAAAGATTCACAACATATTAGGGCTGGACAAGACAAATCAATCCACATCATCCGAATCCGGTTTCTTATTAATGCCGATTCTGAATCGATTCATAATTTTTGTAAAGCGATTCACAAAATGTGTATTATTTTTTATTATTATTTTTTTTTAGAGGTACACAAGAAAAATAAATGTATCCGAATCGGGATTCTTATTCATAGCAATTTTGAATCGATTCATAATTTTCGAAAAACTATTTTAAAAAAAGTGTATTATTTTTGCTTTATTTTGATTTTTTTTTGCTTTATTTTGATTTAAAAAAAAAAAAAGGTTATTATAATTATAATACAAAATATTCAAAATCTGAATCGGATCGAATCGTTCGGTGCAGAAGAACAATCCATTCACATCATCCGAATCGGATTCGTATTCATGCCGATTCTGAATCGATTCATCATTTTCGAAAAAACATTTGAAAAAAATGTGTTTTATTTTTGAATCGATTCTAAATCTGAATCGGATCGACTACATTCACATCATCCGCATCGGGATTCGTATTCATGCCAATTTCTGAATCGATTCATCGTTTTCGAAAAAACTATTCACAAAATATTTATTTTTATTTATTATATTTATTTTAATTGTATTTAAAAAAACATTTTTTTTATTATTATAATATAGAAAATAAAACATCTTGGGAATCAGTTTGAATCAAGAAACGATTCTGAATGTAAATTGGATTGAATCGTTCGGTTACTGATGATTCACACCATATTAGGGGTGCACAAGAAAAATCAATTCATATCATGCGAATCGGGATTCGTATTGATATCGATTCTGAATCGATTCATAATTTTCGAAAACGTATTTACAAAATTTGTCATCTCTTTTATATATTTTTGTTGTTGTTGTTGTTGTTGTGAAAAAGTTTCAATACAGTTATTATACCAAATAAAACATTGCGGGAATCGGTTTGAATCAAGAATCGATTCTCAATTTGAATCGGATCAAATTGTTCGGTGCCTAAGGATTCACACCGTATTAGGGGTGCACAAGAAAAATCAATTCATATCATACGAATGAGGATTCGTATTCATGCCGATTCTGAATCGATTCATAATTGTCAAAAAACTGTTTACAAAATTTGTAATCATTTTTATTTATTATTTCAAGTTTGATTTATTTTTGGGAAAAGGTTTCAATATAATGATTATACCAAATAAAACATTGCGTGAATCGGTTTGAACGGAGAATCGATTCTGAATCGGATCAAATCCGATCGAATCGTTCGGTGCCTAAAGATTCACTCCACATTAGGGGTGCACAAGAAAAATCCGTTCACATCATGCCGAATCTGAATCGATTCATAATTTTTCAAAATGTGTATTCTTTTTTATTTATTATTTTTATTTAATGTTTTGGAAAAGGTTATTGTAATTATTATGCCAAATAATGCATTGCAAGAATCGGTTTGAATCAAGAATCTATTCTGACCATTCACACCATATTAGGGGTGCACAAGAAAAAGAAAAAGAAAAACATCATACGAATCGGGATTCGTATTCATGCCATTTCTGAATTGATTCATGATTTTCGAAAAACTATTTACCAAATGTTTGTTCTTTTTTATTCATTATTTTTATTTTTTTGTTTTGGAAAAGGTTACTATAATTATTATAACAAATAATACAATGCGGGAAACGGTTTGAATCAAAAATCGATTCTGAATATGAATCATATCGAATTGTTCGGTGACTAAAGATTCACACCATATTAGGAGTGCGTAAGAAAAACCCATTCGTATTCATACAGATTCTGAATCGATTCATAATTTTTGAAAAATGATTCCCAGTGACCCGAAAAGGGAAAAGCGGTAGAAATCAGATGGATGGATTAACGATATTTGTACACTTTCTCATTTATTATTTGATTTTATTTTTTGATTAAGCTTATTAAAGTGGTTATACTAAATTATACATTGTGGGAATCTGTTTGAATCAAGAATCGATTCTGATTGAATCTTTCGGTGCCCAAAGATTCATACCCTTATTAGGAGTGCACAAAAAAGTATGTGAATTGAATTACAAATCAATTAATTTAAATTAATAAATGTAAAAAAAAAAAATGATGAACGACTCTAAATCGATTCATCATTTTCAAAAATGAATTGAAATCGAATTCTGAATCGATTCATAATTTTCGGAAAAAAACGATTGACAAAATTTGTATTCTTTAAAAAATAAAAATAAACAATTATTTTTATTTTTATTTTTTGAAAATAACAAATAACAAATAAATGAGTCGAGAATCGATTCTAAATCTGAATCGGATTGAATCGTTCGGTGCACAAAGATTCATACCCTTATTAGGGGTAATTAAAAAATGTTTTTTTAAAAATTACATGAGGTCGCCTACAGCCACAGTTTTTGCAGTCTGAGTTAATTGAATAGATAGTTAATTGGAGCATTTACGTTGTTGGATTATTGCACACTTTGTACTGTGGAACCTTGGGAAGTACACACACAATGTCACTAAGACCAGGAGAAAAATATGATTGATCCATAAAAATATGATCGATTCATAAAACTATGATTGATCCATAAAATATGATTGACCCATAAAAGATGATATATTCATAAAAAAATGATTGATCCCTAAAAATGATTGATCCTTAAAATATGATTGAAACATAAAAAATATTATTGATCCATAAAATATGATTGATCCATAAAAATGATTGATTCGTAAAAATATTTTTGATCCATAAAAATACGATCGATACGTAAAAACATGATTGATTCATAAAAATGTGATTGATCCAAAAAATATGATCGATCCATAAAAATATGATTGATCCATAAAAATTATGTTTGATCCATAAAAAATATAATCAATACATAAAAATATGATTGATCTTTAGAATATGATTGATCCATAAAAATATGATTGATCCATCAAATATGATCGATTCATAAAATATATGATTGATCCATAAAAATACGATTGATCCATAAAAATACGATTGATCCATAAAAATATGATAGAGCCATAAAAACGATTAATACATGTAATGTGATTTATCCATACAATATCATCGATGGATAAAAATATGATTGATCCATAAAATATGATCGATACGTCAAAATATGATTGATTCATAAAAATGTGATTGATCCTTAATATATGATTGATCCATAAAAACATGATTGATCCATAAAAATACGATTGATCAATAAAAATATGATTGAGCCATAAAAACGATTGATTCATGAAATATGATTGATCCATAAAATATGACTGATACATCAAAATATGATCGATCCATAAAAATATGATTGATCCATAAAATATGATTGATACATCAAAATATGATTGATTCATAAAAATGTCATTGATCCTTAAGATATGATTGATCCATAAAAATATGTTTGCTCCATAAAAATATGATTGAGCCATAAAATTATGATTAATCCTTAAAATATGATTGATCCATAAAAATATGATTGATCCATCAAATATGATCAATTCATAAAAAATATGATTGAGCCATAAAAACGATTGATACATGAAATATGATTGATCCATACAATATGATCGATTAATAAAAACGTGATTGATCCTTAAAATATGATTGATCCATAAAAATATGATCGATTCATAAAAAATATGGTTGCGCCATAAAAATATGATTGAGCCATCAAATTATGATTGATGCTTAAAATATGATTGATTCCTAAAAATGTGATTGATCCTCAAAATCTGATTGATCCATAAAAATGTGATCGATCCATCAAATATGATCGATTCATAAAAAATATGATTGAGCCATAAAAATGATTGATGCATGAAATATGATTGATCCATACAATATGATCGATTAATAAAAATGTGATTGATCCTTAAACTCTGATTGATCCATAAAAATATGATCGATCCATAAAAATATGATCGATTCATAAAAAGTATGGTTGCGCCATAAAAATATGATTGAGCCATAAAATTATGATTGATGCTTAAAATATGATTGATCCATAAAATATGATTGATTCATAAAAATGTGATTGATTCTTAAAATATGATTGATCCATAAAAATTTGAGTAATCCTTAAAATACGATTGATACATATAAATATGAGCGATTCATGAAAAGTTGATTGATCCTTAAAATATGATTGATTCATAAAAATGTGATTGATCCTTAAAATATGATTGATCCATAAAAATTTGAGTAATTCTTAAAATACGATTGATACATAAAAATATGAGTGATTCATGAAAAGTTGATTGATTTTTAAAATATGATTGAATCATACAAATGTGATTGATCCTTAAAATATGATTGATCCATAAAAATTTGAGTAATCCTTAAAATACGATTGATACATAAAAATATGAGCGATTCATGAAAAGTTGATTGATCCTTAAAATCTGATTGATACATAAAAATATGATTAGTCCATAACAACAATTGATCCGTAAAAAAATGATTGATCCATAAAAATTTGAGTAATCCTTAAAATACGATTGATACATAAAAATATGAACGATTCATGAAAAGTTGAACTATCCTTAAAATATGATTGAATCATAAAAATGTGATTGATCCTTAAAATATGATTGATCCATAAAAATTTGAGTAATCCTTAAAATACGATTGATACATAAAAATATGAGCGATTCATGAAAAGTTGATTGATCCTTAAAATCTGATTGATACATAAAAATATGATTAGTCCATAACAACCATTGATCCATAAAAAAATGATTGATCCATAAAAATTTGAGTAATCCTTAAAATACGATTGACACATAAAAATATGAGCGATTCATGAAAAGTTAATTGATCCTTAAAATATGATTGAATCATAAAAATGTGATTGATCCTTAAAATATGATTGATCCATAAAAATTTGAGTAATCCTTAAAATACGATTGATACATAAAAATATGAGCGATTCATGAAAAGTTGATTGATCCTTAAAATCTGATTGATACATAAAAATATGATTAGTCCATAACAACGATTGATGCGTAAAAAAATGATTGATCCATAAAAATTTGAGTAATCCTTAAAATACGATTGATACATAAAAATATGAGCGATTCATGAAAAGTTGATTGATCCTTAAAATATGATTGATTCATAAAAATGTGATCGATCCTTAAAATCTGATTGATACATAAAAATATGATTGAGCCATAAAATTATGATCGATGCTTAAAATATGATTGATCCATAAAATATGATCGATTAATAAAAACGTGATTGATCCTTAAAATATGATTGATCCATCAAAATTTGAGTAATCCTTAAAACACGACTGATACATAAAAATATGAGCGATTCATGAAAAGTTGATTGATCCTTAAAATATGATTGATTCATAAAAATGTCATCGATCCTTAAAATCTGATTGATACATAAAAATATGATTCGTCCATAACAACGATTGATCCTTAAAAAAAAAGGATTGACCCATAGAAATATGAACCGATGCATAAAAATATGATTAGTCCTTAAAATATGATTAGTCCATAAAAATATGATTAATCCATAAAAATATGATTAATCCATAAAAAGACCTTGTTAGTCCTTTCCACTTGTCTTGGTGCCACAAACGCACCGTTTGGCCTTCCGGAGCATGACTCTTCTTCTTCTTCTTCTTCTTCTTCTTCTTCTTCTTCTTCTTCTTGTCGTCTGCGTCCTCATGGCCTACAGCACTCCTCATCACCCCGTCGTGCCTCGACACACACACACACTTACACACACACACACACGCTTACACACGACAGTGCAAAGTGTTGCCTTTGTTGTCTTCTTGCCGACTAAGACAGGACCTTGAAAAGCGAAGAAAGGCTCTTAGCTCAGCACTTTGCACGCCTGGGAGGCTGACGCTGTAAACTTCTTGCCTTTGTCCTTCTTTGCTCTCCTCTCTGCCTTCTCAACGTGTCTTGATTTGTCCTGCGTGTGTTTGCTTTGTGGCCTGGGAGACAAGCGACTGGCACTGTGATTGTTTGACCTGGAAGGAAGAAGGTTCACGACCAGGACTTTTAGGGTCTCGCTGAAAAGAAAACAAAAGGAGTACGTCTCATCATTTCGGTCCTGTTTTGACAAAATATTCTGCATTAAAAAAATACACCACTTTTAGCATAACTTTTTTTTTTTTTGTAAATGTACGCCTTTTTCTCATCGATCAAAATGTTTTCTTTTAAAATAACAATCACAGTTATATTATTTCTTTTAAATTGTATTTTTTTGTATGAAATGACAAAAATAATTACATTGATGACTTTTTTGCTAACAATTTCTCATATATCACAAAATAATTTATTTTGAAATAACGATTCCCCCCCCCTCACAGTTCTGATATTATTAGTTTTTTTGCTTTTTATTTGTTTTATAAAATCACAAAAGTAATTTAATTTTTCCATTTTTACCCCCATAATATTATTTCTTGTAAAAAATGTTTATAAAATGTTGGCCCTGCGATGAGGTGGCAACTTGTCCAGGGTGTACGCCGCCTTCCGCCCGATTGTAGCTGGGATAGGCGCCACCGCCCCCAAAAGGGAATAAGCGGTAGAAAATGGATGGATGGATGGATGGACAAAATTTATTTCATTTATGACTCTTTGCTAACAGTTTCTCATAAATTACAATTTTTTTAAATTTGAAAATAACAAATGTTTTCCTCCTCACAGTTCTGATATTATTTATTGTAAAATAATATGTTTTAATAAAATCACAACAGAGGAATTTATTAATTTCTCATAAATTATGAAAAAAAATCTGTAAAATTTATTAATTTTATCTAAAAGACTAAAATATTTTTTAATGTGAAATAAAAAAAATTCTCATAAATCACAGTATTTTAACGTTTTAAAATAACAAATGTTTTCCTCATCACAGTTCTGATATTATTTCTTGTAAAATCTGTTTTAATAAAATCACAAAAGAGGAAATTATTAATTTCTCATAAATTATGAAAACAAAATCTGTAAAATTAATAATTTTATCTAAAAGACTAAAATATTTGTTAATGTGAAATAATTTTTTTCTCATAAATCACAGTATTTTAAAATTTTAAAAAAGCAAATGTTTTCCTCCTCACAGTTCTGATATTATTTCTTGTAAAATCGGTTTTAATAAAATCACAAAAGAGGAAATTACTAATTTCTCATAAATTATGAAAAAAAAATCTGTAAAATTTATTAATTTTATCTAGAAGACTAAAATATTTGTTAATGTGAAATCATTTTTTTCTCATAAATCACAGTATTTTTTATTTTAAAAAAAAACGTTTAGTTTTTTTCCCCCCTCACAGATCTGATATTATTTCTTGTAAAATCTGTTTTGATAAAATCACAAAAGAAGAATTTATTAATTTCTCATAAATTTTGAAAAAAAAATCTGTAAAATTAATAATTTTATCTAAAAGACTAAAATATTTGTTAATGTGAAATATTTTTTTTCTCAGAAATCACAGTATTTTAATTTTTTTAAATAACAAATGTTTTCCTCCTCACAGTTCTGATATTATTTCTTGTAAAATAATATGTTTTAATAAAATCACAAAAGAGGAAATTATTAATTTCTCATAAATTATGAAAAAAAAATCTGTAAAATTTATTAATTTGATCTAAAGACTAAAATATTTGTTAATGTGAAATAATTTTTTTCTCATAAATCACAGTATTTTTTATTTTAAAAAAACGTTTAGTTTTTTCCCCACTCACAGTTCTATTATTTCTCATAAAATCTGTTTTAATAAAATCACAAAAGAGGAATTTATTAATTTCTCATAAATTTTGAAAAAAAATCTGTAAAATTAATAATTTTATCTAAAAGACTAAAATATTTTTTAATGTGAAATAATTTTTTTCTCAGAAATCACAGTATTTTAAAATTTTAAAATAACAAATGTTTTCTTCCTCACAGTTCTGATATTATTTCTTGTAAAATCTGTTTTAATAAAATCACAAAAGGGGAATTTATTAATTTCTCATAAATTTTGAAAAAAAAAATCTGTAAAATTGACAATTTTATCTAAAAGACTAAAATATTTGTTAATGTGAAAAATTTTTTTTCTCATAAATCACAGTATTTTAAAATTTTAAAATAACGTTTTGTTTTTCCCCCCCTCACAGTTCTGATATTATGTATTGGAAAATTATTTTTTCTAAAATCACGAAAGTAATTTAATTTGTGACTTTTGTTAGTATTTTTCCCGTTAAAATTTCTCATAAATTACAATATGTTTTTGTGTAAAATTATTTTTTTTTAACTTATGACTTTTACCTAAAAGACTAAAATATTTGTTCACGTAAAATCATTTTTTTCTCATAAATCGTAATATTATTTTCTTTAAAAACGTGTTTTTTTCCCTCACAGTTCTAATATTATTTCTTGTAAAATTTGTTTTTAGAAAATCACCAAAATCATTTGATTTTTGACTTCTAAAAAAAGGATGGACTTTTTTTGAATGGACTACAATATTTTCTGGTAAAATATTTATTTCTCATAAATCACTATTTTTCTGTAATGAATTTTTTTTAAATTAATGACTTATCTAAAAGACTAAAATATTTTTTTCTTGTAAAATCCTTTATTTCTCATAAAATTACAATATTTTGTCTTCTGGTATATGTATTACTTTCTTTTTTTAATAACATTTTAAATTTTTTAAATTTTTGACTTTTGCATAAATTACAATATTTTTTCCAGTAATACTTTTTTTCATAAACTTTTAAAATAACAGTTTTTGCCCTCATAATATTATTTATTGTAAAATGTGTTTTTGTATAAAATTACAAAAAATATTTAATATATGACTTTATGCTAACAATTTCTCATAAATCACAAAAATAATTTATTTCAAAATTACTTTTCCCCCCCTTTTCTAATATTTTTCCGGTAAAATTATTAATTTCGTATAAATTACAATATTTTTTTCCGTAATTTTATTTTATTATTATTTTTTTTTAAATGAATTTTAGCTAAAAGACTAAAATATGTGTTCATGTAAAATATTTTTTTTCTCATGACTCACAATATTTATTTATTTTAAAATAACATTTTTTCCCCCTCTTTGAAAATGTGTTTTTTATAAAATCACAAAATTAATAACATTTTTGACTTTCTTCTAATATTTTTCCGGTAAAACTATTAATTTAATATAAATTAGAATATTTTTTCTGTAAAATGACTTTTTTTGTATTTATTTATGACTTTTATCTAAAGGACAAAAATATTTGTTCATGTAAAATATTTTTTTCTCATAACTCGCAATATCTTTTTATTTTAAAATAACTTTTTTCCCCCCTCTTACAGTTCTGATATTTCTTGGAAAATGTGTTTTTCTAAAATCACAAAAGTAATTTAATTTTTGACTTTTTTCTAATATTTTTCCAGATGAAATTATTAATTTGTCATAAATCACCCCAAAAATATGTGAACTGACTTTTATCTAAAAGACTGAAATATTTGTTCATGTAAAATATTTTTTTCTCATAAATTGCAATATTTTTTGGGGTTTTAAAATAACATATTTTTTCCTCTCACAGTTTAAAATTATTTCTTGTAAAATGACATTTTTTTGTATAAAATGACAAAAATAAAATAATTTATGACTTTTTGCTAACAGACAATTTCTCATAAATCACTATATTTTTTTTTAATTTAAAAATAACCATTTTTTTTCTTTTAAAATAAAAATGTTTGCCCTTAGAGTTCTAATATTATTTCTTGGAAAATTGCATATGTTTTATAAAATCACTTAATTTTTGACTTTTTTTCTAATATTTTTCTAGTGAAACTATTTATTTGTCGTAAATCAAATGTTTTTTTTCTGTATTTTTTTAAATTATTTTATATTTATGACTTTTATCTAAAATACAAAAATATTTTTTCATGTAAAATCATTTATTTCTCGCAAAATTACAATATTTTTCTTCTAGTAAATATTTAGCTGTCTTTTTTAGATCAAATTAAAAAATGTTTTTACATTTTTGACTTTCTCATAAATTACAATATTTTGTCCAGTAAAACCTTTTTTTTTTTTCATAAAATATTTTTTTTGTTTTCTTTTAAGGTAACAGTGCTAATATTATTTATTATGAAAAAAAATTGTATATAATTACAAAAATAATTTAATTTATGACTTTTATTGTGAAGCCTTTTATTTCTCATACATCACAATTTAATTTCTGTAAAATTTAAGTTTTTTAATGTGTGACTTTTTATCTAAAAGACTAAATTTTTTTTCATGTCAAATAATTTATTTCTCTTAAAACAATATTTTTTTCTGTAAAATTACTTTTTTATGTTGTATTTATGACTTTTACCTAAAAGACTAAAATAAGTTATTTGTTTGTTATTGTTGATTGTTATTTACGCTACCACTAATAAGGACTTCTGCTGATATTAATATCCTAAATATTGTATTTCTTTTGAGTGCGACCCTAAAGCTACTTTGTCTGTGGGAGTTGGAGTAAAAAAAACAAAACAAAAACATTGTGTTGCATGTTCACTCCCGTTCTGCATCGTCATCATGAAAATATGTTTTGTACATAAAAAAAGTTAGTTTTCTGAGTCAGGATGACACGTCTTCAATCTTCTACTGGATGATGGATTCAAAAGTGTTCATCTTTTTTCTATTTGAACCTTTCAAATTGCTGTGCTCGCCTGCCACCACTTTCAAGACGAACTCGTTGGAACGTTTGCAGCCGATGTTTGTACACAAATATGAATAAAAATATCCTGTACAGTTGTCCAGTTTTTTTTAGACAATGTTTATATTTTCGCCCAGTTTTTGTCTTTTTTTTTATTATTTACATTCTGAACGCAACGTCTTGTGGGTAAAAAGATCGTAACGTTACACCAACAACTCAAATACATCTTTTTTACATAGTAAAATAATGAATTTTTTCCTGTAAAATTGTGACAAATGTATTTTCTCATTAAATTAAAAATGGTCCTTAATTTCCAAAATTTGACCGTTTTCTTCAAGCTAGTGTAAAAAGTAACTTTTCTTATAAAACGACAAATAAAATTCATGTAACTTTATGACTATTTTCATAATTTTTTTCTCTCAAAAAAATTAATTTTTTCCCCCTTATATCACAACTTTTTTCTGAAAAAGGGTTATCCTAATCTGATAAAAGTACTACAAATTAATATTGAATGAATATTATTTCTCTTAAAATTACAATATTTTGCATTACTTTCTTTTCTAATAACATTTTTAAAATGTTTTTATTTTTATATTTGACTTTCTCATAAATTACAATACTTTTTCCAGTAAAATATTTTTTCATAGACTTTTAAAATAAAATAAATTAATAAAATAAAATAAAATAATTTAATTTATGACTTTTTGCTAACAATTTCTCATAAATCAAAAAAGAATTTATTTTAAAATAACGATCCCCCCACACACACACAGTTTTGATATTAGATTCTTGTAAAATTTATTTTTATAAAATCACAAAAGTAATTTAATTTATTACTTTTTTCTAATATTTTTCCGGTTAAATTATTAATTTTAAATAGATACGAATATTAAGACGAATTGAATCCCCCCCAAATATTTTTTTGTATGTCTCATAGAATTATGATTTTTTTTTTTAACCTTTTCTACAAAATTAACCCCATTTTTATTCTATTTTTATTCAGAATATGACTTTTTCTAAAAAAAAAAAATTACAACTTTATTTTCCCATCAAAATACGACGACAGCGATAACTTTAATCTGTTATTATTATGATTATTTTCTTAATAAAATTAAAATTATTTCGACTTTTTTCTTTGATTATTATGCTTTTTTCTTCATAAAATTCCAAATATTACCTCTTAAAATTAAGATTTTTTTTCATTAATTGATGAACCTTCTCTACAAAATTAACCCCATTTTTATTCTATTTTTATTCAGAATCTGACTTTTTTCTAAAAGAAAAAAAATTACAACTTTATTTTCTCATCAAAATATGATGACAGCGATAACTTTAATCTCATATTATTATGATTATTTTCTTAATAAAATTAAAATTATTTCCACTTAATATTCTGTGATTATTGTTTTTTTCTTCATAAAATTCCAAATATTGCCTCTTAAAATTACGACTTTTTTCCCTTAATAACCCCATTTTTTATTTTATTTTTACTCTTAATATGAGTTTTTTTCTAAAATAACCAACAACATTATTTTGTTATTCAAATACGACGACATCGATAACTTGAATCTCTTGTTATGATTATTTTCTTAATAAAATTTAAATTATTTCCACTTAAAATGACGATTTTTTTCTTTGACTATTATGCTTTTTTCTTCATAAAATTCCAAATATTACCTCTTAAAATTATGATTTTTTTTCTCTTAATAGTATGATTTTTTTTCTTCCTAATAGTCCAAATATTTCCTCGTAAAATAATAACTTTAATCCCTTATTATTATGACACTTTTCTTTATAAAATTCCAAATATTTCCTCTTAAAACAACTTTTTTCTCTTATTTTGATTATTTTCTTTATAATATTCTGATTATTTCCCCTTAAAATTATGATTTTGTTCTCTGATTATTATGTTTTTTCATCATTTTCATTTCATTTCATTTTGTGAAAGATAGAAATAGAGTTCCTTCAGGAAAAGGAATCAATAAAGCACGATCTATCTATCTATCTATCTATCTATCTATCTATCTATCTATCTATCCATCTATCTATCTATCTATCTATCTATCTATCTATCTATCTATCTATCTATCTATCTATCTATCTATCTATTAATCACAAAATTCCAAATATTTTCTCTTAAAATTATGACCTTTTTTGTTTTATTATTATGACACTTTTCTCACAATTTTCTAATTATTTTCCCTTACAATTGGGACTTTTTTTATTGATAAAAATCCAAATATTATCTCTTAAAATAGTATTATTTTAACACTTTTCTTCATAAAATTCCAAATAATTCCTCTTAAATTGATGACTTTATTTGTCTTTTTATTATGACTCTTTTCTTTATAATATTCCAAATATAGCCTCTTAAAATTATGATTTTTTTTAATTATTATGATTATTTTCTTAATAATATTCCAGATATTTCCTTTTATAATAATTCCTTTTTTCTCTTATTATGATTATTTTCTTAATAATATTCTAGATATTTCCTTTTATAATAATTCCTTTTTTTCTTATTATTATGATTATTTTCTTCATAAAATTCCAAATATTGCCTTTCAAAATTTGTATTCCACTTTTATGTATAATATGACTTTTTTTCCACAAAAAACTACAACTTGAACTCAAAATACGACGGCATCTCTCAAAAATGTCCCAATCTCTGAAAATCAGGTCATAAATTAGCAAATTTTTTCCCACAAAATTTGACATTTTACTTCCGAAAGTTTTGACCTCTTTCCTATAAAAATATTTTATTATAGAATTATTCATATTTTTCTTGCAATATTATCCTTGTTTAAAACAATTCCAAAGTGTTCTTCTTAAAAATATATATACATTTTTTGTAACAATATTTTTTTCCCATAAAATACGAAAAAATATAATAATATCATGAGCTTTTTCTTCATAATTTTCCAAATATTTTGCTACGTTTTGGTGTTCTCATGCCTTCCTTTTGATTTTGTGGCTGCATTTCCGCTGGTGTGCTTTCTCTTCAGTTCCAGCTTCCTCGGCACACCTGTTGCTAATCAGTTCTTGCACTATTTCAGACAGCTGGGCCTCGCTGCTCGTTGTTTCCGGTTCCTTCCGTGTTTGCTGGACCTCCAAGTCCGGGTACGTTTATTTCCTCCCTAATTACTCCCCAAACCTCTGTGTGTGTTTTTTTCTGTCCTCCCTGAGGTGGAGGAGATATCTTTGGTGGACTTTTCCTTAGTTCATTGTGCCCGGAACCTTCCGCTTCCCCTTGCCCACCCCTGACTGTTTCCTGCCTGTTGTCTAAGTTCTATATCGTGTGGTTCTGCCACATCACCTCTTCTTAACCTTTTTTAACCTAATTAAAGACTTTCCTTTTCTGGACTATATCTTGCCTACCGTCTCTGCATTCTGGGGTCAACACCGTGACCAAGTCCTAACATATTTCTTCTTGAAATAATGACTTTTTTTCTCTTATGATTTTCTTCATAAATTTCCGAATATTTCCTTTTTAAAATTATGAATGTTTTTCTCATTATAATTAATTTTCTTCATGACAGTCCAATTATTTCCTCTTAAACTTATGAATTGTTTTTTTTTTCTGATTATGCTTTTTTTCTTCATGAAATTCCACATTTTACCCCCTTAAATTTTTATGTTACTATTGTGACCCTTTTTGTGAAAAACATCGAAATATTTTTTCTTAAAATAATTACTTTGTCTTGTTTTATTTTTTTTTTCTTTTCTTGATATTACCGTCTTTTTTTTTTCTTTTTTTTTAAATTTTCCTTTTAAAATCACTTTTTGGGGTAATGTTATGCACCTTTTTTTGTATTTTTTTTTTCATAAAATTCAAATGTTTTTCTTCCTAAATTCACTACCCTGTTTTATTTATATATATATTTTTTCCTTCTGGAAAGATTACTTTTTTCTCGTAATATTTTGCCCATTTTCCCATAAAATCAAAAATGTTTCCTCTTAACATGATTGATCTTTTCTTCTATGAATATGACCCTTTTTTCATAAAATTTAAAAAATATATATCCTAAAAATATTTTTGGCGTAATTGTATGACCCTTTAATAGATTTTTTTTCCCACTGAAATTGACATTTTTGTGATATTTCTGTTTTCATACAAATTTTTATATTTTCTCTCAAAATTATTACCCTTTTGAGGTAATATTTTGCAATCAAATCAAAATATTTTTCCTCCCAAGGTGATTATTGTTCCTCTTAAATTCATAACCCTTTTTTTAATCAAAATTTGTATTTTTCCTTTTGAAATAATTCATTTTTTCTCGTAATATTTTGACCCTTTTACGAATTGAAACATTTTCTCCTAAAAAATATTTTTTTCTCGTAATATTTTGCCCCTTTTTCCATTAAATCAAAAATATTTCCTTTTAACATGATTGCTCTTTTCTTCTACTAATATGACCCTTTTTTCATAACATTTAAAAAAATATATCCTTAAATATTAATCTTTTTTTGGTAATATTATGACCCTTTTATAGATATATATTTTTTTATTTCCCCTGAAATTATGACATTTTTGTGGTACTACTTTGTTTTCATACAAATTTTTATATTTTCTCTCAAAATGATTACCTTTTTGGGCTAATATTATTCACCTTTTTTCCCATAAAATCCAAATATTTTTCCTCCCAAGGTGATTATTGTTCCTCTTAAATTTATTACCCTTTTTTTTTAAATCAAAATTTGTATTTTTCCTTCTGAAATTATTTTTTTCTCGTAATATTTTGACCCTTTTACGAATTGAAACATTTTCTCCTAAAAAATATTTTTTTCTTGTAATATTTTGCCCTTTTCCTATTAAATCAAAAATATTTCCTTTGAACTTGATTGCTCTTTTCTTCTACTAATACAACCCTTTTTTCATAACATTAAAAAAAATGTATACCCTAAAATAAAGATCTTTTTTTGGTAATTGTATGACCATTTAATAGTTTTTTTTTCCTCCCCTGAAATTGACATTTTTGTGATATTTCTTTTTTCATGCAAATGTTAATATTTTCTCTCAAAATGATTACCTTTTTGGGGTAATATTATGCACCTTATTTCCCATAAAATCTAAATATTTTTCCTCCCAAGGTGATTATTATTTCTCTACATTTATTACCCTTTATTTTTTTAATCAAAATTTGTATTTTTCCTTCTGAAACCATTATTTTTTTCTCGTCATATTTTGACCCTTTTACGAATTGAAATAAGTTTTCTCCTCAAAAAATATATTTTTTTCTTGTAATATTTTGCCCCTTTTCCTATTAAATCAAAAATATTTCCTTTGAACTTGATTGCTCTTTTTTTCTACTAATATAACCCTTTTTTCATAACATTAAAAAAATATATATCCTAAAATAATTATCTTTTCTTGGTAATTGTATGACCCTTTAATAGACCCCCCCCCCCCTGAAATTATGACATTTTCGTGATATTTCTGTTTTCATACAAATTTTATTATTTTCTCTCAAAATGATTACCTTTTTGGGGTAATATTATGCATTATGCACCTTTTTTCCATAAAATCAAAATCATTTTCCTCCCAAGGTGATTATTGCTCCTCTTAAATTTATTACCCTTTTTTTTATCAAAATTTGTATTTTTCTTAATGAAATGATTCATTTTTTCTCGTAATATTTTGACACTTTTACGAATTTAAATATTTTCTCCTAAAAAATATTTTTTTCTGGTAATATTTTGACCCTTTTACAAATTGAAATAATATTTTGTCCTAAAAAATATTTTTTTCTTGTAATATTTTGCCCCTTTTTCCATTAAATCAAAAATATTTCCTCTTAACATGATTGCTCTTTTTTTCTACTATTAGGACCCTTTTTTTTTTTTTTTTAACATTTAAAAAGAAAATTATCCTAAAATATTTTTGGGTAATATTATGACCCTTTTATCGATTTTTTTTTTTTATTCTCCTGAAATTGACTTTTTTTGTGATATTAATTTCTGTTTTCATACATATATCTAAATATTTCCTCTTAAAATTGATTTTTTTGGGGTAATATTATGCACCCTTTTTTCATGAACTCCAAATATTTTTCCTCCTAAATGTATGCCCCTTTTTTATTTAGATTTTTGATTTTTCCTTCTGAAATGATTCCTTTTTTCTCGTAATATTTTGACCCTTTTACGAATTGAAATCATTTTTTTCTCCTCAAATTTTTTTTTCTTGTAATATTTTGACCCTTTTACTAATTGAAATCATTTTTTTATCAATTTTTTTTTCTTGTAATATTTTGCCCCTTTTCCCATTAAATCAAAAATATTTCCTCTTAACATAATTGGTATTTTCTTCCACTATTACGACCCTTTTTTATAACATTTAAAAAAAAAAAAAAAATCCTAAAATATTTTGGGGTAAAATTATGACCCTTTTATAGATTTTTTTTTTCTCCTGAAATTATGAGTTTTTTTGTGATACTACTTTCTGTTTTCATACATATCTAAATATTTCCTCTGAAAATTGACTTTTTGGGAGTAATATTATGCACCTTTTTTCATGGAATCCAAATATTTTTCCTCCTAAATGTATGCCCCTTTTTTATTTAGATTTTAAATTTTTCCTTCTGAAATGATTCCTTTTTTCTCGTAATATTTTGACCCTTTTACGAATTGAAATAATTTTTTTCTCCTCAAATATTTTTTTTTCTTGTAATATTTTGCCCTTTTTCCCATTAAATCAAAAATATTTCCTCTTAACATAATTGCTATTTTCTTCCACTATTACGACCCTTTTTTTATAACATTTAAAAAAAAAAAATTTCCTAAAATATTTTTGGGTAAAATTATGACCCTTTTATAGATTTATTTTTTCTCCTGAAATTATGACTTTTTTTGTGATACTACTTTCTGTTTTTATACAAAAAAATATGACTTTTTTGGGGGTAATAATATGCACCTTTTTTTTTCATGAAATCCAAATATTTTTCCTCCTAAATGTATGCCCCTTTTTTATTTAAATGTTTAATGTTTCCTTCTGAAATGATTACATTTTTCTTGTAATATTTTACCCCTTTTACGAATATAATACATTTTTTCTCCTGTAAAAATAATTACCTTTATCTCGTAATATTTTGCTTTTTTTTACATTAAATTAAAAAATAATTCCTTTTAAAATTCACTCTTTTCTTCCAAACTTATAACCCTTTTTTCATATGATTAAAATTTTACATTTCCATCTTAAATACATCACTTTTTCTACTATCACCATTTTCATTCATAAAATTCTGAATATTTCCTCAAAAAAGGATGACTTATTTTTTTTAAATATTAAAACCCTTTACTTTCTCGTAATATTTTGCCTCTTTTTCCATTAAATTAAAAAGTTTCCTTTTAAAATTATCACTCTTTTCTTCCAATTTTATAACCCTATTATTTTTTTCTCCCAAGATAATGAAATTTTTGGTAATATTACGACCATATATATATATATATATATATATATATATATATATTCAATTTTATTTTATTTTTTTCTCTTAAAATTATTACTTTTTTCCAGTAAAATGCTACCCCTTTTTTTTTTGATTATTAAAATTTTAACATTTCCATCTTAAAAACATCCCTTTTTGTACTACCACCATTTTCATTCATAAAATTCTGAATATTTCCTCTAAAAAGGATTACTTCTTTTTTTAAATATTAAGACCCTTTACTTTCTCGTAATATTTTGCCTCTTTTTCCATTAAATTAAAAAATGTTTCCTTTTAAAATTATCACTCTTTTCTTCCAATTTTATAACCCAATTATTTTTTTCTCCCAAAATAATGAAATTTTTGGTAATATTACGACCATATATACGATTTTATTTTATTTTTTTCTCTTAAAATTATTACTTTTTTCCAGTAAAATGCTACCCCTTTTTTTTTAATTATTAAAATGTTTACATTTTCATCTTAAAAACATCCCTTTTTGTACCACCACCATTTTCATTCATAAAATTCTGAATATTTCCTTTAAAAAGGATGACTTGTTTTTTTAAATATTAAGACCCTTTATTTTCTCGTAATATTTTGCCTCTTTTTCCATTAAATTAAAAAATGTTTCCTTTTAAAATTATCACTCTTTTCTTCCAATTTTATAACTCTATTATTTTTTTCTCCCAAGATAATGAAATTTTTGGTAATATTACGACCATATATATATATATATATATATATATATATATATATATATATATACAATTTTATTTTATTTTTTTCCTCTTAAAATTATTACTTTTTTCAGTAAAATGCTACCTCTTTTTTTAATTATTAAAATTTTAACATTTTCATCTTAAAAACATCCCTTTTTTTACTTTCACCATTTTCATTCATAAAATTCTGAATATTTCCTCTAAAAAGGATGACTTATTTTTTTTAATTTTAAGACCCTTTACTTTCTCGTAATATTTTGCCTCTTTTTCCATTAAATTAAAAAATGTTTCCTTTTAAAATTATCACTCTTTTCTTCCAATTTTATAACCCTATTATTTTTTTCTTCCAAAATAATGAATTTTTTGGTAATATTACGACCATATATATATATATATACAATTTTATTAAATTTTTTTCTCTTAAAATTACTTTTTTCCAGTAAAATGCTACCCCTTTTTTTTTTAATTATTAAAATTTTAACATTTTCATTTTAAAAACATCCCTTTTTGTACTACCACCATTTTCATTCATAAAATTCTGAATATATCCTCTGAAAAGGATGACTTATTTTTTTAAATATTAAGACCCTTTACTTTCTCATATTTAGCCTCTTTTTCCATTAAATAAAAAAATGTTTCCTTTTAAAATTATCACTCTTTTCTTCCAATTTTATAACTCTATTATTTTTTTTTCCCAAAATAATGAAATTTTTGGTAATATTACGACCATATATACAATTTTATTTTATTTTTTTCTCTTAAAATTATTACTTTTTTCCAATAAAAGGCTACCCCTTTTTTTTTTAATTATTAAAATTTTAACATTTTCATCTTAAAAACATCCCTTTTTGTACTTTCACCATTTTCATTCATAAAATTCTGAATATTTCCTCTAAAAAGGATGACTTATATTTTTAAATATTAAGACCCTTTACTTTCTCGTAATATTTTGCCTCTTTTTCCATTAAATTAAAAAATGTTTCCTTTTAAGATTATCACTCTTTTCTTCCAATTTTATAACCCTATTATTTTTTTCTCCCAAAATAATGAAATTTTTGGTAATATTACGACCATATATACAATTTTATTTTATTTTTTTCTCTTAAAATTATTACTTTTTTCCAGTAAAATGCTACCCCTTTTTTTTTAATTATTAAAATTTTAACATTTTCATCTTAAAAACATCCCTTTTTGTACCACCACCATTTTCATCCATAAAATTCTGAATATTTCCTTTAAAAAGGATGACTTATTTTTTTAAATATTAAGACCCTTTACTTTCTCGTAATATTTTGCCTCTTTTTCCATTAAATTAAAGTTTCCTTTTAAAATTATCACTCTTTTCTTCCAATTTTATAACCCTATTATTTTTTTCTCCCAAGATAATGAAATTTTTGGTAATATTACGACCATATATATATATATATACAATTTTATTTCATTTTTTTCTCTTAAAATTACTTTTTTCCAGTAAAATGCTACCCCCTTTTTTTTTAATTATTAAAATGTAAACATTTTCATCTTAAAAACATCCCTTTTTGTACTACCACCATTTTCATTCATAAAATTCTGAATATATCCTCTGAAAAGGATGACTTATTTTTTTAAATATTAAGACCCTTTACTTTCTCGTAATATTTTGCCTCTTTTTCCATTAAATTAAAGTTTCCTTTTAAAATTATCACTCTTTTCTTCCAATTTTATAACCCTATTATTTTTTTCTCCCAAGATAATGAATTTTTTGGTAATATTACGACCATATATATATATATATACAATTTTATTAAATTTTTTCTCTTAAAATTACTTTTTTCCAGTAAAATGCTACCCCTTTTTTTTTTAATTATTAAAATTTTAACATTTTCATTTTAAAAACATCCCTTTTTGTACTACCACCATTTTCATTCATAAAATTCTGAATATATCCTCTGAAAAGGATGACTTATTTTTTTAAATATTAAGACCCTTTACTTTCTCATATTTAGCCTCTTTTTCCATTAAATAAAAAAATGTTTCCTTTTAAAATTATCACTCTTTTCTTCCAATTTTATAACTCTATTATTTTTTTTTCCCAAAATAATGAAATTTTTGGTAATATTACGACCATATATACAATTTTATTTTATTTTTTTCTCTTAAAATTATTACTTTTTTCCAATAAAAGGCTACCCCTTTTTTTTTTAATTATTAAAATTTTAACATTTTCATCTTAAAAACATCCCTTTTTGTACTTTCACCATTTTCATTCATAAAATTCTGAATATTTCCTCTAAAAAGGATGACTTATATTTTTAAATATTAAGACCCTTTACTTTCTCGTAATATTTTGCCTCTTTTTCCATTAAATTAAAAAATGTTTCCTTTTAAAATTATCACTCTTTTCTTCCAATTTTATAACCCTATTATTTTTTTCTCCCAAAATAATGAAATTTTTGGTAATACTACGACCATATATACAATTTTATTTTATTTTTTTCTCTTAAAATTATTACTTTTTTCCAGTAAAATGCTACCCCTTTTTTTTTAATTATTAAAATTTTAACATTTTCATCTTAAAAACATCCCTTTTTGTACCACCACCATTTTCATTCATAAAATTCTGAATATTTCCTTTAAAAAGGATGACTTATTTTTTTAAATATTAAGACCCTTTACTTTCTCGTAATATTTTGCCTCTTTTTCCATTAAATTAAAGTTTCCTTTTAAAATTATCACTCTTTTCTTCCAATTTTATAACCCTATTATTTTTTTCTCCCAAGATAATGAAATTTTTGGTAATATTACGACCATATATATATATATATATACAATTTTATTTCATTTTTTTCTCTTAAAATTACTTTTTTCCAGTAAAATGCTACCCCTTTTTTTTTTAATTATTAAAATGTAAACATTTTCATCTTAAAAACATCCCTTTTTGTACTACCACCATTTTCATTCATAAAATTCTGAATATTTCCACTTAAAAAGATGACTTTTTTTTTTTAAATTAAGACCCTTTACTTTCTCGTAATATTTTGCCTCTTTTTCCATTAAATTAAAAAATGTTTCCTTTTAAAATTATCACTCTTTTCTTCCAATTTTATACCCTTATTATTCTTTTCTCCCAAAATAATGAAATTTTTGGTAATATTACGACCATATATATATATATACAATTTTATTTTATTTTTTTCTCTTAAAATTATTACTTTTTTCCAGTAAAATGCTACCCCTTTTTTTTTAATTATTAAAATTTTAACATTTTCATCTTAAAAACATCCCTTTTTGTACCACCACCATTTTCATTCATAAAATTCTGAATATTTCCTTTAAAAAGGATGACTTATTTTTTCAAATATTAAGACCCTTTACTTTCTCGTAATATTTTGCCTCTTTTTCCATTAAATTAATGTTTCCTTTTAAAATTATCACTCTTTTCTTCCAATTTTATAACCCTATTATTTTTTTCTCCCAAGATAATGAAATTTTTGGTAATATTACGACCATATATATATATATACAATTTTATTTTATTTTTTTCTCTTAAAATTACTTTTTTCCAGTAAAATGCTACCCCTTTTTTTTTTAATTATTAAAATGTAAACATTTTCATCTTAAAAACATCCCTTTTTGTACTACCACCATTTTCATTCATAAAATTCTGAATATTTCCACTTAAAAAGATGACTTATTTTTTTTAAAATTAAGACCCTTTACTTTCTCGTAATATTTTGCCTCTTTTTCCATTAAATTAAAAAATGTTTCCTTTTAAAATTATCACTCTTTTCTTCCAATTTTATACCCTTATTATTCTTTTCTCCCAAAATAATGAAATTTTTGGTAATATTACGACCATATATATGCATACAATTTTATTTTATTTTTTTCTCTTAAAATTATTACTTTTTTCCAGTAAAATGCTACCCCTTTTTTTTTAATTATTAAAATTTTAACATTTTCATCTTAAAAACATCCCTTTTTGTAATTTCACCATTTTCATTCATAAAATTCTGAATATTTCCTCAAAAAAGGATGACTTATTTTTTTTAAATATTAAAACCCTTTACTTTCTTGTAATATTTTGCCTCTTTTTTCATTAAATTAAAAAATGTTTCCTTTTAAAATGATCACTCTTTTCTTCCAATTTTATAACCCTAATATTTTTTTCTCCCAAAATAATGAAATTTTTGGTAATATTACGACCATATATATATATACATATATATATATACAATTTTATTTTATTTTTTTCTCTTAAAATTATTACTTTTTTCCAGTAAAATGCTACCCCTTTTTTTTTTAATTATTACAATTTTAACATTTTCATCTTAAAAACATCCCTTTTTGTACTACCACCATTTTCATTCATAAAATTCTGAATATTTCCTCTTAAAAGGATGACTTATTTTTTTAAATATTAAGACCCTTTACTTTCTCGTAATATTTTGCCTCTTTTTCCATTAAATTAAAAAATGTTTCCTTTTAAAATTATCACTCTTTTCTTCCAATTTTATAACCCTATTATTTTTTTCTCCCAAAATAATGAAATTTTTGGTAATATTACGACCATATATACAATTTTATTTTATTTTTTTCTCTTAAAATTATTACTTTTTTCCAGTAAAATGCTACCCCTTTTTTTTTTTTTATTATTAAAATTTAAACATTTTCATCTTAAAAACATCCCTTTTTGTACTACCACCATTTTCATTCATAAAATTCAGAATATTTCCTCTAAAAAGGATGACTTATTTTTTTAAATATTAAGACCCTTTAGTTTCTCCTGATATTTTGCCTCTTTTTCCATTAAATTAAAAAATGTTTCCTTTTAAAATTATCACTCTTTTCTTCCAATTTTATAACCCTATTATTTTTTACGCCCAAAATAAGGACATTTTTGGTAATATTACGACCATATATATATATATACAATTTTATTTTATTTTTTTCTCTTAAAATTATTACTTTTTTCCAGTAAAATGCTACCCCTTTTTTTTTTAATTATTAAAATTTTAACATTTTCATCCTAAAAACATCCCTTTTTGTACTACCACCATTTTCATTCATAAAATTCAGAATATTTCCTCTAAAAAGGATGACTTATTTTTTTAAATATTAAGACCCTTTAGTTTCTCCTGATATTTTGCCTCTTTTTCCATTAAATTAAAAAATGTTTCCTTTTAAAATTATCACTCTTTTCTTCCAATTTTATAACCCTATTATTTTTTACGCCCAAAATAAGGACATTTTTGGTAATATTACGACCATATATATATATATACAATTTTATTTTATTTTTTTCTCTTAAAATTATTACTTTTTTCCAGTAAAATGCTACCCCTTTTTTTTTTAATTATTAAAATTTTAACATTTTCATCTTAAAAACATCCCTTTTTGTACTACCACCATTTTCATTCATAAAATTCTGAATATTTCCTCTAAAAAGGATGACTTATTTTTTTTAAATATTAAAACCCTTTACTTTCTCGTAATATTTTGCCTCTTTTTCCATTAAATTAAAAAATGTTTCCTTTTAAAATGATCACTCTTTTCTTCCAATTTTATAACCCTATTATTTTTTTCACCCAAGATAATGAAATGTTTGGTAATATTACGACCATATATATATATACAATTTTATTTTATTTTTTTCTCTTAAAATTACTTTTTTCCAGTAAAATGCTACCCCCTTTTTTTTTTTTAATTAAAATTTAAACATTTTCATCTTAAAAACATCCCTGTTTGTACTACCACCATTTTCATTCGTAAAATTCTGAATAATTCCTCTAAAAAGAATGACTTACTTTTGAAATATTAAGACCCTTTATTGGTAAAACTTTATTCCCAGAAGACATTATTCCTCTGCTGTCCTCTTTGTGAGACTAAAAAGTCTTAAAATGTTATTTTAAAGTTGTGCTTGGTGCTTTATGGACGGCTCCTTCTTCTTCTTATCACAACATGCAGGATGTTCTTATCACCTTCGCGCTTTGTTTGCTGCTCTTGGCGGCCGAGCAGCCGACTGGAACTAAGGAGACATCTGCCCTCGGTGCTTCTCTCCTTCCTGCTCTGTCCTGCTGCCGTGCACTTAGACTTGCTGCAAGTCTGCTTGCTGTTAGGGATGAAGAATAGTTGGAATTGTTGCGGGTGCAGGATTGTGTTGGACTTAGTCGATCAGGACCCCGGCCTGCAGACCACGACAACAGCAGACGGAACATGAACCATGACCAACCACGGTAAGAAATCGTCATAATAGTCATAATGATGTCAACTTTAAGTATTTTCTTTAACCAAAGTCGGATCTGAAAGAACCACTTAAAAGTTTGACTAAAGGTCAATGACTAGGTCACAATAATAATGATACTGACTCACTAAAAGGAGGAGGATGACTATTATAATAATAGCAAGTCACTAAAAGGAGGATGACTAGGTCACAATAATAATATCAAGACATTAAAAGGGGGTGACTGAGTTCTAATAATAATAATAATAATAATAATAGTAAGTCACTAAAAGGGGGGTGACTAGGTCACAATATCTGTGTGACCCAGTCACCCCCCTTTTAGGGACTTACTATTATTATTATTATTATTATTATGACATAGTCCTCCTTCTTTTAGTGACTTATTATTATTGTGACCTAGTCACCCCCTTTTAGTGACTTTATTATTATTGTGACCTAGTCACCCCCCTTTCAGGGACTTTATTATTATTATTATTGTGGCATTGTCATCCTCCTCCTTTTGACTATTATTATTGTGACGTAGTCACCCCCCTTTTAGTGACTTTATTATTATTATTGCGACCTAGTCAACCCCATTTTAGGGTTCTTTATTATTATTATTATTGTGGCATTGTCATCCTCCTCCTTTTGACTATTATTATTGTGACCTAGTCACCCCCCTTTTAGTGACTTTATTATTATTATTGTGACCTAGTCAACCCCCTTTTAGGGACTTTATTATTATTATTATTGTGGCATTGTCATCCTCCTCCTTTTGACTATTATTATTGTGACCTAGTCCCCCCCCTTTTAGTGACTTACTATTATTATTATTATTATTATGACATAGTCCTCCTTCTTTTAGAGACTTATTATTATTGTGACCTAGTCACCCCCTTTTAGTGACTTTATTATTATTATTGTGACCTAGTCACCCCCTTTTAGGGACTTAATTATTATTATTATTGTGGCATTGTCATCCTCCTCCTTTTGACTATTATTATTATTGTGACCTAGTCACCCACCTTTTAGTGACTTTATTATTATTATTATTATTATTATTATTGTGACCTAGTCACCCCCCTTTTAGGGACTTACTACTATTATTATCATTGTGACATTGTCATCCTCCTCCTTTTAGTGACTTACTATTATTATTATTATTATTATTATTATTGTGACTGTCATCCTCCTCATTTTAGTGACTTACTACTATTATTATTATTGTTATTATCATTATTGTGACATAGTTATCCTCCTCCTTTTAGTGACTTACTATTATTAATATTATTGTGACCTAGTCACCCACATTTTAGTGACTTTATTATTATTATTATTATTATTATTGTGACCTAGTCACCACCCTTTTAGGGACCTACTACTATTATTATTATTGTTGTTGTTATTATTATTGTGACATTGTCATCCTCCTCCTTTTAGTGACTTACTATTGTTATTATTATTATTATTATTATTGTGACAGTCATCCTCCTCCTTGTAGTGACTTACTATTATTATTATTATTGTTATCATTATTGTGACAGTTATCCTCCTCCTTCTAGTGACTTACTATTATTATTATCATTGTGACAGTCATCCTCCTCCTTTTAGTGACTTACTATTATTATTATTATTGTTGTTATCATTATTGTGACAGTTATCATCCTCCTTTTAGTGACTTACTATCATTATTATCATTATTGGGAAATAGTTATCCTCCTCCTTTTAGTGACTTACTATTATTATTATTATTGTGAAACAGTTATCCTCCTCCTTTTAGTGACTTACTATTATTATTACTATTGTTATCATTATTGTGACAGTTATCCTCCTCCTTTTAGTGACTTACTATTATTATTATTGTTATTATTATTATTGTGACAGTCATCCTCCTCCTTTTAGTGACTTATTATTATTATTATTATTATTATTATTATTATTGTTACTGTCATCCTCCTTTTAGTGACTTCCATTCATTAATTTTCTACCGCTTGTCCCTTTCGGGGTCGTGGAGGGTCGCTGGCACCTATCTCAGCTGCATTCGGGCGGAAGGCGGGGTACACCCTGGACAAGTCGCCACCTCATCGCAGGGCCAACACAGATAGACAGACAACATTCACATTCACACACTAGGGCCAATTTAGTGTTGCCAATCAACCTATCCCCAGGTACATGTCTTTGGAAGTGGGAGGGGCCTATCCCCAGGTGCATGTCTTTGGAAGTGGGAGGAAGCCGGAGTACCCGGAGGGAACCCACGCATTCACGGGGAGAACATGCAAACTATACACTGAAAGATCCCGAGCCCGGGATTGAACCCAGGACTACTCAGGAGCTTCGTATTGTGAGGCTGATGTACTAACCCGCGCATCACCGTGCTGCCATTATTATTCTTATTGTGACATAGTCACCTCCCCATTTTAGTTATTTACTATGTCACAATAATAACAATAATAATAATAATAGTAAGTCACTAAAAGGAGGAGGATGACTGTCACAATAGTAATAATAATAAAAAGTCACTAAAAGGAGGAGGATAACTGTCACAATAATAATAATAATAATAATAATAAAAAGTCACTAAAAGGAGGAGGATGACTGTCACAATAATAATAATAAAAAGTCAGTAAAAGGAGGAGGATGACTGTCACAATAATAATAATAATAAAAAGTCACTAAAAGGAGGAGGATGACTGTCACAATAATAATAATAAAAAGTCACTAAAAGGAAGAGGATGACTGTCACAATAATAATAATAAAAAGTCACTAAAAGGAAGAGGATGACTGTCACAATAATAATAATAAAAAGTCACTAAAAGGAAGAGGATGACTGTAACAATAATAATAATAAAAAGTCACTAAAAGGAGGGGGATGACTGTCACAATAATAATAATAAAAAGTCACTAAAAGGAAGAGGATGACTTTCACAATAATAATAAAAAGTCACTAAAAGGCAGAGGATGACTGTCACAATAATAATAATAAAAAGTCACTAAAAGGAGGGGGATGACTGTCACAATAATAATAATAAAAATTCACTAAAAGGAGGAGGATGACACAATAATAATAATAATAATAAAAAGTCACTAAAAGGAGCAGGGTGACTGTCACAATAATAATAATAAAAAGTCACTAAAAGGAAGAGGATGACTGTCACAGTAATAATAATAAAAAGTCACTAAAAGGAAGAGGATGACTGTCACAATAATAATAATACAAAGTCACTAAAAGGAGGGGGATGACTGTCACAATAATAATAATAAAAAGTCACTAAAAGGAGGAGGATGACACAATAATCCATCCATCCATCCATTTTCTACCGCTTATTCCCTTTTGGGGTCGCGGGGGGCGCTGGCGCCTATCTCAGCTACAATCGGGCGGAAGGCGGGGTACACAATAATAATAATAATAAAAAGTCACTAAAAGGAGCAGGGTGACTGTCACAATAATAATAATAAAAAAGTCACTAAAAGGAAGAGGATGATTGTCACAGTAATAATAATAAAAAGTCACTAAAAGGAGCAGGATGACTGTCACAATAAAAATAATAAAAAGTCACTAAAAGGAGGGGGATGACTGTCACAATAATAATAATAAAAAGTCACTAAAAGGAGGAGGATGACTCTCACAATAATAATAATAAAAAGTCACTAAAAGGGGGAGGACGACTCTCACAATAATAATAATAAAGTCACTAAAAGGAAGAGGATGACTGTCACAGTAATAATAATAAAAAGTCACTAAAAGGAAGAGGATGACTGTCACAATAATAATATAAAGTCACTAAAAGGAGGGGGATGACTGTCACAATAATAATAAAAAGTCACTAAAAGGAGAAGGATGACTGTCACAATAATAATAATAATAATAATAAAGTCACTAAAAGGAGGATGACTGTCACAATAATAATAATAATAATAAAAAGTAACTAAAAGGAAGAGGATGACTGTCACAATAATAATAATAAAAAGTCACTAAAAGGAAGAGGATGACTTTCACAATAATAATAATAATACTAATAATAAAAAGTCACTAAAAGGAGGAGGACTGTCACAATAATAATAATAAAAAGTCACTAAAAGGAGAAGGATGACTGTCACAATAATAATAATAATAATGATTATAAGTCACTAAAAGGAGGATGACTCCGTCACAATAATAATAATGATAATAATAAAATAAAAAGTCACTAAAAGGAGGATGACTATGTCACAATAATAATAATGATAATAATAAGTCACTAAAAGGAGGTGACTGCATTCCAGTAATAAATCACTAAAGGGGTGGTGGGGGGTGACTGTCACAATAATTATTATTATTGTGACACCCCCCCTTTTAGTGATTTATTATGTCACAATAATAAGTCACTAAAAGGAGGAGGATGACTGTCATAATAATAATAATAATAATAATAATAATAGTGAGTCACTAAAAGGGGGGTGACTGAGTTCTAATAATTATAAATCACTAAAAGGGGGGGGGGTTGACTCTGTCACAATAATTATTATTATTATTGTGACATAGTCACCCCCCCTTTCAGTGACTTATTACTGTTATTATTATAAGTCACTAAAAGGAAAAGAATGACTAGGTTCCAATAATAATAATAATAATAAGTCAGCAAGTGATCATGTTAACAACTCACAGTGGCGTGATTTGGTCATGTGATCAGAAATGAGGTCATATTTGTCGTCAATAATCGTCACCTTGGGCAAACAATCTTTTCTTTCTTTAGCCTTTTTCCTTCTGTGAACATGATGATGATGTTCTTGTCATTCACCCAACACATTTATACTATTTTATTAATAGTAGTAGTAGTATTATTATGATGTGACTTTGTTACTGGAGTTCTTTCGGCAGAATTACAACTTTTTTATTATTACTATGATGATGATTGTCATCATTATTATTATTATTATGGTGTAACTAAGTCACTGTAGTTCTTCTGGCAGTATTACAACTTTATTATTATTATTATTATTATTATTATTATTATGTGACTTTTAGTTACTGGAGTTCTTCTGGTAGAATTGCAATTGTATTATTATTTAATTGTGATGATTATTAAAAATGGTGTAACTTTAAGTTACTTGCAGAAATACAACTTTATTTGCATGAAAGTCACATTTTCTTTCTGTTTAATACAAAAGTGTTATTGTTATGATCTCATAAAAGTAAAGAAGTTATTGATCGTGTCGCCAATCATTTTCTTTTCAGATTAAAAGACTAAAAATGGACTAAGACTAAAAATGATTTTTTATCAGACATGTACTTTACGCTTGTAAATGTTTTAATTTATTGTCTTACCATTTTTGTGACAATTATTAGACATGTATAACAGAAATGACTTTGATTAAAAAGACATTGTTTTGAACTTATGCTTATTTTTTCTGCAAAATGACTATTTTGCAGAAAAAAATTTTAAAAAATGTTTTACAAAGTTTTACAGAATTGTAAAACTTTATTTTTGTGATATTACCATTTTTTCATCTTCATATTACAAATTAGTTTACACCTTTTTTGTAATTATCTACAAAGATTTTGTAGATAATTATATTTCTTATTAAAATATGGTTGTTGTTTTTTTCACATTACAAATATTTTCTCCTGAAACTTCCTTTTTTAACGCAAACATATTTAATAATATCACTGGTTTATAACATTTTTATCATTTATATTTTGTGGCATACATGTTCAAAACTACATTGTTGCGGTACAATCATTTAAAAGATGGTTCTTAATCGTAAAATTAATCATAATAGTAATAATAATAATGATAGTCATATTACAACGTTGTGTTCTTAAAGTTCAAATAATATGATTTTATTCATTTAATATTACAAATTGATATGTTCTTGAAACAGGTTTTTTTAACACAAAAGTATTTAGTAGTATCACAAGTTTATTCTGTGAATGTATTACATTTTTATCATGTGTTATACTTTTTATCGCAAAAATGTTAAACTCTATTGTGTTGCAGTACAATAGTTTATCAAAATAATCATAATCATAACAATAGCAATAATAGTAATAATGATAATGATAGTAGTAGGATTAATATTATTAATAATACATTTAATATTAGTACTAATAATGATTGTCATATTACTAGTAATGATAATAATAGTAATGATACTAAATTATAAAATAATAATGATGATATTAATGATGGTCATATTATTTTTAATAATACAAATAAAATACAATACCAATAACAAACAGAATAACTTTAGTAATATAACAATAATTAAAATAACAATAGTAATAATGGGAATAAAGATAACAATAGTAACTATAACAATGATAATAATAGTAATAACAATAACAATCATAATACCAATAATAATGACTTTAGTCACAATAAAAACAATATTAATAATAACAATAGTAATAATAGCAATAATAGTAACAATAGCAATAATGATGATGATGATGATAATATTAGTAACAATAATGGTAATAATAATGATAATAATTGTAATAACAATAATAGTAATAGTAACAACAGTAGTAGTAATAATAATAGTAATAGCGACGAGGTCGCTACTTGTCTAGGGTGTACTCTGCCTTCCACCCGATTGTAGCTGAGATAGGCAGCAGCCCCTCCCGCAACCCCAAAAGGAATAAGCGGTAGAAAATGGATGGATGGATGGACAATAGTAATAATAATTATTATGAAAATACCAATAGTAATAACAATAATAGTGATATAAAAATAACAATAATAATAGTAATAAAAATAATAGTAATAATGGTAATAGTAACAATAGTAACTATAACAATGATAATAATAGTAATAACAATAACAATCATAATACCAATAATAATGACTTTAGTCACAATAAAAACAATATTAATAATAATAGTAATAATAAAACTTGTAATAGTAATAATAGCAATAATGATGATGATAATAATATTAGTAACAATAATGGTAATTATAATTGTAATAACAATAATAGTAATAGTAACAATAGTAGTAGTAATAATAATAGTAATAGCGACGAGGTCGCTACTTGTCCAGAGTGTACTCTGCCTTCCACCCGATTGTAGCTGAGATAGGCAGCAGCCCCTCCCGCAACCCCAAAAGGAATAAGCGGTAGAAAATGGATGGATGGTTGGACAATAGTAATAATAATTATGAAAATACCAATAGTAATAACAATAATTGTAATTTCAAAATAACAATAATAATAGTAATAAAAATAATAGTAATAATGGTAATAATAATAATAGTAATAACATAGTATTAGTAGTAATAACAATGTAACAATAGTAACAATGTAATAGTAATAACAATAGTATAATAGGAGTAATAATAATGAGAATGCCAATAGTAACAATAGTAATAATAGTAATATTATGATTATTATTAATAATCATAATAATAATCATGAGACTACCAATAGTATTAGTAATAAAAATAGTCATACAAATAACAATATTAATAATATTAATAATAGTAATAATAGTAATAAAAACAATGATAATAATAAAAACATAATACAAATAGTAAGAAAAAATGATAACAATGTAGTAATAATAGTAATAACAATAGTAATAATAATATAATCATGAGAATACCAATAGTAATAACAATATTAATAAAAATAGTAATACAAATAAAAATAGTAATAATAGTAATAATAGTAATAATAGTAATTATAACACTAGTAATAACAAAAGCAATAATACTAACAATAGTGATAAAAACATTAATAATAGTACTAACAATCATAATAATAAAAACAATGTAGTAAGAACAATGTAGTAATAACAGCAATAATAATAACAGTCATCAGGTTGATGAGATGGAGGTAACACGGCCACAGAGCTGTGCGTGTGAAGGTAGGCGAGGTGTACGTCCCGTCAAGATAAATGTGTTTGTCCAGCGCTCACATTGTTTCCCTCCACTTCCTGCTTCACCCGAAACCAGGTCCAGGATCAAGCCCCGCCCCCCGCTGGCAGCAGCAGTGAGGTCTTCCTCCCCGGCAGAAGCATGCAGCTGCTCTACATCGGCCTGGAGCTGCTCATCGCCTGCTTGGCCGTGGCGGGGAACCTGCTGGTGTGCTGCTCCGTCTGCCTCAACTCCAACCTGCAGAGCATCACCAACTTCTTCGTGGTGTCGCTGGCCGCCGCCGACATCGCCGTGGGGCTGCTGGCCATTCCCTTCGCCATCACCATCAGGTGTGCCTTTGCAACATCTTACAAGGACCGCACTTCTTCTACGACTCTGAGCTGTAGTCTAGACCAGGGGTCACCAACCTTTTGGAAAGCAAGAGCTACTTCTTGGGTACTGATTAATCCAAAGGGCTACCAGTTTGATACACACTTAAATAAATTGCCAGAAATAGCCAAGTTGCTCAATTTACCTTTGATAAATAAATCTTTATATATATATATATATATATATATATATATATATATATATATATATATATATATATATATATAAAACATGGGTATTTCTGTCTGTCATTCCGTCGTACATTTTTTTTCCTTTTCCGGAAGTTTTTTGTAAAGAATAAATGATGAAAAAAACACTTAAATGAACAGTTTAAAAAAGAAAACAGGGAAAAAAATGAAAATAAAATTTTGAAACATAGTTTATCTTCAATTTCGACTTTTTAAAATTCAAAATTCAACCGATAAAATAAAGAGAAAAACTAGCTAATTCGATTTTTTTTTTTTTAAATTAAAAAAATATATTTATGGAACATCGTTAGTATTTTTTCCTGATTAAGATTAATTTTAGAATTTTGATGACATGTTTTAAATAGGTTAAAATCCAATCTGCACTTTGTTACAATATATAACAAATTGGACCAAGCTATATTTCTAACAAAGAAAAATCATTATTTATTCTAGATTTTCCACAACAAAAATTTTAACAGAAATTCAGAATACTTTGAAAAAAGATTTAAATATGATTCTACAGATTTTCTTGATTTGCCAGAATATTTTTTTTGAATTTGAATCATAAGTTTGAAGAAATATTTCACAAATATTGTTCGTCGAAAAAATAGACGCGAAAATGAAGAATTAAATCAAAATGTATTTATTATTCTTTACAATAGGCAAGAAACAAGTTATGTGACTCCGGAGTAAAAAGTTGCAAAATTTGCAAAAATGTTAGCACAGCTAGCTAGCATGGTAGCAGTTAGCATGTGTCATGTAACAAGGTATGTGACTGTAAGATGTACGACTGCGAAAATTAGCTAAGAAAAATGTAAAATTAGCTAAGAAAAGTGTAAAGTTAGTACCAAGATATGTGACTCTGGGGTAAACAGTTGCAAAATTAACAAAAAAAAAGTGAGCATGTTAATATTAGCATGCTAACAGTTAACATTACGCAAGAACTTAGTTATGTGACTCTGGAGTAAACGGTTGCAAAATTAGCAAAAAGGCTAGCACAGCTAACTAGCATGGTAGCAGCTAGCATGTGTCACGTAACAAATTTTATGACTAAGATGTATGCCTGCAAAAATTAGCTAAGAAAAGTGTAAAATTAGCTGAGAAAAATGTAAAATTAGCGTAAAAAGTTAGCATGCCGACAGTTCAGTTACAGCATGTTGGGGCGGCTTGATTAATAATTTAATTTAATTACATTTTATTTAGTTAGTTTATTTTATCATTTTATCTTTGAACTAGTACAAAATGTTGGGGCAGCTTGAGCTATTAAATTTGTATTTATTTATTTCTTTTTTTAAACTAATACAGCATGTTGGGGCAGCTTGATTAATAATTAAATTAAATTTATTTCATTACATTTTATTTAATTTTGTTAGTTTTATTTTATTGTTTGATCTTTGAATTAGTACAAAATGTTGGGGCGGCTTGAGCTAATTTATTTCAATTTATTTCATTTTATTATTATTTTTATTTATTTTTTTTATTATTATTTTTTTTATATTGTTTTATCTTTGAACTACTACAGCATGTTGGGGCGACTTAATAATGTCATTAAATTGAATTGTATTTTATTTTGGTAGTTTATTTTATTTTGTTCGATCTTTGAACTAGTACAAAATGTTGGGGCGGCTTGAGCTAAAAAAAATTATTTTATATATATATTTTCATATATTTTGTATTTTTAATTTATTGTTTGATCTTTGAACTAGTACAGAATGTTGAGGCAGTTTTATCTCATTTATTCTATTTTATTTCAATTTATTTAATTGTATTTATTTATCTTTTTAGTTTGATCTTAGAACTAGTACAAAATGTTGGGGCAGTTTTAGCTAATTTTTTCTATTTTATTAAAAAAAAAAAAAAAAAAAATGTTTGATCTTTGAACTAATACAAAATGTCGGGCAGTTTGAGCTAATTTATCCTATTTTATTTCAATGTATTTTATTTATATTTTATTTTATTGTTTGATCTTTGAACTAACACAAAATGTTGGGCAGTTTGAGCTAATTGATCCTATTTTATTTCAATGTATTTTATTTATATTTTATTTTATTGTTTGATCTTTGAACTAATACAAAATGTTGGGGCGGCTTGAGCTAATTTATTTTATATATATATTTTCATATATTTCGTATTTTATATTTATTGTTTGATCTTTGAACTAGTACAGAATGTTGAGGCAGTTTTAGCTAATTTATTCTATTTTATTTTAATTTATTTAATTGTATTTATTTATCTTTTATTTAGTTTGATCTTAGAACTAGTACAAAATGTTGGGGCAGTTTTAGCTAATTTTTTCTATTTTATTTCAATTTTATTTAAAATTCTATTTTATTTTTATTTTTTATCTTTGATCTTTGAACTAATACAAAATGTTTGAGCTAATTGATCCTATTTTATTTCAATGTATTTTATTTATATTTTATTTTATTCTTTGATCTTTGAACTAATACAAAATGTTGGGCAGTTTGAGCTAATTGATCCTATTTTATTTCAATGTATTTTATTTATATTTTATTTTATTGTTTGATATTTGAACTAATACAAAATGTTGGGCAGTTTGAGCTAATTTATCCTATTTTATTTCAATGTATTTTATTTATATTTTATTTTATTGTTTGATCTTTGAACTAATACAAAATGTTGGGGAGTTTGAGCTAATTGATCCTATTTTATTTCAATGTATTTTATTTATATTTTATTTTTTTATTTTATTGTTTGATCTTTGAACTAGTACAAAATGTTGGGGCAGTTTGAGCGAATTTGTTCTATTTTATTTCAATTGTATTTTTTTATTTTATTTTTATTTTTTTATTTTATTGTTTGACACATCGGGGCAGCTTGATTCCCAGTTTCTAAAAGTGTTTTCTAAATAGGCCCTGAGGTCGAGGATGGTAGTTTCCAGGGGAAAAAAATAGACTATGCTAACCCACCACGTCCTGGTTGGGGGGGGCGGAATGCCGTCCCACAGCAGTGTGTCATCAGTGGACATACTGTGTAGAGATTGTATTTTTTAACACTTTTTGCTCCCGTTTGTGTTGCGATCCAGCACAGGTTTTTGTGCCGACTTCCACGGATGTCTCTTCATCGCCTGCTTCGTCTTGGTGCTGACCCAGAGCTCCATCTTCAGCCTGCTGGCCATCGCTGTGGACCGATACATCGCCATCAAGAACCCGCTCAGGTGAGACGACAACAACAAAAACAGTGTCAGTGAAAAAACAGAATACAATGATTTGCCAATCCTTTTCAACTTATAGACTGCAAAGACAAGATATTTAATGTTCTAACTGACAAACTAGTTTTTTTTTTTTTTTAAATAATCATTAACTTGGAATGTCATGGCTGCAACACGTGCCAAAGTAGTTGGGAAAGGGCATGTTCACCACTGTGTTACATCACCTTTCCTTTGAACTTATTTATTACTTCGGTACTCTTGTCTTGTTCTGTATATTGTACAGTATTTTGTATTTCTATAGTGTTTTGTATATTGTACAGGATTGCTTATTAATTTTATTGGATAGTAGTCTGTTTATTTCAATTGTTAGTTTTTTTCCTTTATTACCTCTTATTTATTTCACTCCATATTTGTTCCCACTCCTGCACCTGAAGTTGGAGTTTTTAATCTTGTTATATGCAAATATAATGACAATAAAGTCCATTCTGTTCTATTCTAACACTCGGTAAACGTTTGGGAACTGAGGAGACAATTTTTAATTTTTTCAGGTAAAATTCTTTCCCATTCTTGCTTGATGTACAACTTAAGTTGTTCAACAGTCCGGAGTTTCAGATGTGGTATTTTAAGCTTCATAATTTTCTATGGGAGAGAGGTCTCTTTTACGACGAAGCCACGCTGTTGTAACACGTGGCTTGGTGTTGTCTTGCTGAAATAAGCAGGGGCGTCCATGATAACGTTGCTTGGATGGCAAAACCTGTACCTACATTTTTAAGTATTAATGGTGCCTTCACAGGTGTGTAAGTTACCCATGCCTTGGGCACTAATACACCCCCATACCATCACAGATGCTGGCTTTTGAACTTTGCGCCTAAAACAGTCCGGTTGGTTCTTTTTCCTCTTTGTCCACGGTTCCAAAAACTATTTTAAATGTGGACTGGTCAGAACACTTTCACAACTTTGCATCAGTCCATCTTAGATGAGCTCGGGCCCGGCGAATCCGGCGGCGTTTCTGGGTGTTGTTGATAAACGGCTTTGGGCTTTGCATAGTAGAGTTTTAATTCGCACTTACAGATGTAGCGACCAACTGTAGCTACTGACAGTGGTTCCCTGAAGTGTTCCTGGTGGTGATATCCTTTACACATTGGTGTCGCTTTATGTACAAAAAAATCTGTGTAAAAGATATGTTTTAAAATTTGGTGTAAAACACAAGTGTGTAAAAATTAAGTGTGAAAATCAGTGTAAAAAAAACCCGTGTAAACCTGTTACGAAATTCAGTGTGTACAAAAATCAAGTGTAAAATAATCATATGGACCAAAAAATCTGTGTAATTTTTTTTTTTAAATATGTATTATGTAAAAATCCAGTGCAAAAAACATTTGGTGTGTAATAGTTCAATGTAAGAAAATAAAATCATTGTAAAAGAAATATTCAGTGAAGGAAAAAAAAAATCTGTGTAAAAAATGTTTGAAAATTCAGTGTGTAAAAATTTAATGAAAAAAATGTGGTGTAAAAACAAAATTAAGTGTAAAAAATGTTTGGGAGAAAATTACTTTCAAACTTGAGTAAGTTTACACAGAATTTTGACTAAGTCTTATAGTGATTTTTTTTTTTTACACTTTTTTTTTAACACTAGAGTGTGTAAAAATTCAGGGTAAACTAATGTTTAAAAATATCATTGTATTTTTTCTAATTTACTGTGAAACCTCTGTGTAAAAATTAAGTGTAAAAAAAATCTGTGTAAAAAATCACTGTAAAACCTGAGTATAAAAATTCAGTGTAGACTGATTAAATGTTCAAAAAGTAATTTTAAAAATGTTTGAAAAATAATTGTAAACATGCAGTGATTTCCCCAGATTCTCCGAACCTTTTGATGATATTACGGACCGTAGCTGGTGAAATCTCTAAATTCCTTGCAATAGCTTTCAGAATAATTGTATCTAAGCTATCACAATACTTTGTGCTAAATTGAGTTCAGCTCCCCCTGTCTTTGATCCCACCAAGCAGAAGGCTTGTAAAACTCCACTTTGTGCGATGGGAAGCAACATGAAGGCGTCGGTTTCTTTGATGTATTGTAATCCACAGAAAGATTTTGTCTTGACCTGCCCAAGCTCCAGGCACCTTTTCTTTGAACTGTGCTGTGATAAGGGCAATGGCTGTTTATGACCCCCCCCCCCCCTTGGAAACAGCTGTTGCCAAGTAATAT
>NC_084618.1:19035828-19140828 GCF_033978795.1 Nerophis ophidion | reverse complement strand
AATTTTTTTATAAAAACAAATATTCAGTGTAAAAAAAAATAAGTGAGTGTGTAGAAAAAATAAATTGGTGTAAAAAATGTTTAAATATTCAGTGTGTAACGATGCAGTGTAAAAGTATTTAAAAAGACAGTGTAAAAAGTGTTACAAAAATTTTGCGTGTAGAAATTGACTGTAAAAAATTAAGTGTAAAATAAACAATCAGTGTAAAAGATGTGTTTGAAAATTTGGTGTAAAACCGGAGTGTAAAAATTAAGTGTGAAATAAAATCAGTGTAAAAAAAAATTGTGCAAAAGTGTTAAAAAATTCAATGTGTAAACAAAAATCAAGTGTAAAATAATCATGTAGACCAAAAAAATCTGTGTAAAAATGGCTTTATATATTTAGTATGTAAAAATCCAGTGCAAAAAAACATTTGGTGTGTAATAGTTCAATGAAAGAAAATAAAATCATTGTAAAAAAAAAAATGTTTGAAAATTATTTGTAAAAAAAAATATTCAGTTTAAAAAATAAGTCAGTGTGTAAAAAAAATTGGTGTAAAAATGTGTTTTAATATTCAGTGTAAAGATGCAGTGTAAAAAGCGTAAAAAAACAGTGTAAAAATGTTGCAAAAATTGAGTGTAAAAATTTACCGTAAAAAATTAAGTGTAAAATAATCCTATGTACAAAATTTTTTTTTAAATACATGCTTAAAAAATCTGTGTAAAACCTAAGTGTGTAAAAATTAAGTGTGAAATAAAATCAGTGTAAAAAAAAAGTGTAAAAGTGTTGAAAAATTCAGTGTGTAAAAAATTAATTGTAAAATAATCACGTGTACAAAAGAATCCATGTAAAAAATGTGTTTAAATATTCAGTTTGTAAAAATCAAGTGTAAAAATATTTGGTGTGTAATAGTTCAATGTAAGAAAATAAAATCATTGTAAAAAAAAAAAAAAAAAAAAAAAGTGTTAAATCATTTGTAAAAAAAAAATTCTGTGTAAAAAAATAAGTCAGTGTGTGAAAAAAAATTGGTGTAACAAATGTCTTTAAATGTTCAGTGTAACGATGCAGTGTAAAAAGTGTAAAAAAAACAGTGTAAAAGTGTTACAAAAATTGAGTGTAAAAAATTAAGTGTAAAATAATCCTGTGTACAAAAAAAATCTGTGTAAAAGATATGTTTCAACATTTGGTGTAAAACACGTGTGTAAAAATTCAGTGTGAAAATCAGTGAAAAAAAATGTTTGTAAGAAAATTACTTTAAAACTTTAAGTCAAAATTCAGTGTAAACAACGTTTTACAGTGATTTTTTTTTTTTACACTTTTTTTAACAGTTGTGTGTGTAAAAATTCAGGGTAAACTAATGTTTTAAAATATCAGTGTATTTTTATTAATTTAGTGTACACCTCAGTTTGTAAAAATGTAGTATGAAAAATAATCAGTGTAATAAATCACTGTAAAACTTGAATGTGTAAAAATTCAGTGTAGACGGATTAAATGTTCAAAAAATCAGTTTAAAAAAATGTTTGAAAATTAATTGTAAAAAATATATTCAGTGTAAAAAGCAAATATTTAGTGTAAAAATCCATTGCAAAAATTGAGTGTAAAAACATGTAAAAATAAATAAATAAATAAATGTAAAACTTCAGCGTGGGAAGATTAAGTGTAAAAACAAGTGTAAAAAAAATCAGTGTGAAAAGATTCAATGTAAAACTTGAGTGTGTAAACATTAAGTGTAAAGAAAATCAGTATACATTTTTTTTAAATATTCAGTGTGTAAAAATTCAGTGTAAAACAATGAAATTTGGTGTGTAAAAATTTTACGTAAAAATTTGAAATTTTGTAGATAAAAAAAATCTGTGTGAAAATTCTGTTTAAAAAATCTGTATAAAACTTGTGTAAAAATTCAGTGCAAAAAAATTGTGTAAAAAAAAAAATAAAATTAAAAAAATCAACGCAGGAATATAAATTGCTTCCAAACTCAACACTAGAGAACAAAGACTGAAGTGATCCATCCTGTCTCAGAACCAGCCAATGAGGTGTCAAGTTTGCAGTCACATGACTCATGGCAAATGCCCAATTTATTTTGCACTACATATTTTTTTTTTTACACTGAATTTTCATACACTGAATATTTATATGCTGAATTAACACAGCTGGATTTTGATACAGTGTATTTTATTAATCCCAATTTTTAAAACATTAATTTTGCTCACAAATTTCTATTAGAACAAATTGTCACCATTGTTTGATGAAAAAAAAGTCAAAATCATTTCAAAATGAAAATGAAAAAAAGTCTGATACATAAGTTGAGTGTCCGAAAAAAGGTTTGGTAATAAAGACACAAATGAACTTCATAGGGGATCACTCTCACTGGGACTTAAAAACAAGGAAACTAAAGTGTAAAAAGAAGTTAACCACCATCACGCTTAACTGGAAGCAAAAAAAATACTGTCAATCCAATATTGATATCGATCTGATATCAGAAAACAAAGTGCGATACAAGCAGTCCTGCAGCGTGTTTACTTGTGTGTGATATCATGTGCAATACATGCAGTCCTCCAGCAAGTTTACTTGTGTGATATCATGTGCGATACAAGCAGTCCTGCAGCATGTTTGCTTGTGTGTGTGATATCATGTGTGATGAAAGCAGTCCTACAGCGTGTTTACTTATGTGTGATATTATGTTCGATACAAGTAGTCCTCCAGCAAGTTTACTTTTGTGATATGTGCGATACAAGCAGTCCTGAAACATG
Organism: Nerophis ophidion; assembly: GCF_033978795.1. NCBI lineage: Eukaryota > Metazoa > Chordata > Actinopteri > Syngnathiformes > Syngnathidae > Nerophis > Nerophis ophidion. The sequence goes on along the minus strand of NC_084618.1, from coordinate 19,138,099 downwards.
TTTGCTTGTGTGATTTCATGTGCGATACAAGCAGTCCTGCAGCGTGTTTACTTGTGTGTGATATCATGTGCAATACATGCAGTCCTCCAGCAAGTTTACTTGTGTGATATCATGTGCGATACAAGCAGTCCTGCAGCATGTTTGCTTGTGTGATATCATGTGCAATACAAGAGGTCCTGCAGCATGTTTACTTGTGTGTGTGATATCATGTGCGATGAAAGCAGTCCTACAGCGTGTTTACTTATGTGTGATATTATGTTCGATACAAGTAGTCTTGCAGCGTGTTTACTTGTGTGTGATATCATGTGCAATACATGCAGTCCTCCAGCAAGTTTACTTGTGTGATATGTGCGATACAAGCAGTCCTGCAGCATGTTTGCTTGTGTGATATCATGTGCGATACAAGCAGTCCTGCAGCATGTTTACTTGTGTGTGTGATATCATGTGCGATGAAAGCAGTCCTACAGCGTGTTTACTTATGTGTGATATTATGTTCGATACAAGTAGTCTTGCAGCGTGTTTACTTGTGTGTGATATCATGTGCAATACATGCAGTCCTCCAGCAAGTTTACTTGTGTGATATGTGCGATACAAGCAGTCCTGCAGCGTGTTTGCTTGTGTGATATCATGTGCGATACAAGCAGTCCTGCAGCATGTTTACTTGTGTGTGATATCATGTGCGATACAAGCAGTCCTGCAGAGTGTTTACTTGTTTGTAATATCGTATACCATACAAGCAGTCCTACAGGGTGTTTACTTGAGTGTGATATCATGTGCGATACAAGCAGTCCCGCCGAGCGTTTACTTGTGTGTGATATCATGTGCAATCCAAGCAGTCCCGCAGAGTGTTTACTTGTGTGTGATATCATGTTCGATAAAAGCAGTACTGCAGCAGGCTTACTTGTGTGATATCATGTGCGATACAAGCAGTACAATAGTGTGTTTACTTGTTTGATATCATGTGCAAGCAGTCCTGCAGAGTGTTTACTTTTGTGTGATATCGTATCATTACAAGCATTCTTACAGAGTGTTTATTTGAGAGTGATATCATGTGCGATACAAGCAGTACTATAGTGTTTTTGTGTGATATCATGTGCAATACAAGCAGTCCTGCAACGTGTTTACTTGTGTGATATTATTTGCAATACATGCAGTCCTCCAGCAAGTCAACGTGTGTGATATCAAGTACAATACAAGCAGTCCTGTAGCGTGCTCACTTGTGTGTGATATTATGTGCGATACAAACAGTCCTGCAGACTGTTTACTTGTGTGTGATATCATGTGAAATACAAGCAGTCCCGCTGAGTGTTTACTTGTGTGATATCATGTGCGATACAAGCAGTTCCGCCGAGTGTTTACTTGTGTGTGATATCATGTGCCATACGAGCAGTACTATAGCGTGTTTACTTGTGTGTGATATCATGTGCGATACAAGTAGTCCCACCGAGTGTTTACTTGTGTGTGTTATGTGAAATACAAGCAGTCCCGCTGAGTGTTTACTTGTATGATATCATGTGCGATACAAGCAGTCCCGCCGAGTGTTTACTTGTGTGTGATATCATGTGCAATACAAGCAGTCCTACAGGGTGTTAACTTGAGTGTGATATCATGTGCGATACAAGCAGTCCCGCCGAGCGTTTACTTGTGTGTGATATCATGTACGATACAAGCAGTCTTGCAGAGTGTTTACTTGTTTGTAATATGTGCGATACAAGCAGCGTTGGGTGTGATATCATGTGCGATACAATCAGTGTTTACTTGTGTGCGAAATCTTGTGCGATAAAAGCAGTACTGCAGCGGGCTTACTTGTGTGATTTCATGTGCGATACAAGCAGTACTATAGTGTGTTTACTTGTGTGTGATATCATGTGCAATCCAAGCAGTCCCGCAGAGTGTTTACTTGTGTGTGATATCACGTTCGATAAAAGCAGTACTGCAGCGGGCTTACTTGTGTGATATCATGTGCGGTACAATAGTGTGTTTACTTGTGTGATAGCATGTGCAAGCAGGTCTGCAGAGTGTTTACTTTTGTGTGATATCGTATCATTACAAGCATTCTTACAGAGTGTTTATTTGAGAGTGATATCATGTGCGATACAAGCAGTACTATAGTGTTTATTTGTGTGATATCATGTGCAATACAAGCAGTCCTGCAACATGTTTACTTGTGTGATATTATTTGCGATACATGCAGTCCTCCAGCAAGTCAACGTGTGTGATATCAAGTACAATATAAGAAGTCCTGTAGCGAGCTCACTTGTGTGATATTATGTGCGATACAAGCAGTTCTGCAGAGTGTTTACTTGTGTGATATCATGTGCGATACAAGCAGTTCCGCCGAGTGTTTACTTGTGTGTGATATCATGTGCCATACGAGCAGTACTATAGCGTGTTTACTTGTGTGTGATATCATGTGCGATACAAGTAGTCCCACCGAGTGTTTCCTTGTGTGTGTTATGTGAAATACAAGCAGTTCCGCCGAGTGTTTACTTGTGTGATATCATGTGCGATACAAGCAGTGTTTACTTGTGTGACATCATGTGCGATACAAGCAGTCCTGCAGAGTGTTTACTTGTGTGTAATATCATGTGCAATACAAGTAGAGTGTTTACTCGTGTGCGAAATCACGTGCGATAAAAGCAGTACTGCAGCGGACTTACTTCTGTGATATCATGTGTGATACAAGCAGTACTATAGTGTGTTTACTTGTGTGATATCATGTGCGATACAAGCAGTTCCGCCGAGTGTTTACTTGTGTGTGATATGTGCCATACGAGCAGTACTATAGCGTGTTTACTTGTGTGTGATATCATGTGCGACACAAGCAGTGTTTACTTGTGTGACATCATGTGCGATAAAAGCAGTACTGCAGCGGACTTACTTCTGTGATATCATGTGCGATACAAGCAGTTCCGCCGAGTGTTTACTTGTGTGTGATATGTGCCATACGAGCAGTACTATAGCGTGTTTACTTGTGTGTGATATCATGTGCGATACAAGCAGTCCCGCCGAGTGTTTCCTTGTGTGTGTTATCATGTGAAATACAAGCAGTCCTGCAGAGTGTTTACTTGTGTGATATCATGTGCGATACAAGCAGTTCCGCCGAGTGTTTACTTGTGTGTGATATCGTGCGATACAAGCAGTGTTTACTTGTGTGACATCATGTGCGATACAAGCAGTCCTGCAGAGTGTTTACTTGTGTGTGATATCATGTGCAATACAAGTAGAGTGTTTACTTCTGTGCGAAATCACGTGCGATAAAAGCAGTACTGCAGCGGGCTTACTTGTGTGATATCGTGTGATACTAGCAGTACTATAGTGTGTTTACTTGTGTGATATCATGTGCGATACAAGCAGTCCTGCAGAGTGTTTACTTGTGTGATATCATGTGCGATACAAGCAGTCCTGCAGAGTGTTTACTTGTGTGATATCATGTGCGATACAAGCAGTCCCGCCGAGTGTTTCCTTGTGTGTGTTATGTGAAATACAAGCAGTCCCGCTGAGTGTTTACTTGTGTGATATTTTGTGCGATACAAGCAGTTCCGCCGAGTGTTTACTTGTGTGTGATATCATGTGCGATACAAACATTGTGTGACATCATGTGCGATACAAGCAGTCCTGCAGAGTGTTCAGTGCGAAATCACGTGCGATAAAAGCAGTACTGCAGGGGGTTTACTTGTATGATATCATGTGTGATACAAGCAGTACTATAGTGTGTTTACTTGTGCGATATCATGTGCAATACAAGCAGTCCTGCAGAGTGTTTACTTGTGTGTGATATCATGTGCGATACAAGTAGTCCTGCAGTGTTTACTTGTTTGTAATATCGTATACAATACAAGCAGTCCTACAGAGTGTTTACTTGAGTGTGATGTCATATGCGATACAAGCAGTACTATAACGTGTTAACTTGTTTGTGATATCATGTGCGATACAAGCAGTCCGGCCGAGTGTTTACTTGTGTGTGTTATCATGTGTGATACAAGCAGTCCTGCAGAGTGTTTACTTGTTTGTAATATCATGTGCTATACAAGCAGTGTTGTGTGTGATATCATGTGCGATACAAGCAGAGTGTTTACTTGTGTGTGATATCACGTGCGATAAAAGCAGTAATGCAGCAGGCTTACTTGTGTGATATCATGTGTGGTAAAAGCAGTCCTGCAGAGTGTTCACTTGTGTGTGATATCATGTGTAATACAAGCAGAGTGTTTACTTGTGTGCGATGAAAGCAGTACTGCAGCGGGCTTACTTGTGTGATTTCATGTGCGATACAAGCAGTACTATAGTGTGTTTACTTGTGTGTGATATCATGTGCAATCCAAGCAGTCCTGCAGAGTGTTTACTTGTTTATATCGTATACAATACAAGCAGTCCTACAGGGTGTTTACTTGTTTGTAATATCATGTGCGATACAAGCAACGTTGTGTGATATAATGTGCGATACAAGCAGAGCGTTTACTTGTGTGTGTGATATCATGTGCAATACAAGCTGAGTGTTTACTTGTGTGTGATATCACGTGCGATAAAAGCAGTAATGCAGCAGGCTTACTTGTGTGTGATATCATGTGCGATACAAGCAGAGCGTTTACTTGTGTGTGTGATATCATGTGCAATACAAGCTGAGTGTTTACTTGTGTGTGATATCACGTGCGATAAAAGCAGTAATGCAGCAGGCTTACTTGTGTGTGATATCATGTGTGGTACAAGCAGTCCTGCAGAGTGTTCACTTGTGTGTGATATCATGTGTAATACAAGCAGAGTGTTTACTTGTGTGCTTTAAAAGCAGTACTGCAGCGGGCTTACTTGTGTGATTTCATGTGCGATACAAGCAGTACTATTGTGTGTTTACTTGTGTGTGATATCATGTGCAATCCAAGCAGTCCTGCAGAGTGTTTACTTGTGTGTGATATCATGTGCGATACAAGTAGTCCTGCAGAGTGTTTACTTGTTTATAATATGGTATACAATACAAGCAGTCCTACAGGGTGTTTACTTGAGTGTGATATCATATACGATACAAGCAGTATTATAGCGTGTTCACTTGTATGTGATATCATGTGCGATACAAGCAGTCCTGCCGAGTGTTTACTTGTGTGTGATATCATGTGCAATACAAGCAGTCCTGCAGAGTGTTTACTTGTTTGTAATATCATGTGCGATACAAGTAGTCCTGCAAAGTGTTTACTTGTTTATATCGTATACAATACAAGCAGTCCTACAGGGTGTTTACTTGTTTGTAATATCATGTGCGATACAAGCAACGTTGTGTGATATAATGTGCGATACAAGCAGAGCGTTTACTTGTGTGTGTGATATCATGTGCAATACAAGCTGAGTGTTTACTTGTGTGTGATATCACGTGCGATAAAAGCAGTAATGCAGCAGGCTTACTTGTGTGTGATATCATGTGTGGTACAAGCAGTCCTGCAGAGTGTTCACTTGTGTGTGATATCATGTGTAATACAAGCAGAGTGTTTACTTGTGTGCTTTAAAAGCAGTACTGCAGCGGGCTTACTTGTGTGATTTCATGTGCGATACAAGCAGTACTATTGTGTGTTTACTTGTGTGATATCATGTGCAATCCAAGCAGTCCTGCAGAGTGTTTACTTGTGTGTGATATCATGTGCGATACAAGTAGTCCTGCAGAGTGTTTACTTGTTTATAATATGGTATACAATACAAGCAGTCCTACAGGGTGTTTACTTGAGTGTGATATCATATTCGATACAAGCAGTATTATAGCGTGTTCACTTGTATGTGATATCATGTGCGATACAAGCAGTCCCGCCGAGTGTTTACTTGTGTGTGATATCATGTGCAATACAAGCAGTCCTGCAGAGTGTTTACTTGTTTGTAATATCATGTGCGATGCAAGCAGAGTGTTTACTTGTGTGTGATATCATGTGCGATACAAGCAGAGTGTTTAAGCTGGACAGACAGTTAACATCTAAATGTCCTCCAATAAGAACACAATTTCTTCTATTTTACTAAAATTCTTCTACAAAAGGTAAGCATGCTAGGCTACTAGGAACTAGCAGCTACACAACAGCTAAGCACAGAAAAGCACACAAGCTAGACTTAGGTAATAACTATTGAACATTAAAAGGTGACATTTGTCATATAAGTATCAAATAATTATAGTTACATATTACTCGTTAGAAAGTATCCAGCAACAAACATGTCCGCATCATTCAACTTCCAGCGTCAAATTACCACTCTACTTGAATTTAAAGACAGAATTAATCCTGTACAGACAGTTAATCATGAATAATCTTCTCCCTTTGACTCATTTCACTCGATCCAACCTTCTCTAACATTCATCCATCCATTTTTTTTTTACCGTTTCTCCCTTTTGGGGCACTCCACACTTCTAAATAACACATGTATGAACGATTCCTGCCGATATCGGTACAGATCAGTATCGGCAGCTGTCAAAGCTCCAATGTTTGTGTCGTATCGGGAAAGAGAAAGCGGCGTGACGTGGTGACATTGTTTTTTTTGTCACCAACCTTTTTGAAAGCAAGAGCTACTTCTTGGGTACTGATTAATGCGAAGGGCTACCAGTTTGATACACACTTAAATAAATTGCCAGAAAGAGCCAATTTGCTCAATTTACTTTAATAAATAAATCCAAATATATATATAAAAAAAATGGGTATTTCTGTCTGTCATTCCGTCGTACATTTTTTTTCCTTTTACGGAAGGTTTTTTATAGAGAATAAATGATGAAAAAAACACTTATTTGAACGGTTTAAAAGAGGAGAAAACAGGAAAAAAATTAAAATTACATTTTGAAACCTAGTTTATCTTCAATTTCGACTCTTTAAAATTCAAAATTCAACCGAAAAAATTAAGAGAAAAACTAGCTAATTCGAATCTTTTTGAAAAAATTAAAAAAATAATTTATTTGTAATTTTTCCTAATTAAGATTGATTTTAAAATTTTGATGACACGTTTTAAATAGGTTAAAATCCAATCTGCATTTTGTTAGAATATATAACAAATCGGACTAAGCTATATTTCTAACGGACAAATTATTATTTCTTCTAGATCAGGGGTGCCCATTACGTCGATCGCGAGCTACCAGTCGACCGCGGGGGGTGTGTCAGTCGATCTCCAGCCAGGCTTTTAAAAAAAATAGACCTAAAAATTAGTGATCATCAATCTTCACCAAGACGTCACTTAAATGACATTCACGGTACCGGAGGGTCTTGTGAGATGACGCTGGCTGCTGCAAGATCATTATTATGAAAATATGACCGAGAGGAAGGCGAGAAACACTTTTTATTTCAACAGACTCTCGCGCCGTACCTTCCGTCAAAACTCTAAAGGCCGACTGCACATTTCCTATCTTCACGATAAAAGCCCTGCTTCATGCTGCCTGCGCTAACTAAATACAGAGTCTCGGAAAACTGGCGTGCACAAGCGATCCCTCAGAAAGCTGGCGTGCACATCACTTGTGCACGCCAGTTTTCCGAGACTCTTATTTTGTTAGCGCAGGCAGCATGAAACAGGGCTTTTATTGTGAAGATAGGAAATGTGCAGTCGGCCTTTAGAGTTTTGACGGAAGGGACGGCGCGAAAGTCTGTTGAAATAAAAAGTGTTTCTCGCCTTCCTCTCTGTCATTTTTTCATAATAATGAACTGGCAGCAGCCAGCGTCATCTCACAAGACCCTCGGGTGCCGTGAATGTCAATCAAGCAAGCTACGGAATTTGCCGCCAATGTTTTTCTTGTAAAGTGTATGGAAGCTGGATGAATTAGATGCCAAAAACCAACCACTTTCATGTGGTATTGTACAGAAAGGACAACTTTTTTTCTCCTCCATTTGAAAATGTGGGCGTTATCATCATTACTGTCTGAGTCCAATCAATGCAAGTCAACAGAATCAGGTAATACACCAACTTATATTCTTGTCTTTGTAAAAGAAAGACCTCTATATGTGTTACACATGCTTGTATTATCATTAAACACATTTAACTTGTTTACAAAAATGTCTCTTTCATAAATAAATAAATATAAATGATATATATAAATGAGGTAGATCCCCTCGAGTTGGTCAATTGAAAAGTAGCTCGCCTGCAGAAAAAGTGTGGGCACCCCTGCTCTAGATTTTCCAGAACAAAAATTATAAAAGAAATTTCAAAAACTTTGAAATAAGATTTAAATTTGATTTTACAGATTTTTTAGATTTGCCAGTATAATTTTTTTGAATTTTAATCATAAGTTTGAAGAAATATTTCACAAATATTCTTTGTCGAAAAAACAGAAGCTAAAATGAAGACTTAAATTAAAATGTATTTATAATTCTTTACAATAATAATAAAAAAAATACTTGAACATTAATTTAAATTGTCAGGAAAGAAGAGGAAGGAATTTAAAAAGTAAAAAGGTATATGTGTTTAAAAATCCTAAAATCATTTTTAAGGTTGTATTTTTCTCTAAAATTGTCTTTCTGAAAGTTATAAGAAGCTAAGTAAAAAAATAAATTAATTAATTTATTTAAACACGTGAAGACCAAGTCTTTAAAATATTTTCTTGGATTTTCAAATTCTATTTGAGTTTTGTCTCTCTTAGAATCAAAAATGTCGAGCAAAACGAGACCAGCTTGCTAGTAAATAAATACAATAAAAAAAAAAAAATAGAGGCAGCTCACTGGTAAGTGCTGCTATTTGAGCTATTTTTAGAACAGGCCAGCGGGCGACTCATCTGGTCCTTGCGGGCGACCTGATGTTGGTGACCCCTGCAGTACATGTAGTGAGTGTGCCCTACACTCCCTAATTATTAGAGCACCAAAGTGGGGTTATTTTGCTCGAATAACTCAGATCTTTGATGGAAATACTTGACTTAAAAAAAAAAAAAAAAAAAAAAAGTGGCACAGGTGACACGGCCATCTCGTTGCAGCAGGTGTGTCAGTACAGGTGGAGGAGAGATGGAGTAAAGCAGGGGTCACCAAAGCGGTGCCCGCAAGGACCAGATGAGTCACCCGCTGGCCTGTTCTAAAAATAGCTCAAATAGCAGCACTTACCAGTGAGCTGCCTCTATTTATTAAATTGTATTTATTTACTAGCAAGCTGGTCTTGCTTTGCTCGACATTTTTAATTCTAAGAGAGACAAAACTCAAATAGAATTTGAAAATCCAAGAAAATATTTTAAAGACTTGGTCTTCACTTGTTTAAATAAATTCATTTATTTTTTTATTTTGCTTCCTATATTTTTCAGAAAGACAATTTTAGAGAAAAAATACAACCTTAAAAATGGTTTTCGGATTTTTAAACACATATACCTTTTTACCTTTCAAATTCCTTCCTCTGCATTCCTGACAATTTAAATCAATGTTCAAGTATTTTTTTTGTTATTGTTGTAAGGAATAATAAATACATTTTAATTTAATTCTTCATTTTAGCTTCTTTTTTTTCGACGAAAAATATTTGTGAAATATTTCTTGAAAATGATGACTAAAATTCAAAAAAATTCTTCTAGCAATTCTAGAAAATCTGTAGAATCAAATTTAAATCTTAGGTTCAAATCCACTTTGAAATATTTAAAACATGTCATCAAAATTCTAAAATTAATCCTAATCAGGAAAAATTACTAATGATGTTCCATAAATAATTTTTTTTTTTTTTTCAAAAAGATTCCAATTAGCTAGTTTTTCTCTTCATTTTTTTTCGGTGGATTTTTGAATTTTAAAGAGTCGAAATTAAAGGAAAAAACTATGTTTCAAAATTTTATTTTAATTTTTTCCCTGTTTTCTCCTCTTTTGAAAATCCAAGAAAATATTTTAAAGACTTGGTCTTCACTTGGTTAGGAAATTTTTTTTTTTTTTTTACTTTGCTTCTTATAACTTTCAGAAAGACAATTTTAGAGAAAAGATACAACCTTAAAAATGATTTTAGGATTTTTAGACACATTTTTACCTTTTAAATTCCTTCATCTTCTTTCCTGACAATTTAAATCAATGTTCAAGTATTTTTTTGTTATTATTGTAAGGAATAATAAATACATTTTAATTTAATTCTTCATTTTAGCTTCTTTTTTTTCGACGAAGAATATTTGTGAAATATTTCTTGAAACTTATTATGACTAAAATTCAAAAAAATTCTTCTGGCAATTCTAGAAAATCTGTAGAATCAAATTTAAATCTTATTTAAAAGTGGATTTGAACTTATTTAAAACATGTCATCAAAATTCTAAAATTAATCCTAATCAGGAAAAATTACTAATTATGTTCCATAAATAATTTTTTTTTTTTTTTCAAAAAGATTCCAATTAGCTAGTTTTTCTCTTCATTTTTTTTCGGTGGATTTTTGAATTTTAAAGAGTCAAAATTAAAGGAAAAAACTATGTTTCAAAATTGTATTTTAATTTTTTCCCTGTTTTCTCCTCTTTTGAAAATCCAAGAAAATATTTTAAAGACTTGGTCTTCACTTGGTTAGGAAATTATTTTTTTTTTTTTACTTTGCTTCTTATAACTTTCAGAAAGATAATTTTAGAGCAAAAATACAACCTTAAAAACTATTTTTGGGATTTTTAAACACATTTTTACCTTTTAAATTCCTTCCTCTTCTTTCCTGACAATTTAAATCAATGTTCAAGTATTTTTTTGTTATTATTGTAAGGAATAATAAATACATTTTAATTTAATTCTTCATTTTAGCTTCTTTTTTTTCGACGAAGGATATTTGTGAAATATTTCTTCAAACTTATGACTAAAATTCAAAAAAATTCTTCTGGCAATTCTAGAAAATCTGTAGAATCAAATTTAAATCTTATTTCAAAGTGGATTTAAACCTATTTAAAACATGTCATCAAAATTCTAAACTTAATCCTAATCAGGAAAAATTACTAATGATGTTCCATAAATAATTTTTTTAATTTTTTCAAAAAGATTCGAATCAGCTAGTTTTTCTCTTCATTTTTTTCGGTTGATTTTTGAATTTTAAAGAGTCGAAATCAAAGGAAAAACTATGTTTCAAAATTTTATTTTAATTTTATCCCTATTTTCTCCTCTTTTGAAAATCCAAGAAAATATTTAAAAGACTTGGTCTTCACTTGGTTAAATAAATATTTTTTTTTTTTACTTTGCTTCTTATAACTTTCAGAAAGATAATTTTAGAGCAAAAATACAACCTTAAAAACTATTTTGGGGATTTTTAAACACATTTTTACCTTTTTAAATTCCTTCTTCTTCTTTCCTGACAATTTAAATCAATGTTCAAGTATTTTTTTGTTATTATAGTAAGGAATAATAAATACATTTTAATTTAATTCTTCATTTTAGTTTATTTTTTTTCGACGAAGAATATTTGTGAAATATTTCTTGAAACTTATGACTAAAATTCAAAAAAATTCTTCTGGCAATTTTAGAAAATCTGTAGAATCAAATTTAAATCTTATTTCAAAGTGGATTTTAAACTATTTAAAACATGTCATCAAAATTCTAAAATTAATCTTAATCAGGAAAAATTACTAATAATGTTCCATAAATTATTTTTATAATTTTTTCAAAAAGATTCGAATTAGCTAGTTTTTCTCTTCATTTTTTTCGTTTTGATTTTTGAATTTTAAAGAGTCGAAATTAAAGGAAAAACTATGTTTCAAAATTGTATTTTAATTTTTTCCCTGTTTTCTCCTCTTTTGAAAATCCCAAAAAATATTTAAAAGACTTGGTCTTCACTTGGTTGAATAAAGTCTTTTTTTTTTTTTTTACTTTGCTTCTTATAACTTTCAGAAAGACAATTTTAGAGCAAAAATACAACCTTAAAAACTATTTTGGGGATTTTTAAACACATTTTTACCTTTTAAATTCCTTCCTCTTCTTTCCTGACAATTTAAATCAATGTTCATGTATTTTTTTGTTATTATTGTAAGGAATAATATATACATTTTAATTTAATTATTCATTTTAGCTTCTTTTTTTTCGACGAAGAATATTTGTGAAATATTTCTTGAAACTTATTATGACTAAAATTTAAAAAAAAATTCTGGCAATTCTAGAAAAGCTGTAGAATCAAATTTAAATCTTATTTCAAAGTGTATTTTAACCTATTTAAAACATGTCATCAAAATTTTAAAATTAATCCTAATCAGGAAAAATTACTAATGATGTTCCATACATTTTTTTAATTTTTTCAAAAAGATTCGATTTAGCTAGTTGCTAGTTTTTCTCTTCATTTTTTTCGGTTGATTTTTGAATTTTAAAGAGTCGAAATTAAAGGAAAAACTATGTTTCAAAATCTTATTTTAATTTTTTCCCTGTTTTCTCCTCTTTTGAAAATCCATGAAAATATTTAAAAGACTTGGTCTTCACTTGGTTGAATAAATTATTTTTTTTTTTTTTTACTTTGCTTCTTATAACTTTCAGAAAGATAATTTTAGAGCAAAAAAACAACCTTAAAAACTATTTTTGGGATTTTTAAACATATTTTTACTTTTAAATTCCTTTCTCTTCTTTCCTGACAATTTAAATCAATGTTCAAGTATTTTTTTGTTATTATTGTAAGGAATAATAAATACATTTTAATGTAATTCTTCATTTTAGCTTCTTTTTTTTCGACAAAGAATATTTGTGAAATATTTCTTGAAATTTATTATGACTAAAATTCAAAAAAATTCTTCTGGCAATTCTAGAAAATCTGTAGAATCAAATTTAAATCTTATTTCAAAGTGGATTTTAACCTATTTAAAACATGTCACCAAAATTCTAAAATTAATCCTAATCAGGAAAAATTACTAATGACGTTCCATAAATTATTTTTTTAATTTTTTCAAAAAGATTCGAATTAGCTAGTTTTTCTCTTCATTTTTTTCGGTTGATTTTTGAATTTTAAAGAGTCGAAATTAAAGGAAAAACTGTTTCAAAATCTTATTTTAATTTTTTCCCTGTTTTCTCCTCTTTTGAAAATCCAATAAATATTTAAAAGACTTGGTCTTCACTTGTTTAAATAAATTAATTTATTTTTTTACTTTGCTTCTTATAACTTTCAGAAAGACAATTTTAGAGAAAAGATACAACCTTAAAAATGATTTTAGGATTTTTAAACACATATACCTTTTAAATTCCTTCCTGTTCCTTCCTGACAATTTAAATCAATGTTCAAGTAAATTTTTATTTTTTTTAATTGTAAAGAATAAAAAATACATTTTAATTTAATTCTTCATTTTAGCTTCTGTTTTTTCGACGAAGAATATTTGTGAAATATTTCTTCAAACTTATGATTAAAATTCCCCAAAAAATATTCTGGCAAATCTAGAAAATCTTTAGAATAAAATTTAAATCTTATTTCAAAGTCTTTTGAATTTCTTTTATAATTTTTGTTCTGGAAAATCTAGAAGAAATAATGATTTTTTTTTTGTTAGAAATATAGCTTGGTCCAATTTGTTATATATTCTAACAAAGTGCAGATTTGATTTTAACCGATTTAAAACGTATCCATCCATCCATCCATCCATCATCTTCCGCTTATCCGAGGTCGGGTCGCGGGGGCAGCAGCCTAAGCAGGGAAGCCCAGACTTCCCTATCTCCAGCCACTTCGTCTAGCTCTTCCCGGGGGATCCCGAGGCGTTCCCAGGCCAGCCGGGAGACATAGTCTTTCCAACGTGTCCTGGGTCTTCCCCGTGGCCTCCTACCAGCTGGACGTGCCCTAAACACATCCCTAGGGAGGCGTTCGGGTGGCATCCTGACCAGATGCCCGAACCACCTCATCTGGCTCCTCTCGATGTGGAGGAGCAGCGGCTTTACGTTGAGCTCCTCCCGGATGGCAGAGCGTATCAAAATTCTAAAATTAATCCTAATCAGGAAAAATTACTAATGATGTTCCATAAATTTTTTTTTAATTAAAAAAAAAAAAAATTCGAATTGGCTAGTTTTTCTCTCCTTTTTTTCCGCAGAAATTTGAATTTTAAAAAGTCGAAATTGAAGCTAAACTATGTTTCAAAATTTAATTTGAATTTTGTTCCTGTTTTCTCCTCTTTTAAACCATTCAATTAAGTGTTTTTTTCATCATTTATTCTCTACAAAAAAACTTCCGTAGAAGGAAAAAAAATGTACAACGGAATGACAGACATAAATACCTTTTTTTTCATATAAATATATAGATTTATTTATTAAAGGTAAATTGAGCAAATTTGGGTATTTCTGGCAATTTATTTAAGTGTGTATCAAACTGGTAGCCCTTCGCATTAATCAGTACCCAAGAAGTAGCTCTTGCTTTCAAAAAGGTTGGTGACCCCTGGTCTAGTAGACACAGGTGTGACGGGAGGGAGCACTCAGCGGGCGTGTTGACAGAGCCACTCAGAGAGCTTTCACGTCAGGGGGGAATCAAGCCTGCGTCTCTTTTATTACGCCATTACTCCTTCTCAGTCCTCATTAAAAACATCTCTGCTGGGCCTCACTCAGACATCCAGGAGACATTAAAAAGATAGCATGCGAATGTTATCATCTGACACGTACCAAGTTATGTGACTGAGGTGTACGTCTGTAAAATTGGCTCACGCAGTTAGCATGCTAATGTTAGCATGGGTCAAGGTTGCAATATTAGTTAAATAAGTTGGCATTTTAACAGTTAGCATGTGTCGAGTACCAAGTTATATACGATTCTGAGGTGTACGGCTGCGAAAAAGTAGCTAAAAGAGTTAGCATGCTAATGTTAATATGTGACACATACCAAGTTATATGACTAAGGTGGACATCTGTAAAATTGGCTCATGGAGTTAGCATGCTAATGTTAGCATGGGTCAAGGTTGCAATATTAGTTAAATAAGTTAGCATTTTAACAGTTAGCATGTGTCGAGTACCGAGTTATGTACGATTCTGAGGTGTACGGCTGCGAAAAAGTAGCTAAAAGAGTTAGCATGCTAATGTTAGCATGTGACACGTACCAAGTTATATGACCGACATCTGTAAAATTAACCAACAAAGTTACCATGCTAATGTTGGCATGTGTCAAAATTGCAAAATTAGTCAAACAAGTTAGCATTTAAACAGTTAGCATGTGACACGTACCAAATTATATGATTACATCTGTCAAATTAGCTAACAAAGTTATCATGCTTATGTTAGCAGGTGTCACGGTTGCAATATTAGTCAAATAAGTCAGCATGTTAGCAGTTAGCATGTGTCGAGTACCAAGTTGTACGATTTTAGGTATACAGCTGCAAAAGTGGCTAAAAGAGTTAGCATGCTAATGTTAGCATGTGACACGTACCAAGTTATATGACTGACATCTGTAAAATTAACCAACAAAGTTAGCATGCTAATGTTGGCATGTGTCAAAATTGCAATATTAGTAAAACAAGTTAGCATTTTAACAGTTAGCATGTGTCGAGTACCAAGTTATATACGATTCTTAGGTGTACGGCTGCAAAATGTAAAGGTTAGCATGCTAATGTTAACATGTGAAACGTACAAAGTTATGACTGAGGTGGACGTCTGTAAAATCTGCTCACTAAGTTAGCATGCTAATGTTAGCATGTGTCAGGGTTGCAATATCAGTTTAATAAAATAGCATGTTAAACAGCATGTGTCGAGTACCAAGTTATCAATCAATCAATGTTTACTTATATAGCCCTAAATCACTAGTGTCTCAAAGGGCGGCACAAACCACTACGACATCCTCGGTAGGCCCACATAAGGGCAAGGAAAACTCACACCCAGTGGGACGTCGGTGACAATAATGACCCAGTGGGACGTCGGTGACAATGATGACTATGAGAACCTTGGAGAGGAGGAAAGCAATGGATGTCGAGCGGGTCTAACATGATACTGTGAAAGATCAATCCATTATGGATCCAACACAGTCGCGAGAGTCCAGTCCAAAGCGGATCCAACACAGCAGCGAGAGTCCCGTTCACAGCGGAGCCAGCAGGAAACCATCCCAAGCGGAGGCGGATCAGCAGCGCAGAGATGTCCCCAGCCGATACACAGGCGAGCAGTACATGGCCACCGGATCGGACCGGACTCCCTCCACAAAGGAGAGTGGGAAATAGAAGAAAAAGAAAAGAAACGGCAGATCAACTGGTCTAAAAAGGGAGTCTATTTAAAGGCTAGAGTATACAAATGAGTTTTAAGGTGAGACTTAAATGCTTCTACTGAAGTGGCATCTCGAACTGTTACCGGGAGGGCATTCCAGAGTACTGGAGCCCGAAATGAAAAAGCTCTACAGCCCGCAGACTTTTTTTGGGCTTTGGGAATCACTAATAAGCCGGAGTCCTTTGAGTTATGTACAATTCTGAGGTGTACGGCTGCAAAACTGGCTTAAAAGGTTAGCATGCTAACGTTAGCATGTGACACGTATCAAGTTATATGACTGACGTATTTGAAATTAACCAACAAAGTTGGCATGCTAATGTTGGCATGTGTCCAAATTGCAATATTAGTTAAACAAGTTAGCATTTGAACAGTTAGCATGTGACACGGACCCAATTATATGATCGACACCTGTCAAAATAGCCAACAATGTTAGCATGTGTCACGGTTGCAATATTAGTCAAATAAGTTAGCAGTTAGCATGTGTTGAGTACCAAGTTATGCTATTTTAGGTAGACAGCTGCAAAAGTAGCTAAAAGAGTTAGCATGCTAATGTTAGCTTGTGACACTTACCAAGTTATATGACTGACATCTGTCAAATTAGCTAACAAAGTAAGCATGCTAATGTTAGTATGTGTCAAAATTACAATATTAGTTAAAAAAGTTAGCATTTTAACAGTTAGCATGTGTCGAGTACCAAGTTATATACGATTCGGAGGTGTACGGCTGCAAAATTTAAAGGTTAGCATGCTAATGTTAACATGTGAAATGCACCAAGTTATGACTGAGGTGGATGTCTGTAAAATCAGCCCACTAAGTTGGCATGCTAATGTTAGCATGTGTCAACGTTGCAATATTAGTGAAATAAGTTAGCATTTTAACAGTTAGTGTCTAATACCAAGTTATGTACGATTTTGAGGTCTAAAGCTGCGAAAAAGTAGGTAAAAGAGTTAGCATGCTAATGTTAGTATGTGACACGTACCAAGTTATATGACTGACATCTGTAAAATTAACCAACAAAGTTAGCATGCTAACATTGGCATGTGTCAAAACTGCAAAATTAGTTGAACAAGTTAGCATTTAAACAACATGTGACACATACCAAAGTATATGATTACATCCGTCAAATTAGCTAACAAAGTTAGCATGCTTATGGTAGCATGTGTCACGGTTGCAATATTAGTTAAATAAGTTAGCATTTTAACAGTTAGCATGTGTCGAGTACCAAGTTATACGATTTTAGGTATACAGCTGCAAAAGTAGCTAAAAGAGTTAGCATGCTAATGTTAATATGTGACACGTACCAAGTTATATGACTGACATTTGTCAAATTATCTAACAAAGTGAGTATGCTAATGTTAGCATGTGTCAAAGATACAATATTAGTTAAACAAGTTAGCATTTTAACAGTTAGCATGTGTCGAGTACCAAGTTATATACGATTCTGAGGTGTACAGCTGCAAAATTAAAAGGTTAGCATGCTAATGTTAATATGTGACACGTACCAAGTTATTTGACTAAGGTGGACATCTGTAAAAGTGGCTCATGGAGTTAGCATGCTAATGTTAGCATGGGTCAAAGTTGCTGTATTAGTTAAATAAGTTAGCATTTTAACAGTTAGTATGCGTCGAGTACTGAGTTATGTACGATTCTGAGGTCTACGGCTGCGAAAAAGTAGCTAAAAGAGTTAGCATGCTAATGTTAGCATGTGACACGTACCAAGTTATATGACTGACATCTGTAAAATTAACCAACAAAGTTAGCATGCTAATGTTGGCATGTGTCAAAATTGCAATATTAGTTAAACAAGTTAGCATTAAACAGTTAGCATGTGTCACGGTTGCAATATTAGTTAAATAAGTGAAGTGAAGTGAATTATATTTATATAGCGCTTTTCTCTAGTGACTCAAAGCACTTTACATAGTGTAACCCATTATTTATGTAACATTTAAACCAGTTTGGGGGCACTGGGAACAGGTGTGTAAAGTGTCTTGCTCAAGGAACCAACGGCAGTGACTAGGATGGCGGAAGCGGGAATCGAACCTGCAACCCTCAAGTTGCTGGCACGGCCACTTTACCAACCTAACTATACCGCCCTAAAAAAAGTTAGCATGTTAGCAGTTAGCATGTGTCGAGTACCAAGTTATACGATTTTAGGTATACAGCTGCAAAAGTAGCTAAAAGAGTTAGCATGCTAATGTTAGCTTGTAACACTTACCAAGTTATATGACTGACATCTGTCAAATTAGCTAACAAAGTGAGCATGCTAATGTTAGCATGTGTCAAAGTTACAATAGTAGTTAAACAAGTTAGCATTTTAACAGTTAGCATGTGTCGAGTACCAAGTTATATACGATTCTGAGGTGTACGGCTACAAAATTAAAAGTTTAGCATGCTAATGTTAACATGTGACACGTACCAAGTTTTGACTGAGGTGGACGTATGTAAAATCAGCTCACTAAGTTAATATGCAAATGTTAGCATGTGTCAAGGTTGCAATATTAGTTAAATAAGTTAGCATGTTAACAGTTAGCATGTGTTGAGTACCAAGTTGTATGGCTGCGAAACTAGCCTAAAAGGTTAGCAGGCTAATGTTAGCATGTTTCACGTACCCAGTTATGTGACTGACATCTGTAAAATTAGCTAACATAGTTAGCATGTGTCGAGGTTGCAATATTAGTTGAATAAGCTAGCAAGTTAACAGTTAGCATGTGTCAAGTACCAAGTTATATATGATTGTGAGGTGCACGGCTGCAAAACTAACTTAAAAGGTTAGCATGCTAATGCTAGCATGTGACACGTAGCAAGTTATATGACTGACATCTGTCAAATTAGCTAACAAAGTTAGCATGCTAATGTTAGCATGTGTCAAGGTTGCAATTAGAGTCAAATAAGTTAGCATGTGTCGAGTACCAAATTACACGATTCTGAGGCACATGGCTGCAAAAGAAGCTAAACGAGTTAGCATGCTAATATTAGCATGGGTCACGCACCAAGTTACCTGACTCTGAGGTGTACTACAGCATAATTAGCTAAAAAATATTAACATGCTAACGTTAGCATGTGTTACATACCAAGTTATATGACTCCAAAGTGTACGGCTGTAAAATTTGCTTAAGAGGTTAGCATGCTAATGTTAGCATGTGTCACGTACCAAGTTATATGACTCTGAGGTGTACGGCAGAAAATTAGCTTACATTTTTTTAGCATGCTTATGTTAGTATGTGTCACGTACCAAGGTGTACGGCTACAAAACCAGTTTAAAAAGTTAGCATGCTAATGTTAGCATGTGTCAAGTACTAAGTTATATGACTGAAGTGTACAGCTGAAAAACTAACTAAAAAAAGTTAGCATGCTAATGTTAGCATGTGTCAAGAACCAAGTTATATGACTGAAGTGTACTGCTGAAAAACTAACTAAAAAAAGTTAGCATGCTAATTTTAGCATGTGTCAAGTACAAAGTTATATGACTGAAGTGTACGGCTGAAAAACTAACTAAAAAAAGTTAGCACGCTAATGTTAGCATGTGTCAAGTACCAAGTTATATGACTGAAGTGTACGGCTGAAAAACTAACTAAAAAAAGTTAGCATGCTAATGTTAGTATGTGTCAAGTACCAAGTTATATGACTGAAGTGTAAGACTGAAAAACTAAAAAGAGTTAGCATGCTAATGTTAGCATGTGTTAAGTACCAAGTTATATGACTGAAGTGTAAGGCTGAAAAACTAACTAAAAAGAGTTAGCATGCTAATGTTAGCATGTGTCACGTACCAAGTTTTATGACTCTGAGGTGTACAGCCCCAAAATTGCTGCAAAATGCTAAAGTTAGCATGCTAACAGATAGCCAGTGAAAAGGCCCAACCTGAATCATGAACGACATCAGGAAAGTTCAGTTCAAAACATTTTGTTGTAGATTCTCAAAAGCACTCTGTCATAGAAAGGATCTTTGGGTAGTACCGTAGTTCCTCAAAAAACAGCAAAGCTCGAAGATCTTTGACCAAAAAAAAAAAATGAAACACAGCTGAGCACTCCACTCATATAGATGATCTTTGACTGGGATTTTTCCTACCCCTGTAACTGCCTAAAAACAGCACTATCGGTCCTTAAAAACATCAGTTTTTCTGTCAAATTAAGGATCTTTGACTAGCATTTCCTCCACAGTAGGGCTAGTACATCCTCCAAAACAGCTAAGCACTTTTTTCTTGCCGAGGATCTTTGGCGAAAAGACTTTTACGTAAGGTCCTTAAATGCAGTTGACCGCTCCTGTCATACAGAAAGGATCTTTGACTAGCATTTCCCCCACAGTAGGGTTCCAGTGCATCCTCCAAAACAGCTGAGCACTTCTGTCTTGTTAAGGATCTTTGATGAAAAAACATTTCCAGAAGGTCTTTAAACACAGCTGAGCACTCCTGTCATACGGAGAGGATCTTTGACATGGATTTTTTTTCCTCCCGCCAGAAAAACGGCAGAGCCTGTCCGTCATATCGAGGATCTTTGCCGAAAATTGATTTTTAGTAGCTCCTTAAACACAACACAGCGCTCCTGTTATATTGAGGATCTTTGATGAGCGTTAATCATAGACCATTGCTGCAGTACGTCTTTAAAAACAGCAGTCTTCCTGTCAAATTAAGGATCTTTGACTAGCATTTTCCCCACAGTAGGGCTTTAATATTTCTTTTACCCACCACATCCTCCTAAACAGCTGAACACTTCTGTCTTTCTGAGGATCTTTGACGAAAAGCCATTTACAGAAGGTCCATAAAAACAGCAGTCTTCCTGTCAAATGAAGGATCTTTGACTAGCATTTCCTCCACAGTAGGGCTTTGATCATTTTTTTCCCCACCACATCCTCCTAAACAGCTAAGCACTTCTTTCTCGTTGAGGATCTTTGACAAAAAGACATTTCCAAAATGTCCTTAAACACAGCTGAGCGCTCCTGTCATACATAGAGGATCTTTGACTAGCATTTCCCCCTACAGTAGAGCTTTAATTATTATTTTTTCCCAGTGCATCCTCCAAAACAGCTGAGCACTTCTGTCTTGCTGAGGATCTTTGACGAAAACACATTTCCAGAAGGTCCTTAAACACAGCTGAGCGCTCCTGTCATGCGGAGAGGAACTTTGACTAGGATTCCCCCCCCCCCCCCCCAGAAAGTCCGCAATTTAACAGCAGAGCCTGTCCGTCATATCGAGGATCTTTGCCGAAAATGTATTTTCAGTAACTCCTTAAAAACAACACAGCGCTCCTGTTATATTGAGGATCTTTGATTAACCTTAATTATAGACCATTGCTGCAGTAGGTCCTTAAAAATATTAAATTAAATTAAATTAAATTAAAATGTATTTATTATTCTTTACAATAAAAAAAATATACTTGAACATTTATTTAAATTGTCAGGAAAGAAGAGGAAGGAATTTAAAAGGTAAAAAGGTGTATGTGTTTAAAAATCCTCAAATTTCTTTCGGAAAGTTCTAAGAAGCAAAGTATAAAAATAAATGAATTTATATAAACAAGTGAAGACCAAGTCTTTAAAATATTTTCTTGGATTTTCAAATTCTATTTGAGTTTTGTCTCTCTTAGAATTAAAAATGTCGAGCAAAGCGAGACCAGCTTGCTAGTAAATAGATAACATTTTAAAAAATAGAGGCAGCTCACTGGTAAGTGCTGCTGTGACGGACTCACGCCGTCGTCTTGCGGGTTCCAAGGACCACCAAGGAAGGACATGACTTCGAGCAGGTTTGACTTGCTTTATTTTCCCACACAAGCTTGTCTGCGGTCGGGTTGCTCTTCCGCTGCGTCTCCCGTCTCCCTCTGCTGCTCGCTCCGCCGTCTGCTTTTCAGCAGCATGTACTTCAGTCCGCCTCTTCTTGTCTCCGTCTCCGTCGTTGTGTGTTTTTCTCACTCCGCACCATCACAAGCCCCATTCTTTCCTCTTTCTCCACTTTTATACAGCGAAAGGAGATACGTTAAACGTGTACAGGTGCGCGATCCACACGCCTGATCTTGTTTGTGGCGTCGCTCCCGGCACGCCGCCTCCTCGCCGCTCGCTCACCATCCCTGCTTCCTCGCCGCCATCTTGAGCCCTGCCTCCCTGTCTTTGATTGATTGATTGAAACTTTTATTAGTAGATTGCACAGTTCAGTACATATTCCGTACCACTAAATGGTAACACCCGAATAAGTTTTTCAACTTGTTTAAGTCGGGGTCCACGTTAATCAATTCGTCTCCACAGCTACTATTTAAGCTATTTTTAGAACAGGCCAGCGGGCGACTCATCTGGTCCTAGCGGGCTACCTGGTGCCCGCGGGCACCGCTTTGGTGACCCGTGATGTAGATCATTAAAAACAGCAGAGCGCTCATCTAATGCGGAGAGGATCTTTGACAGGCATATATTATATTTATTTGTTCAATTCTGACTTTATTTTTTATAATATTAACCGAGTTGCAAAAACAAAATATAAATACCGTGATCACCTAGTACTTACGTTCAATTTAGTCATGTGCTAAGTTATTTATTTTTTTTACCGTAACGTAAAGTAAACTTTAGAGAAAGTGGCCGGAAATACTGTTGTAAACACAATACCGGCAAGAGTCAACACTGCCCTCTGCTGGTATGGAATGTCACCTAACAGATATTAAAGAACACATTTAGCCATTTTAAATGATATGGTAAGAATGTATGTATTTGTGTTAATTCATGTAATGTAAAAAAAAAAACGTAAAAAAAAATAAAACATTGTAATAAACGCGCAGCTAGACCGGATGTGTTACCTTTAAACTCTTGCCCCATTGCATTGTGGGTAGACGGGGAAAAAAGGCTCCAAAAAAGACTGAAGAACGACAAGAACACGTTGGTTCTTTTTTAAGCAAAAAACTATTCTATTTTTGTTAGCTGTATTAGTCACACAGGTAAGAGAAACAAAAATGAGTAATTATGTTCCCAAATAATTCCATTTATTTGTTTTTAGCCTGTTAAAGAGCGACTGTTAATTCATTCTTTCCTCCAGCATGGCGTCCATGTTAGCTCTTGCGTTCGGCGTCATCATTTTCGCTATAAAATATGCTTTTCAGTTCTAAGTCGTGATTAAATAAAATCAAATTTAGTTGATTTTAGTTTAGTGTAATCGATTTGGCCTCGTTGCTCGCTGGTTGTTTCTTAAGTGGCTACCCGCTAGCTAGTGGCTAACTGTATCTTTTTATTTATTTTTTTTTACTTGAACAATGTACATCAAAACCAAGGCGCTTTCAACAATTTCCAACATCCATCAGGTTTAGCAAATATTGTCTTTCGCAAATCATGTAAAAAATAGAAAACTAGAGCAAATACAAATTTATTCATCTTCTTCCGCATATCCGAGGTGGGGTCGCGGGGGCAGCAGCCTAAGCAGATAAACCCAGACTTCCCTCTCCGCAGTTACTTCATCAAGCTCCGCCCGGGGGATCCTGAGGCGTTCCCAGGCCAGCATAGTCTCCCCAACATGTCCTGGGTCTTCCCCATGGCCTCATATTGGGTGGCATCCTGACCAAATGCCTGAACCCACCTCATCTGGCTCATGTGGAGGAGCAGCGGCTTTACTTTGAGCTCCTCCCGGGTGGCGGTGGGCATGTATTGGACATGTTGGGCATCCCGGCCGGGACTTGTGGCACTTTAGAACATTTTAGGGACTTTTGCCAAATATTCTCACTTTTCCCCCTGCCTTCCCGTGGGACTTTGCTGGCCGCGATTTGTACTTATTGGGCATCCCAGGCGGCGGCGGGACTTGCGGCACTCGGACCTAGGCAGGTTTTTGGAACATTTTGCGGTGTGACTGCAGCCAGGCACGTACGAAAACCCTCGTCTCCATTGATTGATTGATTGAACAGTTCAGTACTTATTCCGTACAATTGACCACGAAATGGTAACACCCGAATAAGTTTTTCAACCTGTTTAAAGGCCTACTGAAATGAGATTTTTTTTATTTAAACAGGGATAGCAGGTCCATTCTGTGTGTCATACTTGATCATTTTGCGTTATCGCCATATTTTTGCTGAACGGATTTAGTAGAGAACATCGACGATAAAGTTCGCAACTTTTAGTTGCTAATAGAAAAGCCTTGCCTTTACCGAAAGTCGCAGACGATGACGTCACATGTTGATGGCTCCTCATATATTCACATTGATTTTAATGGGAGCCTCCCAACAAAAACAGCTATTCGGACCGAGAAAACGACAATTTCCCCATTAATTTGAGCGAGGATGAAAGATTTGTGTTTGGGGATATTGATAGCGACGGACTACAAAAAAAAAGTAAAAAAAAAAAACGTGATTGCAATCGCGTTGCATTGAGACAGATTAATGTTTTTAGAGACATTTACTAGGATAAATCTGGGAAATCCCTTATTTTTCTATTATGTTGCTAGTGTTTTAGTGAGTTTAACAGTACCTGATAGTCGGAAGTGTACGTCCACGGCTGGGTGTTGACGCGCAGTGTCTCGGGGAAGTCGACGGCAGCTGTGCGGGAGGCACACACTCAGCTGATATCCGTAAGAGGCGACTTTTTAACCACAATTATCTCACCGAAACCTGCTGGTTGACATGTAGTCGGGATCCATGTTCGCTGTGATCCATACTAATGTTTCACCTCCGTGAATTTTAAACAAGGAATCACCGTGTGTTTGTGTAGCTAAAGGCTAAAGCTTCCCAATTCCGTCTTTCTTTGACTTCTCCAATATTAATTGAACAAATTTCAAAAGATTCAACAACACAGAGGTCCAAAATACTGTGTAATTATGCCGTTAAAGCAGACAACTTTTAGCTGTGTGTGTGCGCAGCGCTCATATTCATAACAGCCCGTGACGACATGTTTGGTTCTTGACGTTATGAAGAAAAAAATTCCGGGAAGTTTAAAATTGCAATTTAGTTAACTAAAAAGGCCGTATTGGCATGTGTTGCAATGTTAATATTTCATCATGGATATATAAACTATCAGACTGCGTGGTGGGTATTAGTGGGTTTCAGTAGGCTTTTAAGTCGGGGTCCATGTTAATCAATCCATGGCAACGTCTCTGTCGCTTTCACTCATTTACCGCTTTTCCACTAATGTAGGGGTAGGCAACCCAGAACGTTGAAAGAGCCATTTTGGAGCCAAATAACACCACGCGGTCAAGCGCCATTCATATAAAACTTGCGGGCCACACTATCATTAAACTTTCATATTAAGGTAGGGACCACAAAACAACATCTCGCGGGCCGCGTGCCTGAGAGCCCTTCTCTAAGTTGTGTGTTGATTGCTCTAATTCACGTTTTTACGAGCTAAATGAACCTATCGCGTTTCAGTCTCATGTTTGTGCAAGCATAGACTTAATTTATTCAGACGCGAGCAAGACCTACAATGCATTGCGCAATGTATCCACAAACTTGTATAGGTGCATTTTCCACATCAGTTCCTGTGATTCATGCACCTGACAAAATAGGGGTTCCATTTTTTTTTTTTTTTTTGTAGGAGACCACCGGAAAATGTCGATCGGCGTGCCCATCAAAGTGCTGCACGAGGCAGAGGGACACATTGTGACGTGTGAGACCAACACCGGAGAAGTTTACAGGGGCAAGCTGATCGAGGCCGAGGACAACATGAACTGCCAGGTAACGAGACCCGATGGCCTTTATCATAGGCACCGACACATTTTCATGCGCAAACAATAATCAATCATCAATCAATCAATGTTTACTTATATAGCCCTAAATCACTAGTGTCTCAAAGGGCTGCACAAACCACTACGACATCCTCGGTAGGCCCACATAAGGGCAAGGAAAACTCACACCCAGTGGGACGTCGGTGACAATGATGACTATGAGAACCTTGGAGAGGAGGAAAGCAATGGATGTCGAGCGGGTCTAACATGATATTGTGAAAGTTCAATCCATAATGGATCCAACACAGTCGCAAGAGTCCAGTCCAAAGCGGATCCAACACAGCAGCGAGAGTCCCGTTCACAGCGGAGCCAGCAGGAAAACATCCCAAGCGGAGGCGGATCAGCAGCACAGAGATGTCCCCAGCCGATACACAGGCGAGCAGTACATGGCGACCGGATGGGACCGGACCCCCTCCACAAGGGAGAGTGGGACATAGGAGAAAAAGAAAATAAACGGCAGATCAACTGGTCTAAAAAGGGAGTCTATTTAAAGGCTAGAGTATACAAATGAGTTTTAAGGTCAGACTTAAATGTTTCTACTGAGGTGGCATCTCGAACTTTTACTGGGAGGGCATTCCAGAGTATTGGAGCGCGAAATGAAAACGCTCTATAGCCCGCAGACTTTTTTGGGGCTTTGGGAATCACTAATAAGCCGGAGTCCTTTGAACGCAGATTTCTTGCCGGGACATATGGTACAATACAATCGGCAAGATAGGATGGAGCTAGACCGTGTAGTATTTTATACGTAAGTAGTAAAACCTTAAAGTCACATCTTAAGTGCACAGGAAGCCAGTGCAGGTGAGCCAGTACAGGCGTAATGTGATCAAACTTTCTTGTTCTTGTCAAAAGTCTAGCAGCCGCATTTTGTACCAACTGTAATCATGTCCATTTTGAATATATAAAATGTGCCCATCACTCGCTGAAGGGTACACGTTTTATTTGTTCAAATTATGCATAAATAATTACACCGTGTGCAATAAATCCACCTAAAAATGTCCAATTGTTGCACTAATTTTAAAAAGTGCAGTTTAATTTTACTTTTGTAAAATCAATCCCTATTTCTTTTCGTGGCCATTTTAAATTGGTGAACTTGCACTCCGTAATCATCCATGTGTTTTGTACAAAAGTGCTTTAACTTTAAACTCAACTGTAAACGTCAGCTTTACAGATGCCACCCCGTCTACAAGGACAGGAGTCGGTCCGTATCACAGTTTTCCCGTTCAATTGTGGAAGACGTCACTGATGAGACACCGGATTATAAGGCACACTGCCCAGGTTTTTTTTCATACAAAAAGCGCATCGTATTATAGGGCGCTGTCAGGTTCAAACACCAAACTATACTACACAAGACAAGAAGAATAAATCAGGCATGGACAGAGTTCAATTTGGCTCATGAGGAGAGACTTAGGGTGTAACGGTACGTGTATTTGTATTGAACCGTTTCGGTTCGGAGGTGTACCGAACGAGTTTCCACACGGACATATTAGGTAGTGCACCGCACGTTGTGTAAACAATGCAGAGCGAGGCACAACACAGGCAGGCTAGCAGCGACCAGGCTAGGACAACATGCAAAAGCCAGAGCTGGAAGACCCTCCTGCCTTGTTAACATCTCCCGTTTGGGAACACTTTGGCTGCGCGGTGCGATACAACAATGGAGGACGGAGGTTTGCCGACATTGTTCAGCAGCAGTACGGTCCGCTTCTGCCAACACGTCAAACATGCTAACTCCTTTGAAGCGTCACCACCGCATTTAAGCAGCCTCTCCTCTGCGAGTCAGGCAGTGCTGAAGCAATAACAAATATTTTTATAGCAGCAGATTTAAGACCATCCGTCCATCCATCCACTTTCTACCGGTTGTCCCGTTCGGGGTCGCAGGGGGTTGCTGTATTGCATTAAAAATTAGATTTTGACCCACTTCTGTGGTGGAGGAACAATAAACCCATAAATCTTACTGCCAAGTTAGCCAGGCTAGGGGAGTGGAGGTGTTGATGAACGTGGACCCCTATTTAAACAAGTTGAAACACTTATAGGGGTGTTTGCATTCAGTGGTCAATTGTAGGGAATATGTTCTGTATTGTGCAATCTACTAATAAGTCTCAATCAATCAAAAAATCACTTTATATGTAGAAAGGTTTTGTTGAGAATCCATTCCGAGCCTTATCTTATTTAGTTTTTATTTTATATATCTTGACCACATTAACCTTGGCAGTGGACCCTGTGTGTATATGTATGTTATGCCATTGTTTACAAATTTGGTAAATAAATAACCAAAAAATGTATATTTTGTTTTCTTACTGTTCAGAAAATGAACCGAACCGTGACTTAAACCGAGGTACGTACTGAACCGAAATTTTTGTGTACCGTTACACCCTTAGGAGAGACGTATTGGGCTGTACACTCAGTTAAAGTTTCTCCCTATGCTCTAAAGTACAGTCCCACATGCTGCTCTATTTATTTGGGGGGTCCCTGGTTAAGTGAAGTGAAGTGAATTATATTTATATAGCGCTTTTCTCTAGTGACTCAAAGCGCTTTACATAGAGAAACCCAATTTCTATGTTACATTTAAACCAGTGTGGGTGGCACTGGGAGCAGGTGGGTAAAGTGTCTTGCCCAAGGACACAACGGCAGTGACTAGGATGGCGGAAGCGGGAATCGAACCTGCAACCCTCCAGTTGCTGGCACGGCCGCTCTACCAACCGAGCTATGCCGCATCACTGAGGCTGCAAGTAGACACAACACATGATTATTCAGAATGGAAATGTGCTGACAATGGTGATTTTGCCCTGTCTCTGATCTGTCCGCGCCGGGGTACTCGATGTCCGTCCCAGGCTGTCAGCAGGCAGGGTCTGGGACCAACCTGCTGACAAGAGAAAACTCGCAAAGCAAGACCACAAGTTGTGTCTTTGCACGGATGCAAAAGTAGAACTTCAGCACAATTGATAATAACTATAGCAACAGCATTTAAACACAAGAGTTGGGTGATTACTTATACATCATTATTCTAACAGGCGCATTATAGTGGTCATATTTATATTTTTTCTAAATTGAAAACACTTCCCTGTTGTTTACATAACATGTAATGGTGGTTTGGTCAAAATGTTGCATAGATGATGTTTTACAGATCATCTTCAAGCCACTTTCTGACACTCTCTTTAGATTGCGCCGTTTTATGGGCGGTTTTATTTACGTGAAGTTAATTATATTTATATAGCGCTTTTCTCGAGTGACTCAAAGCGCTTTACATTGTGAAACCCAATATCTAAGTTACATTTTAAACCAGTGTGGGTGGGACTGGGAGCAGGTTTGTAAAGTGTCTTGCCCAAGGACACAACGGCAGTGACTAGGATGGTGCAAGCGGGGATCGAACCTGCAACCTTCAAGTTGCTGGCACGGCCGATCTACCAACCGAGCTATGCCGCATCACTGAGGCTGCAAGTAGACACAACACATGATTATTCAGAATGGAAATGTGCTGACAATGGTGATTTTGCCCTGTCTCTGATCTGTCCGCGCCGGGGTACTCCCAGGCTGTCAGCAGGCAGGGTCTGGGACCAACCTGCTGACAAGAGAAAACTCGCAAAGCAAGACCACAAGTTGTGTCTTTGCACGGATGCAAAAGTAGAACTTCAGCACAATTGATAATAACTATAGCAACAGCATTTAAACACAAGAGTTGGGTGATTACTTAGATTACAACGGCAGTGACTAGGATGGTGCAAGCGGGGATCGAACCTGCAACCTTCAAGTTGCTGGCACGGCCGATTTACCAACCGAGCTATACCGCTATATGTGGCTCACCTTCAGCAGGGTCTTTTCGCCATCCTCTTTGTTGCAGCGGTGTAGCGTGCAAGGACGGGAGTGGAATAAGTCTCAAAAAGATGGAGCTAACTGTTTTAATGAGATTCAGACTTTAATTAACAACGGAATCAGCATCTCCTCATCCGTGGCTCACTAGTGCAATAAGAACATTGGGAAATTTGTCCTCTAAAAAACGTCCGACCGGAACTAAACTATGAATGAACACATGTGGAGTTACGTACTTAACAAAAAAGGACAAATAAATGAAAAAAAGTTTTATATTCTAGTTTCTTCAAAGTAGCCACCCTTTGCTCTGATTATTTTTTCGCGCACTCTTAGCATTCTCTCGATGAGTTTCAAGAGGTAGTCACCTGACATGGTTTTCACTTCACAGGTGGGAGCTCATAGAGCAAATACCAAGAGTGTGCAAAGCAGTAATCAGAGCAAAGGGTGGCTATTTAGAAGAAACTGGAGGAATAAAATGTTTTCAGTTATTCACCTTTTTTTGTTAGGTAGATAACTCCACATGTGTACATACATGGTTTTGATGCCTTCAGTAACAAACTACAATGTAAATAATCATGAAAATAAAGAAAAGATGTTGAATGAATAGAAGGTGTGTCCAAACTTTTGGCCTGTACTGTATATACAAATCACATCCACATCACAGACATGCTGACAACACTCCAAACAATTGTGTGCGTTTTGTTTATTTCCGGTTTTGGTAGTGTGGTGTTTGGTGATCACAGTCTTTTTTTCGGTGGCTAAGTTTGTGCGCAAATAATAATATATTATGGGAAGCATGGTGTCACAGGGGTTAGTGCATGTGCCTCACAATACGAAGGTCTCGAGTAGTCCTCAGTTCAATCCCGGGCTCGGGATCTTTCTGTGTGGAGTTTGCATGTTCTCCCCGTGACTGCGTAGGTTCCCTCCGGGTACTCCGGCTTCCTCCCACCTCCAAAAACATGCACCTGGGGATAGGTTGATTGGCAACACTAAATTGGCCCTAGTGTGTGAATGCTGTTTGTCTATCTGTGTTGGCCCGGCGATGAGGTGGCGACTTGTCCGGGGTGTACCCTGCTTTCCGCCTGAATGCAGCTGTGGTAGGCCCCAGCGACTCCAAAAGGGAAAGCGGTAGAAATGGATGGATGTGTATCAATGCATGCTGTAACGACCAGCTAATGTTAATGTTTTATGTTCGTGTGTTTTTGGATATGATGTCAGTTTTTCTCATGATCACAAACACTACGTCCATGCCTGAAAGGTGATTGGCCGAGAATGAGGAAGTGTTGTTGTGCGTCCGGTGAAGACGAAAATGTTTCCACGGGAGGTAAAACCTTTTGAAGAATGCCCCTTGTTACCGTAGGATTGGTTATAAAAGTTAAAAAGAGCGTCAGATTTTGTGATTTCTTCTGGAGGCTACAATATATTACTTTAATTTGTTTTCAAGTTAAAACAACCTTATTTTTCAAGGTGTGTCGGCAATCAAAATGCCTGTACATGAAGGGGAACCCGGGACATTTCTAAAATCACAAGTTGATTTGATGTTCTTAGGGGGGAAAAAGCCACAACACTTTCTTATAAATCGGCTGCAAATTTGGACATAAAACAGCAGGCTCGATTGACTCATGTCTATCTGTGGGAGGCTGCAGTGTTTCTGCTTCATTACTGTGAGAATCCTGCCTGTGACTGAATAATTAAGGAGGGGGGCTACCCAGCGCTAGCCGCAGTGTGCTCAAACAACCACCAGGTAGCATCTGTGAGCAGATAATACTGCATCATCTCTTTAGGACATACCAGGTGGGCAGTGAATTCTTCACTCACGCTTAAAGTGAAGGATGAGACAAAAACAAGATCTGTGGTTACACACACACACATCCACACACACACACACAATATGTGTGCCTTCAAGGTACACAACTCCTTGACTCTGGATGTGCTCCGCAGATGTCCAACATCACCGTCACCTACCGTGACGGGCGCGTGGCTCAGCTGGAGCAGGTGTACATCCGCGGTAGCAAGATCCGCTTCCTGATACTACCCGACATGTTGAAGAACGCTCCCATGTTGAAGAGCATGAAGAACAAGAACCAAGGTTCTGGTGCCGGCAGAGGCAAGGCGGCCATTCTCAAAGCGCAAGGTGAGTCGCCGTCGAACCTCCTTCCGTTTCATTATCTAGTCATGCTTGTGTAATAACATGGCTGTCCAAACTTTTTACACTGCAAAAATAAGGCTTTCAGGGCCCATTTTGACACTTATTTGTCAAACCGATACAATATGTAAAAAAACAATTTTTAACCCTTAGTGCGCCTTTCAAGTTAGGTCCCCGGGTCATTTGTTGTTTGTTTTTAACTATAAAATCTCTAGATCAGTTCCTCTCACCAAGTTCCACCTCAGAAAAAACTTGGCCGTCCCAGTACCACCATCATGACAACATTAAAATATAGTAGCGTACTACGTCTAAGTATTCATTAAGTACCACCATCATGACAACAATAAAATATAGTAGCGTACTACGTCTAAGTATTCATTCAGTACCACCATCATGACAACATTAAAATATGGTAGCGTACTACGTCTAAGTATTCATTAAGTACCCCCATCATGACAACATTAAAATATAGTAGCGTATTACGTCTTAAGTATTCATTAAGTACCACCATCATGACAACTTTGAAATATCGTAGTGTAGTAGGCCTTAGTATTCATTAAGTACCATTGTAATGACATTAAAACACAGTAGTGTAGTAGGCCTAAGTATTCATTAAGCACCACCATAATGACATTAAAATACAGTAGTGTACTAGGCCTTAGTATTCATAAAGAACAACCATAATGACATTAAAATACAGCAGTGTTGTAGGCCTTAGTATTCATTACCATTGTAATGACATTAAAATACAGTAGTGTAATAGGTTTAAGTATTCATTACGCACCACCATAATGACATTAAAATACAGTAGTGTACTAGGCCTTAGTATTCATAAAGAACAACCATAATGACATTAAAATACAGCAGTGTAGTAGGCCTTAGTATTCATTAATTACCATTGTAATGACATTAAAATACATTAGCGTACTAGGCCTAAGTATTCATTAAGACAAGCCAGAGGTTTTATTTAACAAATATATTTTATTATGTTTGGCCACTGTAACATAACACACACATTTTGAACAGTCACACTATGTTTGAAAATAGAAAACACTGTACTTTAATCAGGTGACTCTTTGGCGTGCTGCTTTAGATCTACTTCAGTTCTGTCTGTCGGTATGAAGTTACTTGATGTTTTATACCCTCTTTTCATGATGACCAAATATGCAATATTTTCACCCCCAAAATATTTCAAAGTGGAATATTTGATGTGAAATAATTGGAGCCTTGAATACGTCAATAATTCATAACATTGGTTTTGATTCATTATTATATGTTGAGCAG
Organism: Nerophis ophidion; assembly: GCF_033978795.1. Taxonomy (NCBI): domain Eukaryota; kingdom Metazoa; phylum Chordata; class Actinopteri; order Syngnathiformes; family Syngnathidae; genus Nerophis; species Nerophis ophidion. The sequence continues at coordinate 19,105,167 of NC_084618.1, read as the reverse complement.
TGAGAGTTTTAAAGAAAAACACAGCCTGCGTGGAACCTTTGGGTTATTAGACGTTCCAAGAATTTCCTAGAATTAAAATAAATAATATAGAATTCAAAGTATTATTTCAAATGTCTGTACTATGTACAGTGCTGTTGTATGCCGTGCCTCATGATGCTGTTGACATCTCCCCTCAGTGGCTGCTAGAGGCAGAGGACGTGGTGGAATGGGAAGAGGAAATATCTTCCAGAAGAGGCGATAATTTCTCTCTTTGTATAGTTTTTGTTTTTTGTATCAGGCATCTTGTTCTTATTCTTGTTTTGCTGCAAGTTCATTTGATGAAAATAAACATTTGGATTTTGTGTGCCTGTTTGTCAAGAATTCTCTGATTTTCACCAAGATAGGTGGGTTTGAAGGGTCCTTTTTTTGGGGGTGGGAGGAACTTGGGGGTTCCAGGTTCAATTCCAGCTGCCACCATTCCAGTCGCTGCTGTTGTGTCCTTAAGCAAGACATTTCACCCTCTTTTCCACCCACACAGTTATATATGTAGATCATGACCTTTGCTATGTACAGTGCTTGCAGTCTCTAGAAAAAGCGCTAAATAAATATAATACAATTTTATCGCCATTTTGGGTAAAAAAAATCTAACATGACCCACATCAGAACTCAGGCTGCTCCAAAAAAAAATTGTGATTAAAATATATATAAATCATCCATCCATCCATTTTCTACCGCTTATTCCCTTTCGGGGTCACGGGGGGCGCTGGCGCCTATCTCAGCTACAATCGGGCGGATCAATTAAAGATTAATTTTTGAGAATCCTTTAAAAGTATATATGTATGTACATATAAATGTTTTTATATATAAAATATGGTTTATAAATAAAACCAAATATAGTATGTGTGTGTGTGTGTGTGTGTATATATATATATATATATATATATATATATATATATATATATATACACACATCTGCTGTGTGTGTGTGTATGTATATATATATATATATACACATCTGCTGTGTGTGTGTATATATATATATATATATATACACATCTGCTGTGTGTGTATATATATATATATATATACACACACACAGTATATGTGTGTATATACATATATATATATACACAATATGTGTGTGTGTATATATATATATACACATACTATATAATTGGTTTTATATATAAAAAAAACATTTATATACTTTTAACTGATTCTCAAAAATTACTCTTGAATTGATTTATAATTGGAACAGATTTATTTTTATTTTTTTAAACACAATTCCTTTTTTTAGTGCAGCCTGAGTTCTGATGTGGGTCATGTTGGATTTTTCCAAAATGGTGATAGAATTGTATTATATTTATATAGCGCTTTTTCTAGAGACTGCACACACACACACACACCATAAATTGATTAACGTGGACTCCGACTTAAACAGGTTGAAAAACTTTCTCGGGTGTTACCATTTAGTGGTCAATTGTATGGAATATGTACTGTACTGTGCAATCTACTAATAAAAGTTTCAATCCATCAATCAAAAACACACACATATATATATATATATTTATATATATATATACACACACACAGTATGTATAACATATATATACTGTGTGTGTGTATATATATACATACATATATATATGTACTTATAAATGTTTTATTTATAAAATATATTCAGGGTTTCCCACACATTCATTTATTTGTGGCGGGCCGCCACGAAAAAATTACAGCCGCCACAAATGAAAATTTCATTTTTAAATTTTTTTTTTTCCAGCTTTTGACCCGCTCGACCGCTCATAAAAGCAATGGGACTCTGTCTGTGAATGAAGCTTGTAGCTACATATAGAAATACGTAAATATTATATAAATATGTATATGAATATGTACATAAAGTGTTGTAATTATATTCCAACTCCGCGTTCTTCTTGGTCATCGCCGCCGCCGCGGCCTCGTCCCCCCTAACCCCCCCGCCGCTCTACCGCACCACCACAAATAGATGCCTGACCTGTGGGAAACACTATATAATTAATATAAATATTAAAAGCAACAGTTTCATTACTAATATCAATAAGGATTTTAATCCAAAAATTAATTCCAAAAACGCATTTTGATTCAAGTGTGTATGTATATATATTATATGCACTTTTTTAGCAAAGAAATATACCCTTTTTTTGCAAAAAAAAAGTGTGTGTATACATATATACACACACAGAATAGAATGGACTTTATTGTCATTGTATTTGCATATAACGAGATTAAAGACTCCAATTTGAGGTGCAGTAGTGGGAACAAATATGGGGCAAAATAAATAACACGAGGTAATAAAGGGAAAAAATAACAATTGAAATTAACAGACTACTATCCAATAAAAATAATAAGCAATCCTGTACAATATACAAAACACTATAGAAATACAAAATACTGTACAATATACAGTACAAGACAAGAGTACCGAAGTAATAACAGTAAGTGTATATGTATACACAGTGTGTATATACATTAAAAAGTGTATTACATTTTTTTATTAAAATAACTTATTAATAGTATTAATATTGACACTGTTTTTAATGTTTTGTTTTCCCTTTTTTTTCTATTTTGTTTAATAATTGATCAGCTTTACATTTTTATCTTGAACGTACTACATTTTCTTTCGTGAAATTTAAATTTCTGTGATAAAAAAATATATATTTTTCCAAATAAATGTTGAAACAACACTGTGAACGACTTTCACTGTAGCTGTGCGGGTTCCATGGACCACTCAGGAAGGACATTCTTGGGCAGGTTTGACTCTTGTTTATTTTTTTTTTCCAAATAAACCTTTGTGTAGGTCGGGTCGCTTTTCAGCTCCCTCCTCCACTGCTCGCTCTTCGGTCGCTTTTCAGTTGCCCCTGTCTTCGTCGTCGTCTGCTCTCTGTCGCTTCCGCTCTCCGTGCAGTGCTGCAGGCTCTCCAACTCCTTTCCCCCATCTCTCCTCCTTCTCCCTTTTATACACTGAGAGGAGATACATTGATTGTGTCCTGGTGTGCGATCGGCGCACCTGAACTTGGTCGTGGCGTCGCTCCCAGCACCCCTCGCCTCTCGCTCGCATCCTCCGCCTCCTTGCCACCGTCGGCTCCGCCTCTCCAAAAACACCAATTTAGTCTCAAAACTATAAAATAAGTCGCACTCAGCAACCAAGAGGAACTTTTCTTCCCGGTTTATTGTGACATACTAAATAATACATTACGAGAATTGAATCTTTAAGTTTCCCTTTTTAATCAGAACATTCCAGAAGAAGATGAGCGCCACACTAATAATAGTGCAATTAATTCTCACGACTTTGGAATGTGGCGTGACGAGTAAAAGCCGCTTGCACCTGTAAAAGTCGAACATCTTTGATGTTACCTGCACCTTTTGTAACATGCATCCAGAGACTGTTAACCACTTGTTTTAGACTTGTGAAAACACTCAATCACTATTACAAGACAAATATTTTAAAAGGAATTCTACCTTTGCAACCTCATTATTCTATTGGCTAATTTTTATATTCATAAATGTAAGTTTCTCAATACCCCACTTGTCTTTTGTGCCTTTAAAAAAGATTTTGAACTTTACTTTAAAACGCTCTCTGCCTCTAATAACAAAAAAGCTGTGAAAACGATGATGCTGTGTTCCAAATTTAAGTTATTTAATAAATCTGAATGAGCCTATGGCTTTGCACCTGGTTTATTATATAAATATTTTTTTCTATTCTATTTTTGTTACTTTGAATTTACAACCCCCTGGCACTCTTTTGTACTGTTTTTATAATGTTTTGTAATGTTTTATACTGTTGAACTATTTTGATTATTGTTTCTCATTTGTTTGTTAATGTTGAAATTTATAAGTAAACATTTGCATTAATTTTATTTGCAGGGTGTGGTTGCTGTAACTAAAAAAAACAACAACAAAAAAGAAATTTGTCTAGACTTGCGTGTAAAATCCAAATAAAATTAAAACCCTGTGAATAACTTTTAATCAGAAGGGTTCAATCTCTCTCCTGTGCGAGTTTGAAGCCAACATGACAAACGAGCTCAGAGGAGATAATGTTTGAAAAAAGGTGACGGGGTTTTACAAAATTTTTAGTTTGAAGGGGTAATTTTTAACTTCCTGTTGATTTTTGCTGAAGGATGTCAATTATTAAAATGTAGGTCTAAGTGAGACCTACGTAGAGGTTTTTGTTTCATGTATTTCTGGCCTTCCTACCAGAAGTTACAAGCAGTTTTGTCTGTTTTCTTCCCAGGAGCAGTTTTTTCCGTGTTTTATTCCAAATTTGCGCTAATTTTGAGTTTTTTGTTTTGTTTTGTTTTTTTATTAGATCGCAATTTTCGCCAGTCCTGATGTGTGTGCCAAGTTTGGTGAGGTTTGAAGCATTTTAAGGGGGTCACATTACAGCTCAAAGAGGCAGAAATATAATTTTTTTAGGAACATTTTGTTTTGAAGGGGTTTTTGCCAATTTTCTGTTGATTTTTTATCTAGAAGGAAAAATTATCAAATGTCGGTCTAAGTCAGTCCTATATAAAGGTTGTTGTTTCATGTCTCTACGACATTGCTAACGGAAGCAGTCTGTTTTTTTTTCCTTCCTAGGGGGCGCTAGCGCGCAATTTGGATATTTGGGGTTTGGTTGCTTGATAAGTTGGGAAGGTTTGCCATACCGATGTGTGTGTTAAATTTGTTGAGTTTTGAAGCATGTTAAGGGGTCAAATTAGGGTGCGAAAGTGCGGAATAATAATAAAGAATAATAAAAAAGAATTTAAAAAAAAGTCTAACATCTCTTTTTGCATTCATTTTCTTTGCAGGGTGTGGTTGCTGCAAATAAAAAAACAACAACAAAAAACGACACTTGTCGAGACTCGTGTGTAAAATCCAAATAAAATTAAAACCCTGTGAATAACTTTTAATTAGAAGGGTTCAATCTCTCTCCTGTGCGAGTTTGAAGCCGACACGACAAACGAGCTCAGAGGAGATAAAGTTTGAAAAAAGGTGATGGGTTTTTACCAAACTTTTAGTTTGAAGGGGTAATTTTTAACTTTCTGTTGATTTTTGCTGAAGGATGTCAATTATTAAAATGTAGGTCTAAGTGAGACCAACATAGATGTTTTTGTTTCATGTATTTCCGGCATTCCTACACAAAGTTACAAGCAGTTTTGTCTGTTTTCTTCATAGGAGCAGTTTTTTCTGTTTTATTACAAAATTGTGCTAGAGCGCAATTTTTTTTTTTTTTTTTTTTATTAGATCGCAATTTTCGCCAGTCCTGATGTGTGTGCCAAGTTTGGTGAGTTTTGAAGCATTTTAAGGGGGTCAAATTACAGCTCAAAGAGGCAGGAATTGCATTTTTAGGAACATTTTGTTTTGAAGGGGTTTTTGCCAACTTTGTTGATTTTTGCCCTAGAAGGCAAAAATTATGAAATGTAGGTCTAAGTCAGTCCTACATAAAGGTTTTTGTTTCATGTCTCGACAATGTGTGTGTAAAATTTGTTGAGTTTTGAAGCATGTTAAGGGGGTCAAATTAGGGTGCGAAGGTTCAGAATAATAAAAAAGAATAATAGTAAAGAATAAAACCTTACAAATTTAGGGTCCTTGTGGACCCTAAAAATCCACATTTGTCGAGACTTAACAAAACTGGGGCTTTTTAGTTGAAGGGTCCTGCAGTTCTCCGTTGCGCCACTAGGGGCGCCAATGGCCGCTCTGCGAAGTCCCATCCCCGAAGTGTTAATATTTAGGTCATAAGATAAAGCGACGTTTGGAACAAAAACCGCCCGGCTCTCCTCTCCTCTCCTCTCGGCGGGGGTCTGTTGTCTCCAAGAGCCCCCGAATGACGCTGCTTAGCGGGACATGTTGGCATAATATTGGGACATTTTGCGCCGTCACATCAGGCTAACGTCGCTCCTCTCGGCTAAGCTAGCTGTCACATCTTCACAAGCTCGACACCATTGTCGTCCCTGCGCGTCCAGGTAAGTTTTTATCCGCCTTCTCGGTGCCTTTTGGGGGCTTTCTTTAATCACCGACACGGCTTGTGTGACGTCCGAACTCGGACGTTGGCTGCAGCATCCTTGCCTCCTTTTAACATCTGGACATAACGTTGTTAGCTTGGGATGCTAACGTTAGCCGGCTGATAGCGCCCCCCCCCCCCCCATTAAATATTTATCATTTTTCTTTATCAGGATTAATGAATGATTCGTGGTATTAATTGTGACTCCAGTATCACTCAAAATATTTGTGAATATTATTTTTACCATAGGTTGAGAATTCCACACATGACTTGTTTGATTTTGTCACCTAATCCCCCCCCCCCCCCCCCCCAAAAAAAAACAACAACTGTGTCCCATAAGAAAGGGTCCCTTATAGTCGTCTTATATTCAAGGTCTAGAGATTTGATTTTGTCATTGAACATATATGTGAGGTAGTATATATATATATATATATATATATATATATATATATATATATATATATATATATATATATATATATATATATATTTAAAAGCGAGTGTTGAAAAGTAAATGTTTGTGTTTGGGTTGAAAAAAGACACGTCGTCTTATATTTGAGGTTGAGAATTTCACTCATGACTTGTTTGATTTTGTCACCAAACCACCACCCCCCCCCCAAAAAACCTGTTCCATAAGAGAAAGTCTCTTATAGTCGTCTTATATTCAAGGTCTAGAGATTTGACATTGAACATATACATTTTAAATTGTGGCTTGAAAATTAAGGGGTTGTCTTTGTGTTTGAGTCAAAGCAGTCTAAAAATGGAAATGTTGTCTTATATTTGAGCAATATATATATATATAATTTTTTTGGGGAGCAATATATATATATATATATATATATATATATATATATATAATTAAAAGCGAGTGTTGAAAAGTAAAGGTTTGTGATTGGTTTGAAAAAAGACACGTCGTCTTATATTTGAGGTGGAGAATTTCACACATGAATTGTTTGATTTTGTCATTTGTTTGATTTTATCACCATCACCCCCCCCCCCCCTCTCTCTTATAGTCGTCTTATATTCAAGGTCTAGAGATTTGATTTTGTCATTGAACATATACATTTTAATTTGTGTCTTGAAAATTAAGGGGATGTCTTTCTGTTTGAGTCAAAGCAGTCTAAAAATGTAAATGTCATCTTATATTTGAGGTTGTGTATATATATATATATATATATATATATATATATATATATATATATATATATATATATATAATTAAAAGCGAGTGTTGAAAAGTAAAGGTTTGTGTTTGGGTTGAAAAAAGACACGTCGTCTTATATTTGAGGTTGAGAATTTCACTCATGACTTGTTTGATTTTGTCACCACAATCAGAAAATAATGAGTCATCCTACATTCAGAGTCTAGAGATTTAATTTCATCATTAAATATATACATTTAAATTGTGTCTTGAAAAGTAAGGGGTTGTCTGTGTGTTTGGGTCAAAACAGTCTCAGAAAAGACATGTTGTCTTATATTTGAGGTTGAGAATTTCACACAACGTTTTTGATTTTGTCACCGAAAATGTTGTCTTAAAATACTTTTTTTTCATCATCACTTTATCACAATTAATGAATGATTTGTGGTATCATACCTGCGTTCCGTCTTTGATTTTGTTATCAAAAATATTTTCCCTTTCAGAGTCTTCTTATATTTGGGTCAAAACAGTCTAAAAAGGACATGTCGTCTTATATTTTAGAGGTTGAGAATTTCATACATACCTGCGTGCCGTCTTTGATTTTGTTGTGAAAAATATTCATACATACCCGTGTGCCGTCTTTGATTTTGTTATCAAAAAATGTTTCCCTTCATAAAAAAGTTGTCTCATTGTCAGAGTCGTCTTATATTTGGGTCAAAACAATCTAAAAAGGACATGTCGTCTTATGTATGAGGTTGCAAAATTCATACATGACTTCTTTGATTTTGTCACCGAAAATGTTGTCTTAAAATACTTTTTTTTCATGATCACTTTATCACAATTAATGAATGATTTGTGGTATCATTTGTGGTATCATACCCTTGTTCCGTCTTTGATTTTGTTATCAAAAATATTTTCCCTTAAAAGAAAAGTTGTCTCATGGTCAGAGTCTTCTTATATTTGGGTCAAAACAGTCTCAAAAGGACATGTCGTCATATATTTTAGAGGTTGAGAAATTCATACGTACCTGCGTGCCGTCTTTGATTTTGTTGTGAAAAATATTCATACATACCCGCGTGCCGTCTTTGATTTTGTTATCAAAAATGTTTTCCCTTTATAAAAAAGTTGTCTCATTGTCAGTTGTTTTATATTTGGGTCAAAACAGTCCAAAAAGGACACATCGTCTTATATTTGAGGTTGAGAAATTCATACATACCCGCATTCCGTCTTTGATTTTGTTATCAAAAATATTTTCCCTTAAAAGGAAAGTTGTCTCATTGTCAGAGTCGTCTTATATTTGGGTCAAAACTATCTAAATAGGACATGTCGTCTTATATTTGAGGTTGAAAAATTCATACATGACTTCTTTGATTTTGTCAACGAAAATGTTGTCTTAAAATACTTTTTTCATGATCACTTTATAACAATTAATGAATGATTTGTGGTATCATTTGTGGTATCATACCCGCGTTCCGTCTTTGATTTTGTTATCAAAAATATTTTCCTTTGAAAGAAAAGTTGTCTCATGGTCAGAGTCTTCTTATATTTGGGTCAAAACAGTCTAAAAAGGACATGTTGTCTTATATTTTAGAGGTTGAGAAATTCATACATACCTGCGTGCCGTCTTTGATTTTGTTGTGAAAAATATTCATACATACCCGCATGCTGTCTTTGATTTTTCTGTGAAATATATTTTCCCTTAAAAGAAAAGTTGTCTCATTGTCAGAGTTGTCTTATATTTGGGTCAAAACAATCTAAAAAGGACATGCCGTCTTATATTTGAGGTTGAGAAATTCATACATACCTGCGTGACGTCTTTGATTTTGTTCTCAAAAATTATTTCCCTTAAAAGAAAAGTTGTCTCATTGTCAGTCGTCTTATATTTGGGTCAAAACAATCTGAAAAATAAAAATTCTATATTCGGGGCCTAAAGGTTCATACATACACCCGCTCTGCCGTTTTTTTTATCTGATCATAAAGTAATATTTCTTTAAAAGTAGGTCTTGCAGAGTAGATTGTCGTCTTATATTTGGGTGTGGAGTGTTTCAGGGCAGTGCAGTGGCTTTAGTTAGAGCCATAATGATACAAAACACTTCAAGTCATGATTGGTTCAGATTTCTAATTAAGGAAAGGACATCAATGAGTAAAACATATTCAAATATAAGTTGTCTCCTTGCAGGCTTCATCAGGCCTGAGGTTGGCGTCTGATGGAGCGGGTGTTTTTGGAGAGGCGCCATGTTCCCTTGTCACGCCGGCCCCTGGCCCGCTTCTGAGGCCCGCGGCGGTCATGTGCCCACCACGGAGCCCTCCCAGCCCCTCCCAGATCTGCTGTGCAGCTGCCCGCCGCCGCCGCTGAACGTCCACTCCGAGGCGCCCTCGCCCGACTCCATGGAGTCCCTCATCGTGGTGACGGAGTGCGAACCCAGCTCGAGAGAGAGCGCAGGACGAGCGCAGGAGGAGGAGGTGAGCGCCCGGGCAAACGTGACCTTGTCACCACGCCACACCTGACATCATCCTTAAAAATGTCAAGCTCTTATTTACGTGCCTCCACTTCGACAGTGTCTTCGCCACTTCAGCCATCTTGTAGTTTTTAGTGCTCCCATAGCGAGTCTACTGACAGATACAAGTGAGAACTGTATCTGGATGCATGTGCATGTATGAGCCAGTCTGCCCCACGACAAGAGAATAGCTGATTTACTCCAATGGCACTTTGAGTACATTCCTACCATGTATCGCTGACATCACCAACAGGAATAAAGTATGTGGGAGTATGAAAGAAGGCAAGATTGATTAGATATTTTCGGGACTTGTGGGGATCCAAATACACACCAGCAGGTACCAATGGATGACAAAAGTTGCTTTTGCATAATTGGGCTCCTTTAAAGTTACATCGTTGTATGTGATATATATGACATCTGTTACGTTGTTGTCCGACATCTACAAACCCCGTTTTCATACGAGTTGGGAAATTGTGTTAGATGTAAAAATAAACGGAATACAAGGATTTGCAAATCCTTTTCAACTCATATTCAATTGAATGCACTACAAAGACAACATATTTGATGTTCAAACTCATTGAGTTTATTTTTTTTTTTGCAAATAATATTTGACTTAGAATTTCATGGCTGCAACACGTGCCAAAGTAGTTGGGAAAGGGCATGTTCACCACTGTGTTACATCACCTTTTCTTTTAAAGGCCTACTGAAATGAGATTTTCTTATTTAAACGGGGATAGCTGGTCCATTCTATGTGTCATACTTGATCATTTCGCGATTGTGCCATATTTTTGCTGAAAGGACTTAGTAGAGACAGTCGACGATGAAGTTCGCCACTTTTGGTACTTCCTGAAAAAGCCTCGCCTTTACCGGAAGTCGCAGACGATGACGTCGCAAGTGTGGGGGCTCCTCGTATATTCACATTGTTTTTAATGGGAGCCTCCAACAAAAACAGCTATTCGGACCGAGAAAACGACAATTTCCCCATTAATTTGAGCGAGGATGAAAGATTCGTGTTTGAGGATATTGATAGCGACGGACTAGAAAAAAAAACAAAAAAACGCGATAGCATTGGGACGTATTCCGAAATTTTTAAACACATTTATTAGGAGAATTCTGGGAAATCCCTTATCTTTCTATTGTGTTGCTAGTGTTTTAGTGAGTTTAACAGTACCTGATAGTCGGGGGGGTTTGTCCACGGGTGTCTTGACGCCATGTCTCAGGGAAGTCGACGGCAGCTGTACGGACGACACAAGCTCAGCTGATATCCGGTAAGAGGCGACTTTTTACCACAATTTTCTCACCGAAACCTGCAGGTTGACATGTGGTTGGGATCCATGTTCTCTGATCCATAGTAAAGTTTCAGCTCCGGGAATTTTACACAAGGAATCACCGTGTGTTTGTGTGGCTAAAGGCTAAAGCTTCCCAACTCCATCTTTCTACTGTGACTTCTCAAATATTAATTGAACAAATTGCAAAAGATTCAGCAACACAGATCTCCAAAATACTGTGTAATTATGCCGTTAAAGCAGACGACTTTTAGCTGTGTGTGTGCGTAGCGCTCATATTTCCTAAAAACGCGTTACGTCTTGCATACACGTCATCATTACACGACGTTTCCAAGACGAAACTCCCGGGAAATTTAAAATTGTAATTTAGTAAACTAAAAAAGCCGTATTGGCATGTGTTGCAATGTTAATATTTCATCATTGATGTATAAACTATCAGACTGCGTGGTGGGTAGTAGTGGCTTTCAGTACGCCTTTAACAACACTCAATAAACGTTTGGGAACTGAGGAAACTAATTGTTGAAGCTTTGAAAGTGGAATTTTTTCCCTATTCTTGTTTTATGTAGAGCTTCAGTCGTTCAACAGTCGTATTTTACGCTTCATAATGCGCCACACATTTTCGATGGGAGACAGGTCTGGACTGCAGGCGGGTACCCGCACTCTTTTTTTTTTTTACGAAGCCACGCTGTTGGTGGCTTGGCATTGTCTTGCTGAAATGAGCAGGGGCGTCCATGAAAAAGACGGCGCTTAGATGGCAGCGTATGTTGTTCCAAAACTTGCATGTACCTTTCAGCATTAATGGTGCCTTCACAGATGTGTAAGTTACCCATGCCTTGGGCACTAATGCACCCCCATACCATGACAGATGCTGGCTTTTCAACTTTGCGTCTATAACAGTCTGGATGGTTCGCTTCCCCTTTGGTCCAGATGACACCATGTCAAAAATTTCCAAAAACAATTTGAAATGTGGACTCGTCAGACCACAGAACGCTTTTCCACTTTGCATCAGTCTATCTTAGATGAGCACGGGCCCAGCGAAGCCTGCGGCGTTCCTTGGTGTTGTTGATAAATGGGTTTTGCTTTGCATAGAAGAGATTTAACTTGCACTTACAGATGTAGCAACCAACTGTAGTTACTGACAGTCGTTTTATGAAGTGTTCCTGGGCCCATGTGGTGATATCCTTTACACACTGATGTCTGTTTTTGATGCAGTACCGCCTGAGGGATCAACGGTCCGTAATATCATCGCTTACGTGCAGTGATTCCTCCAGATTCTCTGACCCTTTTGATGATTTTACGGATTGTAGATGTTAAAATCCCCATATTCCATGCAATAGCTCGTTGAGAAATGTTGTTCTAAAACTGTTCGACAATTTGCTTAAAAATTGGTGACCCTCGACCCATCCTTGTTTGTGAATTACTTAGCATTTCATAGAAGCTGCTTTTATACCCAATCATGACACCCGCCTGTTCCCAATTAGCCTGCACACCTGTGGGATGTTCCAAATAAGCGTTTGATGAGAATTTCTCAACTTTATCAGTATTTATTGCCACCTTTCCCAACTTCTTTGTCACTTGTTACTGGCATTAAATTCTAAAGTTAAGGATTATTTGCAAAAAAAAAAATGTTTATCAGTTTGAACATCAAATATGTTGTCTTTGTAGCATATTCAACTGAATATGGGTTGAAAATGATTTGCAAATCATTGTATTCCGTTTATGTTTACATCTAACACAATTTCCCAACTCATATGGAAACGGGGTTTGTATATATACTGTATATATATATATATACATATATATATATATATATATATATATATATATATATATATATATATATATATATATATATATACAAACCATATATATATATCAGTTTAATTGTTGCTCGTTGTGGTTCTAATCACATCTACAGGTGTTTTCAACACCTGATTGAAAAGACCTTATTCAAATTCTGTTCTTAAGAGTTATGATCTTCAAGGGGTTGAATAATTTTGTCAATGAGATATTAAGAAAAATGTCCTTTTTTGGTATTTTGTAAAATACAGTGTTACATTTTAAGTTGCAATTGTCTATTTGACACATCTTTATTTGGTAGGACTATAAAAAATACGGAATAAATGTCCAACTTGCTAAAACACCAAAATTGTTTGGGGGTTAAATAATTTTGATATATATATATATATATATATATATATATATATATATATATATATATATATATGTATATGTATATATACACCAACACTGTACAGTTGTGGTCAAAATTATTTAACCCCCACACAATTTTGGTGTTTTAGCAAGTTGGACATTTATTCCGTATTTTTTTATAGTCCTATCAAATAAAGATGTGTCAAATAGACAATTGCAACTTAAAATGTAACACTGTATTTCACAAAATACCAAAAAAGGACATTTTTCTTAATATCTCATTGACAAAATTATTCAACCCCTTGAAGATCATAACTCTTAAGAACAGAATTTGAATAAGGTCTTTTCAATCAGGTGTTGAAAACACCTGTAGATGTGATTAGAACCACAACGAGCAACAATTAAACTGATTGAAAAAGACTGTGATGCTCAGCTTCTTGTAGATGGTCAATGGTGTATTTGCAACATGGTGAAGTCCAGGGAGTGGTCAAAGAAGTCGAGAGAGGAGGTAATTTCTCTTCATAAGAAAGGATATGGATATAAGAAAATAGCAAAGACATTACACATTCCAAGAGACACAGTTGGGAGCATAATTTGCAAGTTTAAAGCTAAAGGCAGAGTGGAAACACTACCTGGGCGTGGTAGAAAGAGGATGCTGTGTGCAACTGCTGTCCGGTATTTGAAGCGTACGGTGGTGAAAAACCCCCGGGTAACAGCTGAGGAACTACATCAGGACATTGCAGAGGGGGGAACGCAGGTTTCGTCCCAGACAATAAGGCGCGCACTACGAGATGAAGGCCTCCATGCCAGAACTCCCAGGCGCACCCCAATTCTGACTACCAGGCACAAGGAAAATAGACTCCAGTATTTCATAAATCATCTGGACAAACCCCAAAGGTTTTGGGAAACTGTTCTATGGAGTGATGAGACAAAAGTGGAACTCTTTGGGCCTATGAATCAACGTTATGTCTGGAGGAGAAAAAATGAAGCTTACAAAGAGAAGAACACCTTTCCTACTGTTAAGCATGGTGGGGGGTCAATCATGCTCTGGGGCTGTTTCTCTGCCTCAGGTACCGGGAATCTCCAGCGCGTTCAAGGCATTATGAATTCTATTTCCTAGCAGGATATATTAGCTGCAAATGTCATGAAGTCAGTGACGAAGCTGAGGCTTGGGAGACGTTGGACCTTCCAACAGGACAAGGATCCCAAGCATACCTCCAAATCAACATCAGAGTGGTTGCAGAAGAAGGGCTGGAAGACTCTGGAGTGGCCTTCACAGTCGCCAGACCTAAATCCTATAGAAAAGGTGTGGTGGGACTTGAAGAAGGCAGTTGCAGCACGCAAGCCCAAGAATATGAATGAACTGGAGGCCTTTGCCCAAGAGGAATGGGCTAAAAATACCTGTAGATGGTTGCAAGAAGCTTGTGTCCGCTTATGTATCACCTTTGAAGGATGTCATTACTGCCAAAGGGTGTTCTACTAAGTACTAAAGATGCATGTAACTAGGGGGTTGAATCATTTTGTCAATGAGATATTAAGAAAAATGTCCCTTTGTGGTATTTTGTAAAATACAGTGTTGCAATTTAAGTTGCATTTGTCTATTTGACACATCTTTATTTGATATGCCCATAAACAAAATACGGAATAAATATCCAACTTGCTAAAACACCAAAATTGTGTGGGTGTTGAATCATTTTAATCACAACTGTATGTATGTAAGGACACTGGCCGAGAGTGGAGTTGGCTGTCTTGGTTGCTTTGTTGGGTCTGCTCCTGTCTCTGGCCATGCTCCCTTCACCCCAGCGGACGATGGCGTGGAACACCGCAGAGGCCACCACAGTGGATTTGTTTCTTTTACTTTTTATTCATAGCTGTATGTAGAAGTGTCTGGTTGTATCTTCTGCCCTTGTTTACCTGTATGTCATCTTTTTTGTAAGGGGCGCTGGAAGCCGGCAGACCCGTCAGCGATCCTGTTCTGTCTCCCTGTAATGTTTGTCTGATCTTGAATGGGATTGTGCTGAAAATTTTAATTTTCCTGACGGAATAAATAAAGTACTATCTAATCTAATCTAATCTATACATGTTGCTTTCATGAAAGAATGTTCTTCTCACACACGTTTGGTCACATTTCAGGAAGAGGAAATGGACAGTTCGGAGACGCCACCTTTCCCCACGCCATCCTGCGACCTTGTGTCCCACAAGGGTTCTCGTTCGGAGGGTCTGCTGCCCGCCACCGAGGAGCAAAGAGCTCGCCTGAGCCTGTCGGACAGGAAGCTGTCGCTGCAGGAGCGCTCGCAGACGCCAACGTCGCCGTGCGGCTCGCCGGGACTCAACGGCCGCTACATCTACCCGTCCTTGCCGTACTCGCCCATCACCTCGCCGCACTCCTCGCCGCGCCTGCTGCGCCGCCCCACCGTGGAGTCCCACAGCGTGTCTATTACAGACCTCCAGGTATGCTGGACTTCTTCATTCCTCTTCTTTCTTCCTCCTTCTGATATTTCATCCTACTTCCTAGTGTATTTACCTTTGTTTTCAAAATACAAACCTTTACGCCTACTTTGAGTGGGATGAGTTGTTGTGTTGCTCTATTGGAGCTTTATGCTCATGACTAAAACATCACCATTTTAACACGTAACAAGCCTTTTGAAGAAAAACTACCTTTTAAATCAGGGGTGTCAAACTCAAATACAGTGTGGGCCAAAATTTAAAACTGAACAAAGCCGCGGGCCAAGGTTGAACAAATTAATCTTTTAGGTCAGGAGTAGGGAACCTATGGCTCTAGAGCCAGATGTGGCTCTTTTGATGACTGCATCTGGCTCTCGGATACATCTGAGTTGACATTGCTTAACACGGTAAGTAATGAATAATTCCACTTGTAATCACAGTGTTAAAAATAACGTTCAAAATATAAAACATTCTCATGCTTTTTTTTGTTCACCAAGTTGCGTTAATGGTAAGTAGTAATTTATTTATTATTGGTTAGTGTGGGGCTTGCCCTCCTGGGGGTTCTTCAGACCACCAAGCACCGACATGAGAGCCCTTTTCAGGATTACATTATTGTTTTGTTTTTCAATAAGTCTCTCAGTTGCTTTCCAGCAATTGTATTTTTCTCTCTCGCTCACGCTCTGGCTCCAGCCTCCACCCCGTCTCTCCTCCTGGCTGCTGCTTGTAACAGAGCGACAGGTGATTAGATAACAAGGCTCAGGTGGGCTATCTACGCACCTGTCGCTGATTTCGAGGCTGGTCCTGGGACACCCAAGTTTGCTGCAGGCCCATAGGCCACGCCCCCACCACTGTTAGCTTCAGAATAACAATGTTATTACAAAGAATAAGAGACCTATTATACTCTAGAAATGTTGGTCTTACTTAAAAATGCACGCGCTTAGTTGTGTTCAGTGTTAAAAAAATATTATATGGCTCTTACGGAAATACATTTTTAAATATTTGGCTTTCATGGCTCTCTCAGCCAAAAAGGTTCCCGACCCCTGTTTTATGTGGTAGCGTGTATTGTAGTGTCCCGGAAGAGTTAGTGCTGCAATCGGTTCTGGGTATTTGTTCTGTTGTGTTACGCTACAGATGTTCTCCCGAAATGTGTTTGTCATTCTTGTTTGGTGTGGGTTCACAGTGTGGCACATATTTGGAACAGTGTTAAAGTTGTTTGTACGGCCAACCTCAAGTGTCACTTGTATGGCTGTTGACCAAGTATGCATTGCATTCACTTATGACTGTATAAGCCGCTTACACTACGAAGCTGTTTGTATGGAGGATAAGCGGACGTGACGACAGGTTTTAGAGAACGTTAAAGGCAGTGCCTTTAAGGCACGGCCCCCAGTATTGTTGTCCGGGTGGAAATCGGGAGATATTCGGGAGAATGGTTGTCCAGGGAGATTTTCGGGAGGGGCACTGAACATCGGAAGTCTCCCGGGAAAATCGGAAGGGTTGGCAAGTATGAATATTAGCGGTGAATGCGGTGTTACAGCGGCACAGCCACTGTATAATACCGGCGGGCCAGCTCTAATGTTAATTTGATATTGCCTCAAGGGCCAAATGAAATTACATGGCGGGTCAAATTTGCCCCGCGGGCCAGAGTTTGACACCCATAGATATTGTCGAAAAACAATACAATAGAATGTAGTACAAAAAAGTGCAGTAGTTTATATGAAGTGATGTCATAATAATGTACCTTCAGTATCTCCTTCCAAGCTACTACTCGGTCAAACACACCATCAGCAGCCTCTCCATATTTTTACGAATTGTTGTTTAGATATTATTTTAACATTGTCTGCCGGCGTTATGGACTCCTTGGCGCAGACTAGTATGCTACGCTCCAACTGCGTCACCAGGTTAGGTAGCGACGTGCTCTGTCGTCTTTTTGATGATTTATGTCTTTAATTCAATGACATTATCCACTTTTTTCATAAGCATGCTTGGAAAAACAAAGTTATTGCCATCTCTAGCTAGAAACTAGCTAGCTAAACACTAATACTAGCGAGTAAAATAGGATGTTTTAATGGGGTATTTTTTTTTAGGTTCACTCTGCCAACTAGTGGTCGGGAGGCTCGTAACACCAATTTGTATCTAAAAATACTGCTGTGTTGACGTACTACTGTACTTGTCTTCTAAAATAAATGTTTAGGGTTATTTTTTTGTAGCATATTAGCAATGTTTCCAGAAAGATATAATGCTACTTCAAACTACTAATGACATAATTACTAATCATTGATAGCTCCTTATCATCAGGCATCTGTTAGGGCAACTATTTGAGGAAATACTTTGTTTGGAGTGTGTGTGCTAGGTATAACTAACTGTGTATTAGACAAAATAAGAGGACAAAAGTATATTCATGTTTTTTTTCAAGTATTATGTAGTTTCCCCTCATACAGTATGTGTCTGTCAGAAGCAGCAATGCCACTGAAGTCCGAGCTTTAGGAAGGCAAAGGTAAGATTGCTCAGTCCATACTTTAGATGTACTGTAGATAGACTGTAGTTCTGGGGTGTCCAAACTTTTTCCACTGAGGGCCGCACACTGTGTGTGTATATATATATATATATATATATATATATATATGTGTATATATATATATATATATATATATATATATATATATATATATATATATATATATATATATGTATATGTATGTATATATATGTATGTATATATATATATATATGTATATACACATACCATAAATACACACATATATAGTGTACATGAACATATATACGATTACAAGTTTTTATTATTCTTTGTTATTTTAGTTTGTTTGTTTTATGCTCTTATTGTCAAATAAAACTTTTTTTTTTATGGGAAGGACACAAAATAGGAAATATTTACCCCAATAAATATTTCAAAGTGTGATATTTGATGTGAAGTAATTGGAACCTTAAATATGTCAACAATTAACAACGTTGATTTTATTTAATTATTATTTACTGGGCAGTGACGTTGAAAAAAAAAATCACACTAAAATTCTCGGGGATCCAAAAGAACCTCATTCATAAAAATATTAAGAATAAGATATACTTTTTTTTAGAATTTTTATTTTACTTTCAACACTTAAGTCTCAAATAAATTCAAGTTATATGCGTAGATTAAATGTGTTTTTTATTTTTTGTTATTTTTGTTTGTTCTACGCTCTTTTTGACAAGAAACATTTTTTTAATGGCAAAGACACACAATAGGAAATATTAACCCCAATAAATATTTCAAAGTGTGATATTTGATGTGAAGTAATTGGAACCTTAAATATGTCAACAATTAACAACGTTGATTTTATTTAATTATTATTTATTGGGCAGTGACGTTGAAAAAAAAAATCGCACTAAAATTCTTGGGGATCCAAAAGATCCCCATTCATAAAAATATTAAGAATAAGATATACTTTTTTTAGAATTTTTATTTTACTTTCAACACTTAAGTCTCGAGATAAACTCAAGTTATATGCGTCGATTAAATGTGTTTTTTATTCTTTGTTATTTTTGTTTGTTCTACGCTCTTTTTGTCAAAGAAGCATTTTTTTTTTTTTAGGAAAGACACAAAATAGGCAATAAATATTTTAAAGTGTGATATTTGATGTAAAGTAATCGTAGCCTTGAACCGGTCAGTAATTTAAATTCACTTTTATTATTGAGCAATGACAATTTTAAAGAAACAAACAGCCTGCATGTCAGATTTGTGTTATTAGAGTCAACAATGCAACTTTGTATTGTTACATTTTTGATCTTTTAGATCACTTTTTTTAATGTATTATTTTCTGTTAAGTTTTTTTGTAGTATTATTCTTACGAAATTTGCCGCGGCCCCACTTTGGACACCCCGCTGTGGATGTTTGCCATTAGTTCCTTCCACTAGAGAAACAACCAAGTAGTTAGTCACGTGTCTCCCGGTGAGAGCTGGCTGCGCCACACTTTTCAAAATAGCAGCTGGCTACGTCTCGCCTCCTTCTGTGCCGTCCTCGTTCTTTTCTCCTCACACAACGCAGGACAAACTCGTCCTCCGACGCGCTTAATATTATTTTTATGAGGTCCCTATACACATATCTTAAAAACACCAACACGTGTTTCCGTACTTTTCAGAAATACAGACACACACATGTCATTATTGGCTTTATTTTAGCAAATAAAATGTTGTTTCACATGAAACATATGCGTTTTATTGCAATTAAAGAAGAATGTTGTCATGAAATAAGATGTTGAACATACTGGACAACCTCTATTTTAGTAATAAGTAAACAAACGAAGGCTCCTAATTGTCTGCTTATTGTGTCATTTTATTTTGTCAACACTGCTTGTTCATTTCCTGTTAACATCTGCTCACTTCCTGTTTTAAAGGCCTACTGAAAGCCACTACTACCGACCACGCAGTCTGATAGTTTATTTATCAATGATGAAATCTTAACAGTGCAACACATGCCAATATGGACGGGTTAGTTTACTAAATTGCAGTTTAAAATTTTGCGAGAATTATCCTGCTGAAAACGTCGCGGTACGATGACGCGTGCGCATGACGTCACGGATTGTAGCGGACATTTTTAACCAGCACCGATCCCAGCTATAAGTCGTCTGCTTTAATCGCATAATTACACAGTATTCTGGACATCTGTGTTGCTGAATCTTTTGCAGTTTGTTCAATTAATAATGGAGACGTCAAAGAAGAAAGATGTAGGTGGGAAGCGGTGTATTGCGGCCCCCTTTAGCAACACAAACACAGCCTGTGTTTCCTTGTTTAGATTCCCGAAAGATGACGGTGTAGCTTTACTATGGAACAGAGCGGTCGAGCGAACATGGTTCCCTAGCAAATGTCAACCGGCAGGTTTCGGTGAGAAAATGGTGGTAATAAGTTGGCTCTTACCGTAGACATGAGCGGAGAGCTTGCGTCGTTCCTCCTGCAGCTGCGGACTCTCTTGCCTCCTCCCACCGGCCGCCCCCGACCGTCAGATGCTTACACCGTGAAGGAGGGGGAAGAAAAAAAAATCTCAGCCTGGCTGCCTTCGCCTCGACAAGAAACGTGGCTTCCCTCGGAGACACTGGCGGTCACCACACCCGTGGCCACACCTATCTGATTTACAGGTTGTACAGGTACGACCATATAATCTCACTAAAACACTAGTAACACAATATAAAGATAAAGGATTTTCCAGAATTATCCTATTAAATGTGTCTAATAACATCTGAATCGCTCCCATTGCCCTCGTCTTTTTTTTTTTTTTCCTAGTCCTTCACTCTCACTTTCCTCATCCACGTATCTTTCATCCTCGCTCAAATTAATGGGGAAATGTCGCTTTCTCGGTCTGAATCGCTCTCGCTGCTGGTGGCCATGATTGTAAACAATGTTCAGATGTGAGGAGCTCCACAACCCGCGACGTCACGCTCCCATCGTCTGCTACTTCCGGTACAAGCAAGGCTTTTTTATTAGCGACCAAAAGTTGCAAACTTTATCGTCGATGTTCTCTACTAAATCCTTTCAGCAAAAATATGGCAATATCGCGAAATGATCAAGTATGACACATAGAATGGACCTGCTATCCCCGTTTAAATAAGAAAATCTCATTTCAGTAGGCCTTTAACATGTTCTATCTACACTTCGGTTCAAATGCAATAATCATTTATTTTTCTCTTCTTTGATACTTTACATTAGTTTTGGTATCTGATTAAATTTCTCCCGTGTCCAGGGATGTATTTCATCACTTTATGAATAAAAACAAAACGACAAATGATTTTGTGATAATAAAAATCCAGTCCAATCCACTTTATTTGTGTAGCACATTTAAACAACAGAAATGTTTCCAAAGTGCCGCGCAGCAATATTAAAAACAATATTCAAATGTTATCCTTAACTCCACCAATGAATGAATTAAAAAAACCAACAAATTAATATGAAACCAATATAAAAATACATATGATTAAAAACGATTTTAAAGGGTAAAACCAATTAAAACAATAGGTGGAAGTCAAAATTTTAAAAATACATTGGACCACACAACTCGCGTAGTGTTAAAAGCCAAAGAATAAAAGTGGGTCCTAAGACGAGACTTAAGACAGTCCACGAAAATATCAAAGTAATCATTGTAGTATCGACTATACTTGCACCCGGTATCGTTACAGTGGATATTTTTACGGAGCCACCGATTTGTTTATGTTGAAAATTACTTTATTTGCCGCCATGATTTAGAAGTAGCTAAAACACTGCGGAGGGGCGTTAGCCGCTAGCTGGCTATGTTTTAAAGCAGTGTTTGCAGAGCTTCAGTGTTTACAGCCTCAACTTTATCGATAGTTTTGGAGGCAAACTAGGTCCTTTCTGCACACTGTTTCTGCCTATAAGTGCTCTGTGTGTGTGTGTTGACGCACAACACACAACACTTCTGATGTTCTTGCTGATGTCTTTTCACAACAAGCCAGCCAACATGTTTTTGTTTACTGTCCCCTCTCCACTGTCGGACTACCTGTAAGGACTGTGTGCAGCTCAACCAGTACAAGCTGAAGGACGAGATTGGAAAGGTAAAGTCTGGATTGTTCCTCCGGTCACCTTCTCCTTTCACACGTAGTAAAACATGTCTGACATTTCCTTCACTCGTAGTACAAACCCTGTTTCCATATGAGTTCGGAAATTGTGTTGGATGTAAATATAAACAGAATACAATGATTTGCAAATCCTTTTCCACCCATATTCAATTGAATGCACTACAAAGACAACATATTTGATGTTCAAATTCATAAACTTTATGTATTAACTTAGAATTTCACGACTGCAACACGTGCCAAAGTAGTTGGGAAAGGGCATGTTCACCACTGTGTTGCATCACTTTTTCTTTTAACACTCAATCAATGTTTGGGAACTGAGGAAAGTGATTGTTGAAGCTTTGAAAGTGGAATTCTTTCTCATTCTTTTTTTATGTAGAGCTTCAGTCGTTCGACAGTCCGCTGTTGTATTTTACGCTTCATAATGCGCTACACATTTTCAATGGGAGACAGGTCTGGACTGCAGGCGGGCCAGGAAAGTACCCGCACGCTTTTTTTTTACAAAGCCACGCTGTTGTAACACGTGTTGAATGTGGCTTGGCATTGTCTTTCTGAAATAAGCAGGGGCGTCCATTAAAAAGACGGCGCTTAGTTCCAAAACCTGTATGTACCTTTCAGCATTAATGGTGCGTTCACAGATGTGTAAGTTACCCATGCCTTGGGCACTAATGCACCCCCATACCATCACAGATGCTGGCTTTTGAACTTTGCGTCGATAACAGTCTGGATGCTTCGCTTCCCCATGTCGAATATTTCCAAAAACAATCTGAAATGTGGACTCGTCAGACCACAGAACATTTTTCCACTTTGCATCAGTGCATCTTAGACGATCTTGGGCCCAGCGAAGACGGCGGCGTTTCTGGATGTTGTTGATAAATGGCTTTGGCTTTGCATAGTAGAGCTTTAACTTGCACTTACAGATGTAGCGACAAACTGTATTTAGTGACAGTGGTTTTCTGAAGTGTTCCTGAGCCCATGTGGTGATATCCTTTAGAGATTGATGTCAGTTTTTGATACAGTGCCGTCGGAGGGATCGAAGGTCACGGTCATTCAATGTTGGTTTCCGGCCATGCCGCTTACATGGAGTGATTTCTCCAGATTCTCTGACCGTTTTGATGATATTATGGACTAGATCAGTGGTTCTTAACCTGGGTTCGATGGAACCCTAGGGGTTCGGTGAGTCGGCCTCAGGGGTTCGGCGGAGGTCAAAACACACCCGACTCATCGTATGAATACAAACTTCTCCCTATCGGCCTATTACGGATACGGCAACAGCTGAATGATTTGCAGGTGTGTAATTCGTTGTAGGTTTATGCACTGTGTTGGTGTTGTTGTTTGAACAAGGTGATGTTCATGCACGGTTCATTTTGTGCACCAGTAAAAAAAAAAAACATGGTGACACATTAGTATGGGAAACATATTCACCATTAATTAGTTGCTTATTAACATGCAAATTAGTAACATATTGGCTCTTAACTAGTCATTATTAAGTACTTATTAATGCCTTATTCGGCATGACTTTATTATAACGCCAACCCTCTAACCCTGACCCTAACCAAACCTGAATATGGGTTGAAAATGATTTGTAAATCATTGTATTCCGTTTTATATTTACATCTAACACAATTTCCCAACTCATGGAAACGGGGTTTGCACAACAGGTCTGACATTTCCTTCACACGTACAACCTGTCGAACATTTCTTTCAGACGTAGTACAACATGTCAGACATTTCTGTAGAACTCATCAAGCAGAACATTTACTGCTCTCTCATATCCACTCCTCCTCTCCTGGATGTCCTCCTTTACCCCGCTCTCTGTGTGATATCAGTGTGTGTTATCAGTGTGTGTGTGTGTGTGTGCGTGCGTGTGCGCGTGTGTGTGTGTGAAGCAGACGTCCCAGCAGATAGTTGCAAGATGGATGAGATTATAAATAGGTGCTCTCCAGGCGCAGTGGATTTTCTGTGTTCCTTAATTAAAATGTAGGATGAAGGGATGAGCATTTGACTAGAAATCCTTGATGTGCAAAAACTCAACTGTAATGGAAATAAAGATTTACAAAGACAAAATATATCAGTGAAATAATGTAAATAAATAAAGATGAAAAAGACAAAATACATCAGTAAAATAATGTAAACAAATAAAGATGAACAAGAAGAAATACATCAGTGAAATAATGTAGGTAAATAATGATGAAAAAGACTAAATACATCATTGAAATAAAAGAAACAAATAAAGATGAAAAAGACAAAATACATCAGTGAAATAATATAAACAAATAAAGATGAAAAAGACGAAATACATCAGTGAAATAATGTAAATAAATAAAGATGAAAAAGATAATGTAAATAAATAAAGATGAAAAAGACAAAATACATCAGTGAAATAATATAAACAAATAAAGATGAAAAAGACGAAATACATCAGTGAAATAATGTAAATAAATAAAGATGAAAAAGACAAAATACATCAGTGAAATAATGTAAATAAATAAAGATGAAAAAGACAAAATACATCATTGAAATCATGTAAATAAATAAAGATGAAAAAGACAAAATACATCATTGAAATCATGTAAATAAATAAAGATGAAAAAGACAAAATACATCAGTGAAATAATGTGAACAAATAAAGATGAAAAAGACTAAATACATCATTAAAATAATGTAAACAAATAAAGATGAAAAAGACTAAATACATCATTGAAGTAATGTAAATAAATAAAGATGAAAAAGACAAAATTTATCAGTGAAATAATGTAAATAAATAAAGATGAAAAAGACAAAATACATCAGTGAAATAATGTAAATAAATAAAGATGAAAAAGACAAAATACATCATTGAAATAATGTAAACAAATAAAGATGAAAAAGACAAAATACATCAGTGAAATAATGTAAGTAAATAAAGATGAAAAAGACAAAATACATCATTGAAATTATGTAAATGAATTAAGGTGAAAAAGACAAAATACATCAGTGAAATAATGTAAATAAATAAAGATGAAAAAGACGAAAAACATCATTGAGATAATGTAAACAAATAAAGATGAAAAAGGCAAAATACATCATTGAAATCATGTAAATAAATAAAGATGAAAAAGACAAAATACATCATTGAAATAATGTGAATAAATAAAGATAAAGACAAAATACATCAGTGAAATAATGTAAACAAATAAAGATGAAAAAGACAAAATACATCAGTTAAATAATGTAGGTAAATAATGATGAAAAAGACTAAATACATCGTCGAAATAAAAGAAACATAAAGATGAAAAAGACAAAATACATCAGTGAAATAATGTAAACAAATAAAGATGAAAAAGAAGAAATACATCAGTGAAATAATGTAAATAAATAAAGATGAAAAAGACAAAATACATAATTGAAATGATGTAAATACAGTAAATAAAGATGAAAAAGACAAAATACATCAGTGAAATAATGTAAATAAATAAAGATGAAAAAGACAAAATACATCAGTGAAATAATGTAAATAAAGAAAGATGAAAAAGACAAAATACATCAGTGAAATAATGTAAATAAATAAAGATGAAAAAGACAAAATACATCATTGAAATAATGTAAACAAATAAAGATGAAAAAGACAAAATACATCAGTGAAATAATGTAAGTAAATAAAGATGAAAAAGACGAAATACATCATTGAAATAATGTAAATGAATAAAGATGAAAAAGATTAAATACATCACTGAAATAATGTAAACAAATAAAGATGAAAAAGACAAAATACATCATTGAAGTAATGTAAATAAATAAAGATGAAAAAGATTAAATACATCAGTGAAATAATGTAAACAAATAAAGATGAAAAAGACAAAATACATCAGTGAAAAATGTAAATAAAGATGAGACAAAATACATCAGTGAAATAATGTAAATAAATAAAGATGAAAAAGACAAAATACATCAGTGAAATAATGTAAATAAATGAAGATGAAAAAGACGAAACACATCATTAAAATAATGTAAACAAATAAAGATGAAAAAGACAAAATACATCAATGAAATAATGTAAGTAAATAAAGATGCAAAAGACGAAATACATCATTGAAATGATGTAAATGAATAAAAATGAAAAAGACAAAATACATCAGTGAAATAATGTAAATAAATGAAGATGAAAAAGACGAAACACATCATTAAAATAATGTAAACAAATAAAGATGAAAAAGACAAAATACATCAATGAAATAATGTAAGTAAATAAAGATGCAAAAGACGAAATACATCATTGAAATGATGTAAATGAATAAAAATGAAAAAGACAAAATACATCAGTGAAATAATGTAAATAAATAAAGATGAAAAAGACGAAAAACATAATTGAAATAATGTAAACAAATAAAGATGAAAAAGACAAAATACATCATTGAAATCATGTAAGTAAATAAAGATTAAAAAGACGAAATACATCATTGAAATAATGTGAATAAATAAAGATAAAGACAAAATACATCAGTGAAATAATGTAAATAAATAAAGATGAAAAAGACAAAATACATCATTGAAATAATGTGAATAAATAAAGATAAAGACAAAATACATCAGTGAAATAATGTGAACAAATAAAGATGAAAAAGACGAAATACATCAGTGAAATAATGTGAATAAATAAAGATAAAGACAAAATACATCATTGAAATAATGTGAATAAATAAAGATAAAGACAAAATACATCAGTGAAATAATGTGAACAAATAAAGATGAAAAAGACGAAATACATCATTAAAATAATGTAAATAAATAAAGATGAAAAAGACAAAATACATCAGTGAAATAATGTAAACAAATAAAGATGAAAAAGACAAAATACATCAGTATGCAGAAATGGTTCTTCACAACAAAAAAGGGCCAGCGTGTAGAGAAAAGTGTCATTTAGTGCAGTGTGGGAAGTCAAAGTAGAAGTAAGAAGACATCTTTCTCCCTCAGGCCTGCAAGCCAGCCTCCTTTCTCCATGGAACATTTTCACTAATTAGCCTGCAACCTAAATTGAAAGCTGCTCGCGCTCTCTGTTGTCGCTTTCAGGAAGCTGCAGCACATGAAAGTGTGTGTGCTCTTAGGTGTCATAGTCACATCTTATGTCTTGACCTGCAGGGCTCCTACGGTGTGGTCAAGCTGGCGTACAACGAAGACGACAACATGTACTATGTGAGTAGTTCACACACTCCTCACCTCATAGCCAAGTCTGCACACAGCGCTCTACGTGTGTGTATTTGTATCATTATATCATCTTGATATTACATCATTATAAATATATATATATATATATGTGTGTGTGAATGAGTGAATGTGGAAATAGTGTCAAAGCGCTTTGAGTTCCTTAAAAAGGTAGAAAAGCGCTATACAAGTACGAACCATTTACCATATGTGGTAGAAAATGGATGGATTATATCATCATGAATCCATACATCATTATATCATCATACATCTACCGTATTGCTCGGAGTATAAGTCGCACCTGCCGAAAATGCTTAATAAAGAAGGAAAAAAAACATATATAAGTCGCTCTGGAGCAGGGGTGCCCACACTTTTTCTGCAGGCGAGCTACTTTTCAATTGACCAACTCGAGGGGATCTACCTCATTTATATATATCATTTATATGTATTTATTTATGAAAGAGACATTTTTGTAAACAAGTTAAATGTGTTTAATGATAATACAAGCATGTGTAACACATATAAATGTCTTTCTTTCACAAAGACAAGAATATAAGTTGGTGTATTACCTGATTCTGATGACTTGCATTGATTGGAATCAGACAGTAATGATGATAACGCCCACATTTTCAAATGGAGGAGAAAAAAAGTTGTCCTTTCTGTACAATACCACATGAAAGTGGTTGGTTTTTGGCATCTAATTCATCCAGCTTCCATACACTTTACAAGAAAAACATTGGCGGCAAATTCCGTAGCTTGCTTGATTGACATTCACGGCACCCGAGGGTCTTGTGAGATGACGCTGGCTGCTGCCAGTTCATTATTATGAAAAAATGACAGAGAGGAAGGCGAGAAACACTTTTTATTTCAACAGACTTTCGCGCCGTCCCTTCCGTCAAAACTCTGAAGGCCGACTGCACATTTCCTATCTTTACAATAAAAGCCCTGCTTCATGCTGCCTGCGCTAACAAAATAAGAGTCTCGGAAAGCTGGCGTGCACAAGTGATGTGCACGCCAGCTTTCTGAGGGATCGCTTGTGCACGCCAGTTTTCCGAGACTCTGTATTTAGTTAGCGCAGGCAGCATGAAGCAGGGCTTTTATTGTGAAGATAGGAAATGTGCAGTCGGCCTTTAGAGTTTTGACGGAAAGTACGGCGCGAGAGTCTGTTGAAATAAAAAGTGTTTCTCGCCTTCCTCTCGGTCATATTTTAATAATAATGATCTTGCAGCAGCCAGCGTCATCTCACAAGACCCTCCGGTACCGTGAATGTCATTTAAGTGACGTCTTGGTGAAGATTGATGATCACTAATTTTTAGGTCTATTTTTTTTTTAAGCCTGGCTGGAGATCGACTGACACACCCCCCGCGGTCGACTGGTAGCTCGCGATCGACGTAATGGGCACCCCTGCTCTGGAGTATGAGTCGCATTTTTTGGGGAAATGTATTTGTTAAAACCCAACACCAAGAATATACATTTGAAAGGCAATTTAAAATAAATAAAGAATAGTGAACAACAGGCTGAATAAGTGTACGTTATATGAGGCATAAATAACCAACTGAGAAGGTGCCTGGTATGTTGACGTAAAATATTATGGTAAGAGTCATTCAAATAACTATAACATATCGAACATGCTATACGTTTACCAAACAATCTGTCAATCCTAATTGCTAAATCCCATGAAATCTTATACGTCTAGTCTCTTACGTGAATGACCTAAATAATATTATTTGATATTTTACGGTAATGTGTTAATAATTTCACACATAAGTCGCTCCTGAGAAGAAGTCGCACCCCCGGCCAAACTATGAAAAAAAACTGCGACTTATAGTCCGAAAAATACGGTACATAACATTATATCATCATAAATCTATATATCATTATATTCATCATACATCTACATAACATATCATAAATCTATATATCATTATCATCATGAATGAATGCTTTTTTTTTGCATATTTGAAATAAAAATATATCAATCATTCAAAAAAAATGTATACATCATATCATCATAAATCTATATATCAATATATCATCATGAATCTATATATCATATCATATCATACTTCTATGTATCATTATATCATCATGAATCTATGTATCATATCATCACAAATCTGTCATTATATCATAATAAATCTATATATCATTATACCATCATAAATCTGTATTACATTATATCATAATAAATCTATGAATCATTATATCATCGTAAATCTATACATCATATCATAACTATATAATATTATATCATCATGAATCTAAAGTATTTTTGATTTTGATATCATCATAAATCTGTATAACATATAAGTTTGTACATCATTATATCATAATAAGTCTATATATCATATCATCAAATCTATTTAAAAGTATATAATCATGAATCTATATATCATATCATCATAAATCTATATATCATACCATAAATCTATAACATATCATCATAAATTTATATATCATTATATCATCATAAATCTATATATCATACCATAAATCTATAACATATCATCATAAATTTATATATCATTATATCATCATAAATCTATATATCATATCATCATAAATCTCTAACATTATATCATCCTAAATCTATATCTCATTATATCATAAATCTATACAACATATCATCATGAATCTATGTCATATCATCATAAATCTATATGATATCCTCATAAATCTATAACATTATATCATCATAAATCTATATATCATTATATCATCATACATTTATACCACATAATAAACCTATATATCATTATGTCATAAATCCATATATCATCATAAATCTATTTATTATTTTATCATCATAAATCTATATATCATTATATCATCATGAATTTATATAACAAATCCTCATAAATCTATATATCATAAATCTATATATCATATCATACATCTGTATATAATTATATCATCATGAATCTATATAACAAATAATCATAAATATATATATCATTATATCATCATGTCTCTATGTATCATATCATCATACATCCATATATCATAAATCTATATATCATATCTTAAATCTATATATCATATATATATCTATATCATTATATCATAAATCTATATAACATATCATAAATACATATATAATTTTATCCTCACAAATCTATATAACATTATATCATCATACATCTATAGCATTATATTATCATAAATCTATATCATATTATACATCTATATGTTATTATATAATCATAAATCTATATATCATTTTATCCTCACAAATCTATATAACATTATAATCATCATACATCTACATATCATTTTATCATCATAAATCTATATGACATTATACCATCATGAATCTATATATCAGTGTGTTAATAAGTGATGTAATTGAGGGTTGATTAATTCATATTTCTTCAAATGCACAGCATGTCCCCGTAGGAAGAAATAGATGTCATCTGTTCCACTGCACACTAATAATACACACTATATATGTACACACTAATAGTACACACTATTTTATACTTTGCACGCACTAATAGTACACACTATCTTATACTTCAGACACACTAATAGTACACACTATTATATACTTTGTACACACTAGTAATACACATTTTATACTTTGTACACACTAATAGTACACACTATTTTATACTTTGCACGCATTAATAGTACACACTATCTTATACTTCATACACACTAATAGTACACATTATTGTATACTTTGTACACACTAGTAATACACATTTTATACTTTGTACACACTAATAGTACACACTATTTTATACTTTACACGGACCAATAGTACACACTATCTTATACTTCATACACACTAATAGTACACATTTTATACTTTGTACACACTAGTAATACACATTTTATACTTTGTACACACTAATAGTACACACTATTTTATACTTTGCAGGCACTAATAGGACACACTATCTTATACTTCATACACACTAATAGTACATATTATTGTATACTTTGTACACACTAGTAATACACATTTTATACTTTGTACACACTAATAGTACACACTATTTTATACTTTGCACGCACCAATAGTACACACTATATTATACTTCATACACACTAATAGTACACATTATTTTATACTTTGTACACACTAGTAATACACATTTTATACTTTGTACACACTAATAGTACACACTATTTTATACTTTGCACGCACTAATAGTACACACTATCTTATACTTCAAACAGACTAATAGTACACATTATTTTATACTTTGTACACACTAGTAATACACATTATTTTATACTTTGTACACACTTATAGTACACACTATTTTATACTTTGTACACACTAATACTACACAGTATTTTATACTTTGCACACACTGACAGTACACACTATTTTACATTTTGCACACACTTATACTTCATACACACTAATAGTACACATTATTCTATACTTTGTACACACTAGTAATACACATTCAAAACTTTGTACACACTAATAGTACACACTATTTTATACTTTGCAGGCACTAATAGTACACACTATCTTATACTTCATACACACTAATAGTACACATTATTGTATACTTTGTACACACTAATAATACACATTTTATACTTTGTACACACTAATAGTACACACTATTTTATACTTTGCACGCACCAATAGTACACACTATATTATACTTCATACACACTAATAGTACACATTATTTTATACTTTGTACACACTAGTAATACACATTTTATACTTTGTACACACTAATAGTACACACTATCTTATACTTCAAACAGACTAATAGTACACATTATTTTATACTTTGTACACACTAGTAATAAACATTATTTTATACTTTGTACACACTAATACTACACAGTATTTTATACTTTGCACACACTGACTGTACACACTATTTTACATTTTGCACACACTTATAGTTCATACACACTAATAGTACACATTATTCTATCCTTTGTACACACTAGTAATACACATTCAAAACTTTGTACACACTATATTGTACTTTGCACGCACTAATAGTACACACTATCTTATACTTCATACACACTAATAGTACACATTATTTTATACTTTGTACACACTTATAGTACACACTATTTTATACTTTGTACACTGACAGTACACACTATTTTACACTTTGCACACACTATCTTATACTTTGTACACACTAATAGTACACACTATTTTATACTTTGCACGCACTAATAGTACACACTATCTTATACTTTGTACACACTATTAGTACACACTATTTTATACTATGTACACACTAATAGTACATACCGGTACTATTTTATAAATTGAACACACTAATAGTACATACTATTTTTATAGATAGTTTCCTTATTATTTTAGGACGATGAGAGTTTAAAAACAACAACAATCAGACTAAAGGTTAAAAATAACATATATAAAAGTATGTAGATAAATTACAGATCTGCTCAGTCATTAAAGGTTTTTACTATTTTTCTTTAACAGTTTCACAGAAAAATCAGGCTGCATGTCATCTTTGTGTTATTAATGTTAATTCTACAACATTTTATTGTGACATTTGCTCTTTTATTCCACTTTTTTTTGTAATAGTATTTTTAAAATGCGCCGTTGAAAATAAGCCCCCATATTGAATCCTCCACAAATGTTTTATTTAGTATATATTTGTGCCAACGATTTTTTTTTTAATGAATAAAAAAACAAGTAACTTAACGTCTGACTGTGGGTGGTCACTCAGTCCTGTTATTACACTTGATGACATCATCACCCCCCCTGAAAGATGTGGAACATTGCACGAGTCACACGGCCCACAGGAAGTTGAAGAGGGACATGATGTCCGTGGTCTGGCGGTATTGATCCAACATGTCTGTCTGGTCCTCCCGGCAGGCCATGAAGGTCCTGTCCAAGAAGAGGCTGATGAGGCAGGCAGGATTCCCACGTAAGTCCACCACGCCTCGCTCTCACCTTTTCACGCGCTCACTTCCTGGTCACTCCCGTCACCAGGAAGACCCCCCCCTCGCGGAGCCAAAGCTGTCCCAGAGGGCCCGCCGCAGCCCAAAGGCCCCCTGGAACGGGTCTACCAGGAGATCGCCATACTGAAAAAGCTGGACCATCCTAATGTGGTGAAACTTGTGGAGGTGAAGGACAAGAATCCCCTTCATTTATTTTATTATTTTATTTCATTTCATCTCATTCCTGTCTCATTTGCTGCCAGGTTTTGGATGACCCCAGTGAGGACCATCTCTACATGGGTATGTTGTGCCCACACACACACTTTATCTTGTATGTTGTGCCCACACACACACTTTATCTTGTGTGTTGTGCCCACACACACACTTTATCTTGTATGTTGTGCCCACACACACACTTTATCTTGTGTGTTGTGCCCACACACACACTTTATCTTGTGTGTTGTGTCCACACAACTATATCTTGTATGTTGTGCCCACACAACTATATCTTGTGTGTTGTGCCCACACAACTATATCTTGTGTGTTGTGCCCACACAAACTCTATGTTGTGTTGTGCCCTCACAAACGTTACCTTGTGTCTTGTGCCCTCATACACTTTGTTGTGTGTAGTGCCCACACAAACGTTATCTTGTATGTTGTGCCCGCAAAAACATTATCTTGTGTGTTGTGACCCCACACACACTTTATCTTGTATGTTGTGCCCACACACACACTTTATCTTGTGTGATGTGCCCACACACACACTTTATCTTGTATGTTGTGCCCACACACACTTTATCTTGTATGTTGTGCCCACACACACTTTATCTTGTATGTTGTGCCCACACACACTTTATCTTGTGTGATGTGCCCACACACACTTTATCTTGTATGTTGTGCCCACACACACTTTATCTTGTATGTTGTGCCCACACACACTTTATCTTGTATGTTGTGCCCACACACACTTTATCTTGTGTGTTGTGCCCACACACACTTTATCTTGTGTGTTGTGCCCACACACACTTTATCTTGTGTGTTGTGACCACACACACACTTTATCTTGTGTGTTGTGACCACACACACACTTTATCTTGTGTGTTGTGCCCACACACACTTTATCTTGTGTGTTGTGACCACACACACACTTTATCTTGTGTGTTGTGCCCACACAACTATATCTTGTGTGTTGTGCCCACACACACTTTATCTTTTGTGTTGTGCCCACACACACTTTATCTTGTGTGTTGTGCCCACACACACTTTATCTTGTGTGTTGTGACCACACACACACTTTATCTTGTATGTTGTGCCCACACAACTATATCTTGTGTGTTGTGCCCACACAACTATATCTTGTGTGTTGTGCCCACACAAATATATCTTGTGTGTTATGCCCACACACACACTTTATCTTGTGTGTTGTGCCCACACAACTATATCTTGTGTGTTATGCCCACACACACACTTTATCTTGTGTGATGTGCCCACACAACTATATCTTGTGTGTTGTGCCCACACACACACTTTATCTTGTATGTTGTGCCCACACACACACTTTATCTTGTGTGATGTGCCCACACAACTATATCTTGTGTGTTGTGCCCACAAAACTATATCTTGTGTGTTGTACCCTCACAAACTTTGTGTGTTTTGCACACACCAACTATATATTGTGTGTTGTGCCCTCACAAACTTTGTTGTGTGTTTTGCCCACACCAACTATATATTGTGTGTTGTGCCCTCACAAACTTTATGTTGTGTGTTTTGCCTAAACCAACTATATCTTGTGTGTTGTGCCCTCACAAACTTTATGTTGTGTGTTTTGCCTAAACCAACTATATCTTGTGTGTTGTGCCCTCACAAACTTTATGTTGTGTGTTTTGCCTAAGCCAACTATATATTGTGTGTTGTGCCCTCACAAACGTTGTTTTTTTTGCCCACACCAACTATATATATTGTGTGTTGTGCCCTCACAAACTTTATGTTGTGTGTTTTGCCCACACCAACTATATATCTTGTGTGTTGTGCCCTCACAAACGTTGTTTTTTTTGCCCACACCAACTATATATATTGTGTGGTGTGCCCTCACAAACTTTGTTGTGTGTTTTGCCCAAACCAACTATATCTTGTGTGTTGTGCCCTCACAAACGTTTTTTTTTTTTGCCCACACCAACTATATATATTCTGTGTTGTGCCCTCACAAACTTTATGTTGTGTGTTTTGCCCACACAAACTATATATATTGTGTGTTGTGCCCTCACAAACTTTATGTTGTGTGTTTTGCCCACACCAACTATATATCTTGTGTGTTGTGCCCTCACAAACGTTGTTTTTTTTTGCCCACACCAACTATATATATTGTGTGTTGTGCCCTCACAAACTTTGTGTGTTTTGCCCAAACCAACTATATCTTGTGTGTTGTGCCCTCACAAACATTGTTTTTTTGCCCACACCAACTATATATATTGTGTGTTGTGTCCTCACAAACTTTATGTTGTGTGTTTTGCCCACACCAACTATATCTTGTGTGTTGTGCCCTCACAAACGTTGTTTTTTTGCCCACACCAACTATATATATATTGTGTGTTGTGTCCTCACAAACTTTATGTTGTGTGTTTTGCCCACACCAACTATATATTGTGTGTTGTGCCCTCACAAACATTGTTTTTTTTGCCCACACCAACTATATATATTGTGTGTTGTGCCCTTACAAACTTTGTTGTGTGTTTTGCCCACACCAACTATACAGTATATTGTGCGTTGTGCCCTCACAAACGTTGTTTTTTTTGCCCACACCAACTATATATATTGTGTGTTGTGCCCTTACAAACTTTGTGTGTTTTGCCCAAACCAACTATATCTTGTGTGTTGTGCCCTCACAAACGTTGTTTTTTTGCCCACACCAACTATATCAATCAATCAATCAATCAATGTTTACTTGTATAGCCCTAAATCACTAGTGTCTCAAAGGGCTGCACAAACCACTACGACATTCTCGGTAGGCCCACATAAGGGCAAGGAAAACTCACACCCAGTGGGACATCGGTGACAATAATGACTATGAGAACATGATACTGTGAAAGATCAATCCATAATGGATCCAACACAGTCGCGAGAGTCCAGTCCAAAGCGGATCCAACACAGCAGCGAGAGTCCCGTTCACAGCGGAGCCAGCAGGAAACCATCCCAAGCGGAGGCTGATCAGCAGCGCAGAGATGTCCCCAGCCGATACACAGGCGAGCAGTACATGGCCACCGGATCGGACCGGACTCCCTCCACAAAGGAGAGTGGGACATAGAAGAAAAAGAAAAGAAACGGCAGATCAACTGGTCTAAAAAGGGAGTCTATTTAAAGGCTAGAGTATACAAAAGAGTTTTAAGGTGAGACTTAAATGCTTCTACTGAGGTAGCATCTCGAACTGTTACCGGGAGGGCATTCCAGAGTACTGGAGCCCGAAATGAAAAAGCTCTACAGCCCGCAGACTTTTTTTGGGCTTTGGGGATCACTAATAAGCCGGAGTCCTTTGAACGCAGATTTCTTGCCGGGACATATGGTACAATACAATCGGCAAGATAGGATGGAGCTAGACCGTGTAGTATTTTATACGTAAGTAGTAAAACCTTAAAGTCACATCTTAAGTGCACAGGAAGCCAGTGCAGGTGAGCCAGTACAGGCGTAATGTGATCAAACTTTCTTGTTCTTGTCAAAAGTCTAGCGGCCGCATTTATATATATTGTGTGTTGTGCCCTCACAAACTTTGTTGTGTGTTTTGCCCAAACCAACTGTATGTTGTGTGTTGTGCCCTCACAAACGTTGTTTTTTTGCCCACACCAACTATATATATATTGTGTGTTGTGCCCTCACAAACTTTATGTTGTGTGTTTTGCCCACACCAACTATATCTTGTGTGTTGTGCCCTCACAAACGTTGTTTTTTTGCCCACACCAACTATATATATATTGTGTGTTGTGTCCTCACAAACTTTATGTTGTGTGTTTTGTCCACACCAACTATATCTTATGTGTTGTGCCCACTTAACTTTTCCTTCCTGCCCAACACATGCACAGCACTTGCACAAGACGTTGATACAACAAGGGTTTTTAAAGACTGACTTTTAAACAAGGTTACAAAATAGTTGTATTTGTAAATTGAGACGTTATTTGTCAGAAAATGACCAACTTTCAATGTCAAATCAACGTCGCAACCTGACATTGATTAAACGTCGACAAAAGGCATGTTGCTTCAGCGTTAGATTTGAGTTAGTCAACGTCAGGACCTAATTCAACAAATGATCTACATTGTTTCAATGTCGTGTGCCTGATGTGGCACAACACATGTTAAAAAAAAAAAAAAAAACAGTACACAGCACATTAACAAACATGCACGATATATGAAACACAACACGTGCACAAGGTATGCACAACAGGTGCTGAAGACATGCACAACACAGAATAATGGCCTGTTGTCCTTAAATGTCGTGCTAACGATGTTTGTGTGTGTCTTGCAGTGTTTGAGCTGGTCAAGCAAGGGTAAGCTTCTTTCCTTGTCATGACTCCAAACATGCTTCAGTCTCATTGCTGAGGGTTGTTCAGTGTGTGTGTGTGTGTGTGTGTGTGTGTGTGTGTGTGTGTGTGTGTGTCCAGGGCGGTGATGGAGGTGCCCACAGACAAAGCGTTCAGCGAGGACCAGGCTCGCTTTTATTTCCAGGACCTGCTGAGAGGAATGGAGTATTGTGAGTAAAGCAGTTCCTATTCTTACAGCGCATAAGGAGACACTTGATTATTACATTACGTCATCAACTATGCTCTATTGTGTTGATTTACAAACAATAATTGTCAGGTTCAAACACTGATGACATCTATTAAACAAGACAAAAAGCAAGGAATTAAACAGAGACAGAATTCAATTCGGCTCAATTTGAGGAGAAACGTCCGGGCTGTACTCTTGTACAGTCTCCCACCACGCTCTGACGAAAGATTGTACGCCTCCTTTTTTATTTGGACTTTCCCTGATTACATGGCAACAGCTGTTTCTAAAGGAAGGGGGCCGTAAACAGCTGCTACCTTTGGTCACAAAACAGTTCAAAGAAAAGGTGCCTGAAGGGGGGGGGCGTCAGGTCTTGCTTCCTCTCCGCTTTGTAGATCTCGGGTCAAGACAAAATCTTCCTGTGGATTACAATACATCAAAGAAACCGACACTTTCATGTCGCTTCCCATCCTACACAGTGGAGTTGGATCAAAGACAGCTGTTGTCCTCTCGCCGGGAACTCATCGCAACACAACATTTTGACATTATTACATTGCGTCATCAAATCTGCTCTATTGTGTTGATTTACAAACAATTTGGCTCAATTTGAGGAGAAACGTCACAACCAGAAGATTAAACACCACACAAAGCCACAACACAACCAGAAGACTAAACACAACAACATAAAGCCACAACACAACTAGAAGACTAAACACAACAACATAAAGCCACAACACAACTAGAAGACTAAACACAACAACATAAAGCCACAACACAACACGATGCCAAAACACAATATAACAACGTAACAAAGTCAAAACACAAAAAAATAAAGATGTAACACAACAACATAAAGCAAAACAATACTATAAAGACGCAACACAACATAAAGTCAAAACACAACAAAATAAAGATGTCACACAACAAAAACATAAAGCAAAACACAACAATGTAGAGACATATCACAATATAAAGATGTAACACAACAATATAAAGACGTAATCAATCAATCAATCAATGTTTACTTATATAGCCCTAAATCACTAGTGTCTCAAAGGGCTGCACAAACCACTACGACATCCTCGGTAGGCCCACATAAGGGCAAGGAAAACTCACACCCAGTGGGCCATCGGTGACAATAATGACCCAGTGGGACGTCGGTGACAATGAGGACTATGAGAACCTTAGAGAGGAGGAAAGCAATGGATGTCGAGCGGATCTAACATGATACTGTGAAAGTTCAATCCACAATGGATACAACACAGTCGCGAGAGTCCAGTCCAAAGAGGATCCACGACACAGCAGCGAGAGTCCCGTTCACAGCGGAGCCAGCAGGAAACCATCCCAAGCGTAGGCGGACCAGCAGCGCAGAGATGTCCCCAGCCGATCCACAGGCGAGCAGTACATGGCCACCGGATCGGACCGGACCCCCTCCACACGGGAGAGTGGGACATAGAAGAAAAAGAAAAGAAACGGCAGATCAACTGGTCTAAAAAGGGAGTCTATTTAAAGGCTAGAGTATACAAATGAGTTTTAAGGTGAGACTTAAATGCTTCTACTGAGGTGGCATCGCGAACTGTTACCGGGAGGGTATTCCAGAGTACTGGAGCCCGAACGGAAAATGCTCTATAGCCCGCAGACTTTTTTTGGGCTTTGGGAATCACTAATAAGCCGGAGTCCTTTGAACGCAGATTTCTTGCCGGGACATATGGTACAATACAATCGGCAAGATAAGATGGAGCTAGACCGTGTAGTATTTTATACGTAAGTAGTAAAACCTTAAAGTCACATCTTAAGTGCACAGGAAGCCAGTGCAGGTGAGCCAGTACAGGCGTAATGTGATCAAACTTTCTTGTTCTTGTCAAAAGTCTAGCAGCCGCATTTTGTACCAACTGTAATCTTTTAATGCTAGACATGGGGAGACCCGAAAATAATACGTTACAGTAGTCGAGGCGAGACGTAACAAACGCATGGATAATGATCTCAGCGTCTTTAGTGGACAGAATGGAGCGAATTTTAGCGATATTACGGAGATGAAAGAAGGCCGTTTTAGTAACGCTTTTAATGTGTGCCTCAAAGGAGAGAGTTGGGTCGAAGATAATACCCAGATTCTTTACCGTGTCACCTTGTTTAATTGTTTGGTTGTCAAATGTTAGAGTTGTATTATTAAATAGAGTTCGGTGTCTAGCAGGACCGATAATCAGCATTTCCGTTTTTTTGGCGTTGAGTTGCAAAAAGTTAGCGGACATCCATTGTTTAATTTCATTAAGACACGCCTCCAGCTGACTACAATCCGGCGTGTTGGTCAGCTTTAGGGGCATGTAGAGTTGGGTGTCATCAGCATAACAGTGAAAGCTAATACCGTATTTGCGTATGATGTCACCTAGCGGCAGCATGTAGATGCTGAAGAGTGCAGGGCCAAGGACCGAACCCTGGGGAACTCCACACGTTACCTTAACGTAGTCCGAGGTCACATTGTTATGGGAGACACACTGCATCCTATCAGTAAGATAAGAGTTAACCCAAGACAGGTCTAAGTCTGACATACCAATTCGTGTTTTGATACGTTCTAATAAAATATTATGATCGACGGTATCGAAAGCAGCGCTAAGATCGAGGAGCAGCAACATAGATGACGCATCAGAATCCATCGTTAGCAATAGATCATTAGTCATTTTTGCGAGGGCTGTCTCCGTGGAGTGATTTGCCCTGAAACCGGATTGAAAGGTTTCACATAGATTGTTAGACGCTAAGTGTTCATTTAACTGCTCCGCAACAATTTTTTCGAGGATTTTTGAAATAAAGGGAAGGTGAGACACCGGTCGGTAATTTACCATGAGGTCAGGATCGAGGTTAGGTCTTTTAAGAAGAGGATGAATACCCGCTTTTCTGAATGCTAGGGGAACAGTGCCCGAGGAGAGTGATAAGTTTATAATATTTAACACTGATGGACCTAATAATACAAAGAGCTCCTTGATCAGTTTCCCAGGAAGAGGGTCAAGTAAACATGTTGTCTGTTTTATTCCATTTACACGTTGTAACAATTCCTCTAATGTTATTTCCTCAAAACGAAAGAAAGTATTTTGGAGGGCAGTATCCGCCGTATATACAATCGTGTCAGTGTTAATAGAACCCCGTTGTAGCTGGGACGCATTGTCTTTAATCTCCTTTCTAATGACTTCAATTTTCTTACTAAAGAATTGCATAAAGTCATCAGCTGAGTGGGTTGAGCTACTGGAAGGAGTCCCTTGTTGGGTTAGCGATGCTACCGTACTACCAAAAATTTAGGATCGTTTTTATTACGGTGGATGAGATTTGAGTAATATTTAGCTTTAGCTAAGGTAAGCATGCGTTTATAAGTTATTAAACCATCACTCCATGCTTGATGGTGCACCTCCAAGTTTAGTCGTGCGCCATTTGCGTTCCAGCTTTCTACATAATAATTTCTGAGCTCTAGTTTCTTCTGTAAACCACGGGGTGCGCTTTTTTGGAGCCTTTTTTAACTTTAGCGGTGCTATGTTATCAATGGTTTCGCGCAGGGCGTCGTTAAAGTTGTTAGTGAGGTTATCAATAGAGCCCACATACTTTGGGAATGGTGCCA
Source organism: Nerophis ophidion (assembly GCF_033978795.1). NCBI lineage: Eukaryota > Metazoa > Chordata > Actinopteri > Syngnathiformes > Syngnathidae > Nerophis > Nerophis ophidion. The sequence continues at coordinate 19,063,638 of NC_084618.1, read as the reverse complement.
TTACCGAGGGCAGTAGGTCAGCAAGAGTTGTCGTTGTGGCTGTATTAATGTTGCGGCTGCTATAGCAGTTATTATTATTATTAGTTTGACGAACATGCGTCTGAACCTCGAATTTTATAAGGTAATGATCAGACAATACTTTAGTATACGGGAGTATCGTAACTTTGGAAACGGTGATGCCCCTGACAAGCACTAGGTCTATCGTATTACCGTTGCGATGCGTGGGTTCATTTATTATTTGTGTGAGACCACAGCTATCAATTACAGTCTGGAGCGCTACGCACGGTGGGTCCGATGGGGTATTCATATGGATATTAAAGTCCCCCATTATGATTATATTATCGGCGTGTGTCACTAGATCAGCAACGAACTCTGAGAATTCATTAATAAAGTCCGAATAGGGCCCTGGGGGGCGGTAGATAACAGCCAGGTGTAGAGGCAGCGGTGTGACAGACCTCATAGTAAGCACCTCAAACGATTTATATTTATTATTTATGTTAGGACTAAGGTTAAAGTTTTCGTTGTATATTAGTGCAACCCCCCCACCCCTTTTGAGCGGACGGGCAATATGCGCATGTGTAAAGTTAGGAGGACTTGCCTCATTTAGCGCAAAAAAGTCATTTGGTTTAAGCCAGGTTTCGCTGAGACCGATGACGTTAAGATTGTTGTCTCTGATAATATCATTAACTAACAACGTTTTAGGAGACAATGATCTTATGTTTAAAAAACCTATATTATATGTAGTTGGCTGTTTTAGGGAGTTTTTGATCAAATTATCCGTAGTAGCAATATTAATAATGTTGTGTTTATTATGCCCAGTGCATTTAGTATAGTTACGACCATATCTAGGAATTGATACGACAGGAATTTTCCGATTGTTTGATTGTTGCTTTGATAAACTGCACGCATCATGGTTAGCCACCTCAGTAACGGGGCTTTTCCGATTGTTTGTTTGTTGCTTTGATAAACTGCACGCATCATGGTTAGCCACCTCAGTAACGGGGATTTTCCGATTGTTTGTTTGTTGCTTTGATAAACTGCACGCATCATAGTTAGCCACCTCAGTAGAACACATGTCCAACTCTGAAACACTCAAAGCAGAAAAAACTTGTTCTAATTTAACAGACTCCTTACCCAGACCAGTAGTCTCGCATTTTCCATCTAAATCCGTCTTCGGGATGGAGGAAAGTGGTGTTCTGTGGGGATTAGCCTTCTGCTTTGTTTTTAGCCCCGCTCGGCATCCGCGTTTCCGATCACACCGCTGGCGTCTGCTCCGTAGACGGCCCCCGCTGCTACTAGACTCCGCTGCTTCACAGGCCGCTGGATGTAGCCGCCGATGTATTCCCATGCTAGTTAGCAAGTCTAGCACGCAAGTGTCTATCAGTCCAAAACGGCCCGATGTGTCCACATCCAGAAGTGTCTGGCGGTCGTACGTGATCACGGAGTGACCACGATGTGAGCCAGCCATAAAGTTTGTGGAATTGTCCGGTATTTCTGCCAAATGTTCCATCTTTAGCAGGAGCTCCTCGAGAGCGCAGCCCGTCCGGGCGCCGCCATCTTGGAGAAAGTAACACAACAACAAAAAGAAAAACACAACAATATAAAGACGAAACACGACATTACAAACACATAACACAATGTAAATATACTGCAGTGTAGTGTGTATTGTTGTAGTACATGAAATTATTTCCAGTGCACTGTACTGTACATTGTTGTAGTATATGAAAGTATTTATACGACACTGTACATTATATTGTACTAGTATATGAAAGTATTTACACTACAGTGTACTGCATATTGTACTAGTATATGAAAGTATTTACACTTCAGTGTACTGCATATTGTACTAGTATATGAAAGTATTTATACCACACTGTACTGCATATTGTACTAGTATATGAAAGTATTTCCACTACACGGTACTGAACATTGTTGTAGTATATGAAAGTATTTATACTACACTACACTGTATATTGTACTAGTATTCAAAAGTATTTATATGACACTGTACTGCATATTGTACTAGCATATGAAAGTATTTATACTACACTATACTGTGTATCGTTGTAGTATATGAAAGTATTTATACTACACTGTACTGTACATTGTTGTAGTATATGACAGTATTTATAAAACACTGTACTGTGTATTGTTGTAGTATATGAAAGTAGTTACACTACACTGTATTGTACATTGTTGTAGTATATGAAAGTATTTATTCTACACTACACTGTATATTTTACTAGTATAAAAAAGTATTTATATGACACTGTACTGCATATTGTACTAGCATATGAAAGTATTTATACTACACTATACTGTGTATCGTAGTATATGAAAGTATTTATACTACACTGTACTGTATATTTTACTAGTATATAAAAGTATTTACTGTATAATACACTGTACTGTACATTGTGCTAGTATATGACAGTATTTATACTACAGTGTAGTATGTATTGTGGTAGTATTTGAGAGTATTTATACTGTAGTGTGTATTGTGGTAGTATTTGAGAGTATTTATACTACAGTGTAGTGTGTATTGTGGTAGTATATGAGAGTATTTATACTGTAGTGTGTATTGTGGTAGTATTTGAGAGTATTTATACTACAGTGTAGTGTGTATTGTGGTAGTATATGAGAGTATTTCTACTAGAGCAGGGGTCACCAACCTTTTTGAAAGCAAGAGCTACTTATTGGGTACTGATTAATGCGAAGGGCTACCAGTTTGATACACACTTAAATAAATTGCCAGAAATAGCCAATTTGCTCAATTTACCTTTAATAAATAAATCCATATATATATAAAAAAATGGTTATTTCTGTCTGTCATTCTGTTGTACATTTTTTTTCCTTTTACGGAAGGTTTTTTTGTAGAGAATAAATGATGGAAAAACACTTAATTGAACGGTTTAAAAGAGGAGAAAACATTTAAAAAATGAAAATTTAATTTTGAAACATAGTTTATTTCTTTAAAATTCAAAATTCAACCGAAAAATATGAAGAGAAAAACTAGCTAATTCGAGTCTTTTTCAAAAAAATAATGTATTGAACATCATTAGTAGTTTTTCCTAATTAAGATTAATTTTAGAATTTTGATGACATGTTTTAAATAGGTTAAAATCCAATCCGCATTTTCCTAGAATATATAACAAATTGGACCAAGTTGTATTTCTAACAAAGACAAATCATTATTTCTTCTAGATTTTACAGAACAAAAATTTTAAAAGAAATTCAAAATACTTTGAAATAAGATTTAAATTTGATTCTACAGATTTTCTAGATTTGCTTGTATAATTTTATTGAATTTTAATCATAAGAAGTTTGAAGAAATATTTCACAAATATTCTTTGTCGAAAGAAGCTAAAATGAAGAATTAAATTAAAATGTATTTATTATTCTTTACAATAAAAAAATAAATGTACTTGAACATTGATTTGCATTGTCTGGAAAGAAGAGGAGGGAATTTAAAAGGTAAAAAGGTATATGTGTTTAAAAATCATTTTTAAGGTTGTGTTTTTTCTCTAAAATCTGAAAGTTATAAGAATCAAAGTAAAAAAATAAATAAATGAATGTTTTTAAACAAGTGAAGACCAAGTCTTTAAAATTTTTTCTTGGATTTTCAAATTCTATTTGAGTTTTGTCTCTCTTAGAATTAAAAATGTCGAGCAAAATGAGACCAGCTTGCTAGTAATTAAATACAATTTAAAAAATAGAGGCAGCTCACTGGTAAGTGCTGCTTATGTGAGCTATTTTTAGAACAGGCCAGCGGGCGACTCATCTGGTCCTTACGGGCTACCTGGTGTTGGTGACCCCTGGTGTAGTGTGTACTGTGGTAGTTTATGACAGTATTACTACTTGAGTGTAGTGTGTACTGTGGTAGTGTATGAGACTATTCCTACTAGAGTGTAGTATATGAGAGTATTAGTGCTTCCTGTGTGCAGTACACTACCAGAGGATCATCCACCGAGACGTGAAGCCCTCCAACCTGCTGGTGGCAGAAGACGGCCACATCAAGATCGCAGACTTCGGGGTGAGCAACCAGTTCCAGGGGACAGACGCCCTGCTGACCAGCACTGTGGGCACACCTGCCTTCTTGGCCCCCGAGACTCTGTCTGACACCAGGAAGAACTTCTCTGGCAAGGTCAGCTGGCGCCACTAGTACTGACACTAGTACTGCAACTAGTACTGCAACTAGAACTCCAACTAGTACTGCAACTAGAACTGCAACTAGAACTCCAACTAGTACTGCAACTACAACTCCAACTAGTACTGCAACTACAACTCCCAACTAGTACTGACATTAGTACTGCAACTACTACTGCAATTAGTACAGCAACTAGAACTCCAACTAGTACTGCAACTCGTACTGCAACTAGAACTGCAACTTGAAATGCAACTAGAACTGCAACTTGAAATGCAACTAGAACTGCAACTAGACCTCCAACTAGAACTGCAACTATAACTGCAACTAGAACTCCAACTAGTACTGCAACAAGTACTGCAACTAGAACTCCAAATAGTACTGCAACTAGTACTCCAACTAGAACTCCAACTAGTACTGCAATTAGTACGGCAACTAGAACTCCAACTAGTACTGCAACTAGTACTGCAACTAGAACTCCAACTAGTACTGCAACTAGAACTCCGACTAGTACTGCAACTACTACTGCAACTAGTACTCCAACTAGAACTCCTACTAGTACTGCAACTAGAACTCCAACTAGTACTGCAACTAGTACTGCAACTAGAACTCCAACTAGTACTGCAACTAGAACTCCAACTAGTACTGCAACTAGAACTCAAACTAGTACTCCAACTAGTACTGCAACTAGAACTCAAACTAGTACTGCAACTAGTACTGCAACTAGTACTGCAACTAGAACTCCAACTACTACTGCAACTAGTACTCCAACTAGAGCTCCTACTAGTACTGCAACTAGTACTGCAACTAGTACTCCAACTAGTACTCCAACTAGTACTGCAACTAGAACTCCAACTAGTACTGCAACTAGAACTCTAACTAGTACCGCAACTAGAACTACAACTATTACTGCAACTAGAACTACAACTATTACTGCAACTAGAACTACAACTAGTACTGCAACTAGAACTACAACTAGTACTGCAACTAGAACTACAACTAGATCTCCAACTAGTACTCCAACTAGTACTCCAACTAGTACTGACACTAGTACTGCAACTAGTACCGCAACTAGTACCGCAACTAGTACTGCAACTAGAACTCCAACTCTTACTCCAACTAGTACTGCAACTAGAACTGTAACTAATACTGTAACTAGTACTCCAACTAGTACTGCAATACCACTTTGTCTTTGTGGGCGGTCTTACGAGTGTGCTAACTTCACCTATGTTAACATGCTAAAGTTTTATGTTGTATTCCTTTAAACCTAAAAAATCAAGGATTTGCTTACTCGCCGCCATTCTAGAAGTACTTTTCCTATGTCCTCATGCTAATGTTAGCATGCTAATGTTTTATGCTACAAATTTTATTTGTTTAAACCTACAAATCCTGGCTTTTAATACCTGGCACCATCTTAAAAGAAGGCCAACTTTTCCTATGTCCTCATGCTAAAGTTAGCATGCTAAAGTTTTTACAGATTTTTATCAATTGAACCCTAACTCTTGTGGAATTTGCTACTTGTTGCCAACTGGCAAGTACACTCACTGTTCTCATTTTAACATGCCAGCGTTAGCGAGCTAGCACTTTAGCTAATTGTTTAACCTAAAATCTTGTGGCTTTTGATATTTGAAGCCTTAGTAGAAGTATGCTGACCTTTCCTATTTTAGCATGTCAATGTTAGCATGCTAACATTTATTGTTAGCATTTTAGCTAATTGCATTTGTTTAAACATAAAAATGATAGCTATTGATAACTGACACCATCTTAAAAGAATGTCAACTTTTCCTATGTCCTCATGCTAATGTTTTATGCTAGAAATGTTATTTGTTGTAGCCTAAAAATGATGGATTTTAATACCTGGCACCGTCTTAGAAGAATGTTGACTTTTCCTATGTCCTCATGCTAACGTTAGCATGCTAAAATTTGAACAGATCTGATCAGTTGAAGCTTGACTCTTGTGGAATATGCTACTTGTTGCCAACTGGCAAGTACGCTCATTGTTCTAATTATAACATGCCAGCGTTAGCGAGCTAGCACTTTATGCTAGCATTTAAGCTAATTGTATTAACTTTAACCTAAAATCTCATGGCTTCTAATATTTGAAGCCTTCGTAGAAGTATGCTGACCTTTCCTATTTTATTATGTTAAATGTTAGCATGCTAACTTTTTATATTAGCATAATTAGCTAATTGCATTTGTTTAGAACTAAAAACTATGGCTATTGATAACTGGCGCCATCTTAAAATAATGGCAGCTTTTCCTATGTCCTCATGCTAATGTTAGCATGCTAATGTTTTATGATAGATATGTTATTTGTTTTAGCCTAAGAATTATGGAGTTTAACACCTGGCACCATCTTAGAAGAATGCTAACTTTTCTATGTCCTCATGCTAACGGTAGCATGCTAATGTTTTATGCTAGAAATTCAGCTCATTATATTTGTTTGAGCCTACAAATCCTGGCTTTTAATACCTGGCACCATCTTAAAAGAAGGCCAACTTTTCCTATATCCTCATGCTAATGTTAGCATGCTAAAATTTTAACTGATTTTTATCAATTGAACCCTTATTCTTGTGGAATTTGCTAATGTTTCCAACTAGCAAGTACGCTCACTGTTCTCATTATAACATGCCAGCGTTAGCGAGCTAGCACTTTATGATAGCATTTTAGCTAATTGTATTACTTTCAACCTAAAATCTCGTGGCTTTTGATATTTGAAGCCTTAGTAGAAGTATGCTGACCTTTCCAATTTTATCATGTTAATGTTAGCATGCTAACTTTTTATGTTAGCATAATTACCTAATTGCATTTGTTTAGACCTAAAAACTATGGCTATTGATTACTATCGCCATCTTAAAAGAATGCCAGCTTTTCATATGTCCTAATGCTAACGTTAGCATGCTAATGTTTTATGATGGATATGTTATTTGTTTTAGCCTAAAAATGATGGCTTTTAACACCTGGCACCATCTTAGAAGAATGTTAACTTTTCTATGTCCTCATGCTAACGGTAGCATGCCAATGTTTTATGCTAGAAATTCAGCTCATTATATTTGTTTGAACCTACAAATCCTGGCTTTTAATACCTGGCACCATCTTAAAAGAAGGCCAACTTTTCCTATGTCCTCATGTTAACGTTAGCATGCCAAAATTTTAACTGATTTTTATCAATTGAACCTTAACTCTTGTGGAATTTGCTACTTGTTGCCAACTGGCAAGTACACTCACTGTTCTCATTATAACATGCCAGCGTTAGCAAGCTAGCACTTTATAATAGCATTTTAGCTAATTGTATTAATTTTAACCTAAAATCTCGTGGCTTTTGATATTTGAAGCCTTAGTAGAAGTATGCTGGCCTTTCTTATTTTATCATGTTAATTTTAGCATGCTAATTTTTTATTTTTATGTTAGCATAATTAGCTAATTGCATTTGTTTGGACCTAAAAACTATGACTATTGATAACTGGCACCATCTTAAAAGAATGCCAGCTTTTCCTATGTCCTCATGCTAACGTTAGCATGCTAATGTTTTATGATAGATATGTTATTTGTTTTAGCCTAAAAATGATGGAGTTTAACACCTGGCACCATCTTAGAAGAATGCTAACTTTTCTATGTCCTCATGCTAACGTTAGCATGCTAAAATTTGAACAGATTTGCTCAATTGAAGCTTGACTCTTGTGGAATGTGCTACTTGTATGCTGACTAGCCTGGTGTGTGTCTAACTAACCATGCAGGCGCTGGATGTTTGGGCCATGGGTGTGACGCTCTACTGCTTCGTCTTTGGAGTGGTGAGTCTCTCCCTCTCTCTCTCTGGGTGTGACGACAACAGCCAGGAACCATTTTCACGTGTGTCCTTGTGTGCAGTGTCCCTTTATGGACGAGCGCATCCTCAGCCTGCATCACAAGATCAGAACGCTGCCAGTGGAGTTGCCAGAACGGTCGCTTTCTACTTCTTTATAAACATTACTTTAATACAACCTATTATGTTTATTACAACCCATTATTACGTTATTATAACCTATTATGTTTATTACAACCCATTGTTGTTATTACAACCTATTATGTTATTACAACCCATTATGTTTATTACAACCCATTGTTATATTATAACCTATTATGTTTATTACAATCCATTATTATGTTATTACAACGCATTATGTTATTACAAACCCATTATTATGTTTATTACAACCCATTTTTTATGTTTTTATAACATATGTTTATTACAATGCATTATGTTATTACAACCCATTATGTTTATTACAACCCATACAACCTATTATTATGTTATTACATAAATTATGTTTATTAAATGGATTGATATTACAAGTTTAATTACGTTATTACAACCCATTATTGTTATTACAACCCATTATGTTATTACAACTCGTTATGTTATTACAAACTGTTATGTTATTACAACCCATTATGTTCATTACATGGATTATTATGTTATTACAACCCATTATTATGTTTATTACATGGATTATTATTGTTATTACAACCCATTATGTTTATTACATGGATTATTATGTTATTACAAACCATTATTATGTTTACTACATGGATTATTATGTTATTACAACCCATTATTATGTTTATTACATGGATTATTATGTTATTACAACCCATTATGTTATTACATGGATCATGTTATTATGTTTATTACATGGATTATTATGTTATTACAACCCATTATTATGTTTATTACATGGATTATTATTGTTATTACAACCCATTATTATGTTATTACAACCCATTATGTTTATTACATGGATTATTATGTTATTACAAACCATTATTATGTTTATTACATGGATTATTATGTTATCACAACCCATTATTATGTTTATTACATGGATTATTATGGTTATTACAACCCATTATTATGTTATTACAACCCATTATGTTTATTACATGGATTATTATGTTATTACAAACCATTATTATGTTTATTACAAGGATTATTATGTTATTACAACCCATTATTATGTTTAATACATGGATTATTATGTTATTACAACCCATTATGTTATTACATGGATCATGTTATTATGTTTATTACATGGATTGTTATTACAACCCATTATTATGTTTATTACATGGATTATTATGGTTATTACAACCCATTATTATGTTATTACAACCCATTATGTTTATTACATGGATTATTATGTTATTACAAACCATTATTATGTTTATTACAAGGATTATTATGTTATTACAACCCATTATTATGTTTAATACATGGATTATTATGTTATTCCAACCCATTATGTTATTACATGGATCATGTTATTATGTTTATTACATGGATTGTTATTACAAGTTTAATTATGTTATTACAACCCATTGTTTATTACATTGATTATTATGTTATTATGACCCATTATTATTCTTATTACAATGATTATTATTAGAAGGATTATTATGTTATTACAACCCATCATTATGTATATTACATGGATCATTATGTTATTACGACCCATTATTATATTTATTACAAGGATTATTATGTTATTACAACTCATGTTTATTATAAGTATAAATATGTTATTATGACCCATTATTATGTTGTTGCAAAGATTGTTCTTAAGACCCATTATTCTGTTTATTACATTCTTTATTATGTTATTACAACCAATTATGTTTATTACATGGATTATGTAATTACAAGTATTACTATGTTATCACAATGATTAGTATGTTATTACAAGTATAATTATGTTATTAAAAATATTGTTTTTACAACCAATTATATTTTTATTACAAGTATTGTTTCGTTTCTTACAAAGATTATGGTTATTAACAAGGATTATGTAACTACAACCGATTGTGTTATTACAACACATTATTACGTTATTACAACCCATTATTATGTTTATTACAACCCATTATTGTTATTACAACCCATTATGTTATTACAACTCGTTATGTTATTACAACCCATTATGTTTATTACATGGATTATTATGTTATTACAACTCATGTTTATTACATGGATTATTATGGTTATTACAACCCATTATTATGTTATTACAACCCATTATGTTTATTACATGGATTATTATGTTATTACAAACCATTATTATGTTTATTACATGGATTATTATGTTATTACAACCCATTATTATGTTTATTACATGGATTATTATGTTATTACAACCCATTATTATGTTTATTACATGGATTATTATGTTATTACAACCCATTATTATGTTTATTACATGGATTATTATGTTATTCCAACCCATTATGTTATTACATGGATCATGTTATGTTTATTACATGGATTGTTATTACAAGTTTAATTATGTTATTACAACCCATTATGTTTATTACATTGATTATTATGTTATTATGACCCATTATTTTTATTACGATTATTGTTATTAGAAGGATTATTATGTTATTACAACCCATCATTATGTATATTACATGGATTATTATGTTATTACAACCCATTATTATGTTTATTACATGGATTATTATGTTATTACAAACCATTATTATGTTTATTACATGGATTATTATGTTATTACAACCCATTATTATGTTTATTACATGGATTATTGTTATTCCAACCCATTATGTTATTACATGGATCATGTTATTATGTTTATTACATGGATTGTTATTACAAGTTTAATTATGTTTATTACATTGATTATTATGTTATTATGACCCATTATTATTCTTATTACAATGATTATTGTTATTAGAAGGATTATTATGTTATTACAACCCATCATTATGTATATTACATGGATCATTATGTTATTACGACCCATTATTATATTTATTACAAGGATCATTGTTATTACAACTCATTATGTTTATTATAAGTATAAATATGTTATTAAGACCCATTATTCTGTTTATTACATTCAATGATTAGTATGTTATTACAAGTATAATTATGTTATTAAAAATATTGTTTTTACAATCAATTATATTGTTATTACAAGTATTGTTTCGTTTCTTACAAAGAATATGGTTATTAACAAGGATTATGTAACTACAACCGATTGTGTTATTACAACACATTATTAAGTTATTACAACCCATTATTGTGTTTATAACAACTGATTATTATGTTATTACAAGGATCATTATGTGTTTAACAATACGTATTATTTTATTACAATGACTATTATGTTTCTTACAAGGATTATTATGTTATTACATGTATTATTAAAAGTATTATCATGTTTATTACAATGATTAGTATGGTTATTACCAGGATTATGATGTTATGACAAGTATTATTATGTATAATAGAAGTATTATTATGTTATTCCAAGTATTGTTATGTTAGCAAGTATTATCATGTAATTACAAGGATTATTAGAAGTATTATTACAATGTAATGATGATGATGATGTCATGGCCACAGTGCTGAGGTGTCTGAGGACCTGAAGGACTTGCTGCTGAAGATGCTGGACAAGAACCCTGAGAGCAGAATATCAATTCCACAGATGAAAGTAAGATATTCTCCTCCACCAGGGGGCCTTCTGTCCTCCTGACCCCCTGACCCCCAACCCCCACCCCGGTCTCACAGGTGCACCCGTGGGTGACCCGGCACGGCGCCGAGCCCCTCCCCCCGGAGGACGACAACTGCTGCTCGCTCATCGAGGTGACGGAGGAGGAGGTGGAGAACTCTGTCAAGCACATTCCCAGCCTGCCAACTGTGGTGAGAACTAACATGCTGACTCTGCATTTGAAGAATCACTCTCATTGATAATAGCAATGTGATGACTGCAGTGTCACGTGACTTAAGTAAGATGCTGATATCAACATGAGCAAACATGTATCGGCCTTAGCAAAACACTAAATATGACAATATCATCACGAACATGTGGTACTGAGAGGACATGTTCAATATTTGACAAAAACAAACATTGAAATATAAAGAAAATATCTGCTCGACCAAAAAATATGAACATATAATCAAATTTAGGAAAAAAAAAATAAAATAAAAAAATATATATGTATATCTATACATGTTATAATAATTTAAATAGTATATTAACTGTAACCTGTTTTATTATTATTTATATAGCAAATAATATATAAACTGTAATCTGCTTAATTATTTATATAGCAATAATATATTTACTGTTACCTGTTTTATTATTATTTATATAGCAAATAATATATCAACTGTAATCTGCTTAATTATTTATACAGCAATAATATATTTACTGTAACCTGTTTTATTATAATTCATAACTGAACAATATATTATCTCATCTGTTTTATTATTTATATAGCAATAATATAATAACGGTAACCTGTTTTATTATCATTTATGACTGAAAAATACATTCTCTCATCTGTTTTATTATTTATATAGCAATAATATATTAACTGTAACATGTTTTATTATCATTTATAACTGAACAATATATTCTCTCTAATCTGTTTTATTATAATTTATATAGCAATAATATATTAACTGTAACCTGTTTTATTATCATTCATAACTGAACAGTATATTCTCTGTAATCTGTTTTATAATTATTTTTATATCAAATATATTAACTGTACTATGTTTTATTATCATTTATAACTGAATGATGTATTCTCTCCAATCTGTTTTATTTTTATAGCAAATAATATATCAACCGTAACCTGTTTTGTTATCATTTATAACTAGAAAATATATACTCCATCCATCCATTTTCTACCGCTTATTCCCTTTCGGGGTCGCGGGGGGCGCTGGCGCCTATCTCAGCTACAATCGGGCGGAAGGCGGGGTACACCCTGGACAACTCATCTGTATTATTATTTATATAACAATATTATATTGACTGTAACCTGTTTTACTATTATTTATATAGAAAATATATTGTCTCTCGTCTGTTTTATGGATATAACAATATTTTAACTGTAACCTGTTTTATTAGTATTAATATTGCAAATAAATTAACGTAACTTGTTTTACTATCTTTTATAAGCGAATGATATATTGTCTGTAATGTTTTATTATCATTTATTTTGCACGTAATATATTAACAATCTGTTTTTATTAACAATAATAAAACAATATGTTTACTATAACCTGTTTTGTTATTAATCATATCACAAATATATGCCTATAATCTGTTTTCTTATCAATTATATACTAATAATGTATTTACTGTAATGTTTTAATATTTGTATACTAATAATATATTTACTGTAATCTGTTTTATTATTATTTATATACTAAGATATATACTGCAATCTGTTTTATTAGTATTTATATAGCAAATGTACTGCACTGTGAGAAGTATAGGAGAAGTTACATTAAGTTTCACACTACTATGTAATGTCATATTATACAGTTTGAAACAAGTGTCATACATAATGAGCACATGAATATTCACACATGCATACATAGTGAGCACATGAATATTCACACATGCAATAAAAATGTCTTTGTACAGATCCTGGTGAGGACCATGTTGAGGAAGAGATCCTTTGGGAACCCTTTTGATTGGGCCAGGAAAGAAGGAAGCAGCGGCTCACACACGTAAGGACTCTCACTTCATGTCCATATATGGAACCTCCATTTACACACTCAACTGGTTCTTCAGCAGGGTTCCTCAATCAAAACGTTGGTATAGTGAAGCAAAGTTCTCAATTAGAAGGTGTGTGTGTATGTGTGTGTATGTATGTATATATATATATATATACATATATATATATATACACACATATATGTATGTATATATATATATATATATATATATATATATACACATATATACATATATATATATACATATATATAAAAATGTATATATAGATATATATGTATATATGTATATATATATATATATATATATATATCATCATAGGTACACTTCAACTGTGAGAGACAAAATCCAGGAATTCACATTGTAGGAATTTTAAATAATTTATTAGTAAATTATGGTGGAAAATAAGTATTTGGTCAACCATTCAAAGCTCTCACTGATGGAAGGAGATTTTGGCTGAAAATCTCACGATACATGGCCCCATTCATTCTTTCCTTAAGACGGATCAATGGTCCCGTCCCCTTAGCAGAAAAACATCCCCAAAGCATGTTTCCACCCCCATGCTTCACAGTAGGTATGGTGTTCTTGGGCTGCAACTCAGTATTCTTCTTCCTCCAAACACGACGAGTTGAGTTTACACCAAAAAGTTCTATTTTGGTTTCATCTGACCACATGACATTCTCCCAATCCTCTGCTGTATCATCCATGTATCCATTTTGGTATTAACTCAACTCGATTAAAATTACAGACCTGTCACCATTTTTGTTTGGGAGAACTAGCACAATCGGTGGCTGACGAAATACTTTTTTGCTCCATCATGTATGTATACATATATGTATGTATATATGTATATTATTTATACATGTACGTTTGTATAGACATACATGTATGTATGTCTATACAAACATGCATGTATATACATATATGTATATGTCTATACATGCATACATGTATGTATATACGTATGTATATTATTTATACATGTACGTTTGTATATACATACATGTATGTATATATCCATATATGTATGTATATACAAACGTACATGTATAAATGATATACATAATGTATATAGATGCATACATGTACGTATATACATGCATGTATGTATGGACATACATACATGTGTGTCTATTCATGTATGTCTATACATATGTACATGTATAAGTGATATACATATGTATGTATATACATATATGTATATTATTCATACATGTACGTTTGTATATACATACATGTATATATACATATATGTACGTATATGCATACATGTATATACATACATGTATGCATATACGTACATATATGTATATATACATGTATGTATGTATACATACATACATGTATGTATGTATATTCATACATGTATGTATATATACATACATACATGTATATATACATATATGTACGTATATGCATACATGTATGTATATACATACATGTATGTATATACGTACATGTATGTATATATACATACATACATACATACATACATGTATATATACATACATATATTTATATATATGTATATACATGTATGTATGTATATATAAATATATGTATGTATATATGTAAGTATGTATATACGTATATACATACATGTATGTATATACATACATATATGTATATACATGTATGTATGTACATATATGTATATACATACATGTATGTATGTAGTAGTTTTACATACATGTATGAATGTATATACCTAAATACATGCATATGCCACTACATACATACATATATGTATACACACATATTCATGTGTATATACATATATGTACACGTATTTATGTGTATATATATATACATGTATGCATCTCTAGACATGTATGTATGTCTATACATACATGTATGTCTAGACATGCATACATGTATATACATACATACATTATATATATATATATGTTTATTATTTATACATGTATGTTTGTATATACATACATGTATATATCCATATATGTATGGATATATACATGTATGTATGTATGTATGTATACATGTATGTATGTATATACAAACGTACATGTATAAATGATATACATATATGTATATAGATGCATACATGTATGTCTATACATACATGCATGTCCATACATACATGCATGTACGTTTGTATATACATGTATGTATATATGCATATATGTACGTATATACATACATGTATTATATACATACATGTATGTATTTATACATATATGCATGTATGTATATATACATACATACGTACACATACATGCATGTATATAGCACTACATATATACATGTATGTATGCGTATATATACATGTATGCATATACATTGATACATCCATGTATGTATGTACATATATACACAAATGTATACGTCTACATACATGTATGTATTTATACATAAATGCATGTATGTATATATACATACATACATGTATGCATATACATACATGTATGTATGTATATGCATGCATACATGTATATACATATATAATGTATATATACATGTATGTTTGTATATACATACATGTATATATCCATATATGTATGTATATAAACACATGTATGTGTGTATACGTACGTATGTATGTATGTATATACAAACGTACATGTATAAATGATATACATATATGTATATAGATGCACACATGTATGTATATACATGTGTGCATATACATGCATGTATGTATGGACTTACATGTATGTCTATACATACATGCATGTATATACAAACGTACATGTATGTATATACACATTTGTATATTATTCATACATGTACGTTTGTATATACATATATGTATGTATATATGCATATAAGTACGTATATTCATACATACATACATATACATGCATGTATGTATGTATGCATGTACATACATGTATGTATATGCATACATGTGTTTATACATACATACATGCATGTAGCTGTATACACATATACTTGTATGTATACTTACATATACTTGTATGTATATACATACACATATATGTATATATACATGTATGCATATTCGATACATACAAGTATGTGTATACAGCTACATACATGTATGTATACATACAAGTATGTGTATATATACATAGTGTATGTATATAGATATACATGTATGTATATACATACATGTATGTATCGATGTATATGCACATATGTATATACACACACATGTATGTATAGACATACATGTGTATATATATATATATATATACACATGTATGTCTATACCCACATACATGTATGTATGTATATATATATATACACATACATGTATGTATATGCATACGTGTGTGTGCATATATATATACACATGTATGTCTATACCTACATACATGTATGTATATGCATACATGTATACATACAAGTATGTGTATATACCTACATACATGTATGTATATACATACGTGTGTGTGTGTGCATATATATATATACACATGTATGTCTATACCTACATACATGTATGTATATGCATACATGTATACATACATGTATGTATATATACATAATGTATGTGTATATAAGTACATGTCTCGATGTATATGCATACATGTGTATATACATACATGTATATATATACATACAAGTATGTGTATATACCCACATACATGTATGTAGGTATATACACATATATATATACATACATGTGTATGTATGTATGTATGTATATACAACTATGTATGTATATACATACATGTATGTATGTATATACATACATGTATGTATGTATATACATGCATGTATGTATATACATACATGTGTATGCACATATGTATATACACACACATGTATGTATATACATACGTGTATATGTATATATACACGTATGTATACATGTATGTATATACATACAAAAATGCATCTATGTATTTACGTACATACATTCATGTATGTATACACACACATACATACAAGTATCTTTGTATATACCTACATACATATACACATATATATACACATACATACATGTATATATACATACATTTATGTATGTATATACATACATGTATATACACATACATACAAACATGTATGTATATACATACATGTATATGTATATGTACATGTATATGTACATGTATGTATATACATAAATGTACGCATATACGTGTATGTATATACATATGCATATATATATATATATTTATAAACATGTATATATACATACATACACACACGTATGTATATATACATACAGGTAAATATGTATTTACTGTACGTATTTATATATATATATATATCTGTATTAAAATCCCACATTATAATTATATTATCTGCGCGTGCCACTACATCAACTCTGAATATTCATAGAAAGTCTGAATAGGACCCAGGAGTACTTGTAGTTTTACTTGTTCTTTACTTGTACTTGCAGGAAGCAGCAGCAGCCGGGTGAAGGTGCGAGGAGTGTAGATCTTCCGTTGTTGGGAGAAGACGAGACTCTTTCCTGATGCAGCAGGTTGGATTTCAACGGTGTTGCTGCGCCACCAAACCCCTTTACTCTTCCAGAACTTACTGTACGTACAGTATTCACAGGGGCTCCTTGAGACTGTGGGAAGATTCCAGAAGGACAGGCTCCTCCTCCCCCTGGTCTGTAGTTGCATGTTTACTGTCAGCATGCCAGTCTCAGGCGTGGTTCTCCTTTGTGACTTTCCCACTTTCAGGTACGACAACAGCACACTTTCATATGAATATTATTATTATTAATAATGCTTTACTTACTTTGAGAGGACCATCTTCAGTGCGGACAATACTCTTCTGCAAGGTGCTGGTGTGTAAATAATCTGCACTTGTAGTTCCAGTCCACATGCTTGTTGGACCACTTCTTCTCGTGTCTGCTCAAAAAAGTCACCCCCTTTTTTTTCCACGTGCAGCAAATCATTTTGTATGTGAAGAACCTGTGAGTACATTTTGTACCAGCCTATGCATGACGTATCTGCAGGACGTATGAGAAGATGTGCCATGTACGCGTCTAATCAGGTCAAACATCAATAGTCAATAATCAATGCTTCCGTCCGCTCAGCCCAAACTTCTCTATGCATTTCTATGTCATTTCACTGCACTTTGAAGGAATACACAGAGTACATCTTCATGTCCACATTTAATGTCCACACTTCTCTACAATATCTCTTTTGTGCTTTTTCCTCACCTAAAAGGATTTTTTTTCTTCATGTGAAAATGTTATGTCTTTTTTTCCATTTAAAACCATTTTGTTTGTTTTACAAATTTATTTTCCTGAGAATTAAGTCATAATCTTACAAGAGATAAGCAGAAAAAAATTATAAAATTATAGTTAGAATTTATTGCTGAACAATTAATATTACAAGGTAAGGTAAAAACAATGCATTGATATCATTTATATTTTTTCCTGCCAAAAAATAATTTTTGTGATACATCACTTATATGTACGATATACTATATATTCATATATACGCATATACATATATACGTAAATATATATACATATAAATGTAAATATATCTACATATGTATATATACATATGTGTATACATATATATACACACATATGTGTATATACATATGTGTATATATATGTATATACATATATAAATGTATACATATGTGTATATATATGTATTTATATGTATATGTGTATATATATATACATATGTGTATATATATACATATATATATACTGTGTATATATACACATATATACATATATATACACGCATGTATACATATATACATAAACATATATATACATACATACATACACACACACACATATATATATACACATACACACACACACATCTATATATATATATACATACATACATAAATGTACACATGTATATCTACATATATATGTATACATGTATATTATTGCAGAACTATAACTAATGTAATATAAGGGAAAAAGTACATCTTAAAAGAAAAAGTTTGCAGCATTTTAAAAGTTGTGGGCGGATGAGGATAAACTGCAACAATCTAGTAGAATATTTGGTATTTTCAAGGAGAAAAAGGTCAAATTTGACAAGAATGTAGTTGTTTTATGCAAATAAAGTTTCACAGCAGACTATTTGTTATATCACCCAAATAAACATGTCAGAATTTGATGAGAAAATAGTTTTTCTGTTATTTCACTAGAGCGTTTTAGTCTTTATCTTACAATATTACATCAACATTCCTGGTAATATTAGAACTTTTTTCTCGGAACATTAAAACTTGATTAATTTCTAAACCTCGAGTCTCACAACCTAAGTGTTTCCGGTCATGGATTTTGTGGGATCCCAGGTTGCAGAGCTAACATGGCACAGAGCAATCTCAATGTGCAGACATTTTTTTGTAATTTTCTTGGGATCTTCGAGCAGCTGAGTCAGCACTTTTATTTGTGTTTTCTTCTTTGTGGTGTACAAAAGGTGTGCCGCTGCATGCTAACATGTGTATTGTGACAGCATGACACGCAGTAATACTTAATAAAACTACCTTCTTCATCACTCAGCAGCAGAGTTTTTATTCAGAAAATATTGATGGCGACAACCTTGTTTTATTTCATGGATTTTCATTCACAAAGATTATTGTTCATCTTTTTTTGTTGCTCACTTGCGTCCAAGCCCTTTTTTTTTTTTTAAACTTCCTTCTAGGGGAATTTGAGATGAGCATCTAAATCAAACCGGCCAGTAAAATCTGCACGTTTTTGTTTCTTCTCCAAAAATCTAAATGTCAAAGTCAAATATTGACCTCACTGCAAATATTCCACTTTGCACCACTTCGGGGGAAATATTGCATATTTGGTTTTGTATCCGTCGGCAAAGAAAGTTATTAAAAGTCATGAATACATGACAGGAACTGATATTTTCAGAAAAATACAGACGTAATGAGAAAAAAAGTAAATATTAGGTTTTGGTGCATAATATTATGAAAAAGTCACAATGTTACGCAAATAAATTAATTATTTGAGAGTAAAATTGGTGCCTTTTGCAAAACATCGTACTATGAGGAAGAAGAAAAATTTCACATTTTCCAGGATAAAAAGTCATAAATCTGTGAGAAAAATCAGATATTATATATATATATATACATATACACACACACACACATATATATATATATATATATATATATATATACACATATGTGTATATATGCATGTATATATATATATATACACATACAGTATATACATGTGTAAACATATGTATATATACACACATATATACACACTTGTGTATATATATGTGTGTATACACGCGTCTGTGTGTATGTTTGTGTGTATATATATATATATATATATATATATACATATAAATATGTATATATATATACATATAAATATGTATATATGTATTTATACATTTATATTGACATATTTATACAGTATTTACATGTTATTCCACACGTATATATACATACATGAGTATTTATACACATGTGTGTGTATATATATATATATATATATGTACACATACTCACACACACACGTAAATATGCACAGGTGTATATATATATATATATATATATGTTTTTGTTTATTTTTATAGTATTTTTAGAATGTACCGTGGGCTTTTAAAACATTAGCTGTGGGCCACAAATAAAGTTTCAATGTTACGGGAATAAAGTCGCAGCATTACGATAATTATTGTAATATGAGGAGGAAATAAATCGTAAAAGACCAAAGTTCTGAGGCTGAGGAAAACCTGCGTAATTTTAGGAGAATAATTGTTACTCTTTTTCGAGGAGGTCAATTTGATAAGAATAAAGTCGTATTGTGCAAATAAGGTTTCAGTAGCAGAATATTTGTAATATTACTCAGTAATATGTGATGAAAACCACCACTTTTGGGGAAAATATTGCATATTTGGTTTTGTGTCAGGTAGCAATAGAAATTAAGAGTTTTATAAGAAAAGGAGAATAAAAACTTGTTTAAAAGAGTGATGAAAGTGGAAAAAAGTGAGTTTTTTCTAAAACAAATAAGTATGTTCAAGGAAAAAAGGAGTTGATTGAGATGCTCACCTCTAGGTGTGTCCAGATTGTATTTAGTTGTGAAGAATCACCATGACAACACGCTGATGACTGGCTATTACATCCCTCATGACATCACAGCAGGAACATTTGTCATCCACTCTTTTTTCCCGCGGCAAGCAAACATTTTTTCTCTCCAAAATCCTTTTTTTCTGGAGCGCTGATCAACACGTTGGTAGAAGTGTGACTTGAATCCTGAGTTGTTCTTAAGAAAAAGAAGAAGTGTGATGATCACCTGTTCACATATGGACCAGAGAAGAAGACGTCAGCACAGGAAGAGATGAGCCTGATGAAGGTCACCTGCTTTCTCTTTTTACTCTTTTACCAGCGGGGACCTCTTTGGGGTGGAAGTTGGAAAAGAGATAGTCACTGCATGGCTTCCACTTGGCACTGGGGGGCACTGTTATGTCCATTAACATCTCCATCGTCACTAGGGGGCACTGTTGTCTCCATCATCACTAGGGGGCATTATTATGTCCATTAACATCTCCATCATCACTAGGGGGCACTGTTGTCTCCATCATCACTGGGGGGCATTATTATGTCCATTAAAAACTCCATCATCACTAGGGGGCACTGTTATGTCCATTAACAACTCCATCATCACTAGGGGGCACTGTTGTCTCCATCGTCACTGGGGGGCATTATTATGTCCATTAAAAACTCCATCATCACTAGGGGGCACTGTTATGTCCATTAACAACTCCATCGTCACTAGGGGGCATTATTATGTCCAATAACATCTCCATCATCACTAGGGGGCACTGTTGTCTCCATCGTCACTAAGGGGCACTGTTATCTCCATAAACATCTCCATCGTTGCGTCGATGAGCATCCCCATCCTCAGTAGGGGGCACTGTTGAGTCCATGAGCATCTCCATTGTCACAAGGGCACTGTTGTCTCCATTAACATCTCAAGCATCACTAGGGGGCACTGTTGCGTCCATTAATATCTCCATCGTCACTAGGGGGCACTGTTGCATTCATTAACATCTCCATCATCACTAGAGGGCACTGTTGCGTCCATTAACATCTCCATCGTCACTAGAGGGCACTGTTGCGTCCATTAACATCTCCATCGTTGCGTCCACGAGCATCTCCATCGTCGCTAGGGGGCACTGTTGCGTCCGCGAGCAACTCCACCCTCGCCGGTCACAACAAGTCCTCGTAGTCCAAGAGCTTGGAGTGCTGGCGTGTCTTCCAAAGGCGGTAGAGGCGGAAGTCGAAGTACATCTCGATCATCTCTTTGCCTTCAGCGGAGAAAACATGTCATTCTTTTTGTAGGACCAACACGTCTGTTAGTAACATCAAATATTGCTGCTTATCTGATGCCCCCTGGTGGTTAAAAGCGAAATGACTCTTTAACGATGCTCCAAAAGTTGTACGAATAAGAGGGGAAATACACATATGTATACCGTATATAATAAATATACAAACACATATACATACGGGTTATATATATATATATATATATATATATATATATATATATATATATATATATATACATACATATATTAGTATATGTATGTATCAATATATATACATACACATATGTATATTTGTATACGTATGTGTATATATGTATACATATATATACATATGTATATATTTGTATATGTATGTGTGTATATATGTATAAATATATATATATATATATTCACACTATGTATATATATATATATATATATATATACAGTACACACATTAACATATACACACTTTACATATACACATATATATACACATACATATAAACATATATACACACACATAAATATATATATAAACACAAATATATATATATACACATATATACACTGTATGAATATATATATATATATATATATATATATATATATATACATATACATTTATATATACACACATACTATAGGCTACTAGGCGCTAGCAGCTCCACAACAACTAAGCACAAAGTAGCACACAAGCTAGACATAAGTAATAATCATTCAACTATAAAAGGGTACATTGGTCAATATAAACAAGTATCAAATAATTACCGTTACATATTACTTACACATACAAAGTCTCCAAGGCACAAGTGTATTAGAGAGTATCCAGTAACAAAAGTGTCTGCATCATTCCATGTACTGCGTCATTAACTTAACTTTTTGATGCCAAATAAAACAATTACCACTCCACTCTAACTTAAAGACACCATTCCAGACTTAATAATAAAGAGCTTAGTGTTTTTCATAGCTACCATTGTTCTCTCTTTGACTCTTTTCTTACCTCGCACACAACTAAATAATACATGTATGAATGATACTGTTACAGATCAATATTGGTATCGGCCAATACTGGTACGGTATCGGAAGTGGAAAAAGTTGTAATGGGACACCCTTAGTACTTTTTGGTTTTTGAGGTGGAAGTTGACACACAGAAAAAGTAATGTTTTGTCAAAGTAAAATAGGATTCTTCATGACTTTGCATTACTGAAACTAGCAGGCAGTCTGAAGTATTTAACTGTGCGTTGTCGTCGTCCATGAGAGTGTTGCTTGCTCACCCTGTGCAGAAAGCTCCAGCGGCGACTGAAATTCGACGGAATAAGGCCTCATCAGATTCTTCAGTTTGTGGAACAGCTGTTGTCGCACACAACAACACACAAAGACAATTGCATCAACACAAAAATATTCTCAGCCTCTCGTCTTATTCGGAGAAACAAACACACAAAACGACGGCAGGAGAAGACAATGGCGGCAAATCACCGCGGTCACGTTCCAAGACCCCGGCAGACAAAAACCAAAACATGTTTTAAATTAATCATATTTCTATTGTTAATACAAAAAAAAATTGTAAATGAACTTTCACAATCACACACAGTAGACATCAAACTGAGGGAACTGATATGTATTTATACGTACAAGTAGTGTCAAAGTCAACGTGATAAGTTAAATTTGAGTTCCTTCAACAGCAATGTTTTTTTTTAAACCGCGATTAATTTTGACCCTCGGTCTATCCCGGGGAAATGTAATGGCGTCCAGTTATTGATGAGCCACAAGCTGGAAAATAGCGAGCAGAAATGCACAAAGAGAAGTCCAACTCAATACCAGATCCAA
This sequence comes from Nerophis ophidion, assembly GCF_033978795.1. Lineage (NCBI taxonomy): Eukaryota > Metazoa > Chordata > Actinopteri > Syngnathiformes > Syngnathidae > Nerophis > Nerophis ophidion. Next base: position 19,038,937 of record NC_084618.1, on the reverse strand, counting down.
ATTCATGGCTTTTTGTTCTTCGGACAAGACACGACTATTTCATCTTCCACCGCCGTGAGACGACATCATTGGAGCAAACGCCTTCCCCACTCAGAAAGAGGAGGAGCCTCACATCCAAGTTTGATTATAGTTGAGTGCGTCAATAACATAAAATATAGATTGTTACTCAAACTGAGTAAAATGGAATAAAATCTCAACAGAGACAAAGACAATAAATAAGTCACTTATCGGAGACTTTTAGGTCATCAAAACATGTCACAATAGATGTGAAGTGAAGTGAATTATATTTATATAGCGCTTTTCTCTAGTGAATCAAAGCGCTTTACATTGTGAAACCCAATATCAAAGTTACATTTAAACCAGTGTGGGTGGCACTGGGAGCAGGTGGGTAAAGTGCCTTGCCCAAGGACACAACGGCAGTGACTAGGATGGCGGAAGCGGGAATCGAACCTGCAACCCTCAAGTTGCTGGCACGGCCACTCTTCCAACCGAGAAGAGACTGTGGAATACAGCACGGCTGCATCCAGAGCTAAAAATACAGCAATATGGTACGCTTACATTAGATGTAATGTTTAATTCCTGAAAGTCCTGAATGTACAATTTAAAAAACAATCCTGGTACTACCTGTATTTGTTTTTGCCTATATAGAAAAGCTTCAAAAAGTGAATTAAATGCAACGATGAATCTTGTGTTGCGCTGGCTCACCTGGCTTTTCACAACTGCTGTACAAATTTAAAAACAAGAACAAAATAGAACATTTTGTTACGTAGTTACACATCCAGTGTAACTACGTAACAAAATGAAAAATGGTCTTACATTACGATCATGGTCTGCCAAAGATGTTTTGTATTGTAATCTGTGATATTTCCATTTGAAAACAAATGATTTATGGCAGATTGAGTGTAAAGTATTTGATAACCTGTTCTGATTGATCGTCCTCATTTACAGAATGTTTAGAAGGCTTAATATAATATTTAAATATAAAAGAGAGAAGGTATGAATAGGAATATTACCTTGTACAAATATGGTTAATGGGTTATACTTGTATAGGTACTCAAAGCGCTTTGACACTATTTCCACATTTACCCATTCACACACACATTTACACACTGATGGAGGGAGCTGCCATGCAAGGCCCTAACCACGACCCATCAGGAGCAAGGGTGAAGTGTCTTGCTCAAGAAATACAACGGACGTGGCGAGGTTGGTAGAAGGTGGGGATCGAACCAGGAACCCTCAAGTTGCTGGCACGGCCACTAGAGATGCGCGGATAGGCAATTATATCATCCGCATCTCCAAAGTCGTCATCCACCTGCCGTCTACCCGAACCAACATTTTCTCAGGACCGTACCCACCCACCAACCGCCCACTGAAATACATCAGAGGTTGTCCGTCATTACCACTCACCGAGTTATTTAAACCTGTTACACAGAGTAACAATGACAATTGGAGCTGCTTACGTCCCCGCGACTATCCAGTAGCTTTCATCCTGATGACAAGAATAAGGGCGTGCTGTGAAGCCATTGCCTTAGACATTTTCAACAACATGTACAAACCGATTGATGGACCGGCAACATGTTGTGTGCAGCTTCCTCAATTACACGTTCAAGATTGAAAGGCATACTGGGTGATACAGAGTACACTGATGGTTGTGATATAAACAACTTTAACACTTACTAATATGCGCCACGCTGTGAAGCCACACCCAACAAGATTGACAAACACATTTCGGGAGAACATCCTCACAGTAACACAACATAAACGCAACACAACAAATACCCATAATCCTTTGTATTCATGACACTACCTGAATATATTTTAAACGCCGCGCCCCCCAACCCCACGCATGGGGGGGGGGGGGGGGGGGGGGTTTGCTGGGATTGTCATGAATACAAAGGATTATGGGTATTTGTTGTGTTGCGTTTATGTTGTGTTACTGTGAGGATGTTCTCCCGAAATGTGTTTGTCGTTCTTCATTGGTGTGGCTTCAAAGCGTGGCGCATATTACTAAGAGTGTTAAAATTGTTTATATCACAACCATTAGTGTACTCTGTGTCACGCAGTATGCCTTGCAGTCGTGTGCGTGTTGCTATGCTGGACTGACAAGCAAATCGTTCTTGTTGTAGAAGGCGAGAAAGTCAATGGCTTCATAGCACGCCCTAATGCTCATTACTTGGGTGACTACCGGCAGTCATTCAGGAGAATAATAGCGTATCTTATCTTATGACACGGGTCTTAAACGGCACTTTGAATGGCAAAGGATACCGATCACAGAACCATGCAAATCAAATATTTCCGGATGGTTCAAACGCCACCCGCCTGAATCTAATTAAAATCAATTTTTTCGTCATGTCAACCGCCCGACCCGCGGACTCCGCGGATGAGACTGCAAACCGCGCATCTCTAACGGCCACTCTCCCGACTTTCCCACGCCGTCCCCAGAAAAATCACAGATTACGTAACCAAACATCTTTGACAATCGACAATCCACATGTGTTATTAATGTGTGAAATTGCCATCTAAACATGGAAGTGTAGCTCCTCTCCTCTGAATGCAAGTGCTCCGACAGCTCCTACAACACCTGGCAAGACACCGACACACTGCAAGTCATTTTTGTGTTGTAAATAAAAGTTTGAGTCCCTTTTCATTAAGGCAAACTAATCGTCCAGTCGTGGTAATAAAAACATGAACATTATCTGTCCAGGGTACACTTAATAACGATGAAAAATTATTTCTATCTGCGATCAATTGCGATTAATTTTGAGTTAACTGAACAAACTGTGCTCCTTGCGATTCAATATTTTAGTAGTTTGACAGCAATTTATATAACATCTATTTGATATTTCAACAGCATGAGTGCGAGCTCGGTCTTCTCGTCACTTGTTCTGCACGCGACTCATCAACTCCAAGGTTTACATTTATTTCACTAAAACGTTGTACAAAACTTCCATCCTTCCCAGACAGAAAGTAAGGAAGAAAAGGTGATCATTAAATGTTTGGTTGGCAACAGGAAAAAGAGAGAAAGACATCATTTCAGCAGAAGAATGAAGCGTGTCGATGGGGAAGAAGAATAGGAATGTTGCTACCTTCTCTCCATTGGGGTTCCCCA